>NW_022900914.1:22774180-22789921 GCF_012274545.1 Fukomys damarensis
TTTTTTTTTTTTTTTTTTTTTGGTACCGGGGATCGAACTCGGGTCCTGGACGCAGGTGGCGGAACCACTGAGGTAAATCCCCGGCCCATTCTATAGGCTCTCTCTTCAATCTGTTGGTTATTTCCTTTGCTGTGCAGAAGATTTTTCATTTGATCTGATCTGGTTTGTTGATTATTAGTGCTATTCCTTGTCCAATGGGGACAGAAATTACCCCTCTTTTTGTCCTCTGATTTAATTGTGGCTTCCATTCTCTAAGCCAGGAGGGATAAACTGCCCAGCGGCCTTGGTGGGGGAGGACCAGGATGCTGTGACAACTCTAAAGTCACTGTCTTCAGGGCTGAGATTTTTGCCATCAGCGAACATCTCTATTTGGATGTCCTGCCTCAATTGCCTCTCTCTTTTGCCTCTACCTAACTAGTTTCTCCTCCTGAATTCTTTGTACTGACTTGTGGCCTAAGGGGGGAAAAATCTGCGAGTTTTTCTTTCCCTCAAACTCTATTCCCACAGAGCTGATTTGAATCATCAGGTTCTAGATAGGTCCACGTTTGCTATCACTGCCCAAATTCAGGATATCATTAACCTCCTTGTCCCCAGAGTCTCTTGGACTCAAAACTCTTAACATTTGGACTGAACAACTCCTTGTCACGAGAGACGACTATCCTGTGTATTATAGGATTTTTAGTAGCATCCTTGGCCACTATCTCCCACCAGTTGTGACAACTGACAGCACTGTGCCAAGCTCCACTGGCTCCTAACGCAAAGGAAAAAAATGTGTGTCCTGTGTGCATTCACCAAAACATCCTCTCATATTTTGAACCAAGTAAAAAAGCCCTGAAAAGTTCTACCACAATAACAAAAAGAATTAATTTACCACGTGCTGATGTAAAATTTGAATTAAAAAAAAAAACCCTCACCCAGAAGCAGTTTGAGAGAAACCTGGAGGGTCTGTGCAAAATAACAATGCAGGGCCTCTTCTTCAAGAATTAGTAAGGATTTTAAAGCTGGGAGTGGCAGCGCACGCCTGTAATGCCAACACTCAGGAGGCTGAGGCAGGAGGATCACTGTGAGTTGAAGACCAGCCTGAACCACACAGTGAGTTCCAGGTCAGTCTCAACTACATAGTGACACCTGTCTCAAAAAAAAAATATATTAAGGGTTTTAAAACTGTGACATCAGAGAGTTAAAATAAGGGTGGAGCCCTTTGAAGTGTGGGATACTTCTTAATGTGGGATCCTACAATACATAGTAAACAGATATATTGTACAAATCTCGCCAGTCACTTGCCTTATAAATCTGCGTAATAGGAAATAAAACAGCTGGCTGGACCTTGGGAACCCCATGCTGGTCGAAACACCTGCCTTCTCTGCATAACAGAATATTAGCACATTGCTCCTGAAGAACTTCTGACTTTATTTTAAATTTTGATATTTTTGTTCAGTATCGACTTGTTTTTCAGTGCTGAGGATGAATCAGGACCTGGTACACGCAAGGCAAGCACTCAATCACTGATCTATACATCCCCAGTTCCTCAACATGAATTTAGGTACTAATTTTGATTTTAAAAGTATATTGTATTGAAATATTACCTATCTCAATTATTGAGGATTTGGGTACTCTTTGAAAATTTGCACCTGAGGTGAATTCCTCACTTCCTGTCTTTATTCCAAGCCCTGCTCCAGATAGTGCTACAGGTTCCCTGCTGACTTGCAGGGGTGGTTCCCAAACTCTGCAGAGCTAGTTAAAACTCTGTCTACCATTCCCCACTCCTAGTTTCTGTTTCAGGAAGTCTGAGGTGGGGATTGCAAATGCATATTTCTTCTTTTTTTTAAATGAAAAATCTTTATTGTAAAAGTTCCCATGCTGACACATGATAATGTGGAAAAATGTGTATTTCTGTCAGGGCACATTGAGGATCACTGCTTTGTGCCATCACACATGTCATGCCAGTGTGAATGGTTTTTCCAAAATACAAGGCACCTCTTTGCTTAAAACACTTTCATGGGTCCCCATGGGCTACAGAATATAGTAAATGCATCTTGTCATGTCAGATATTATCTTCACAGGCTGTCCTTCCAATTCTCACGTGACCCTCCATAATAGTCTATAGTGGACTACTGCACATATTTTAAGACTCACATCTACTGTCACTGCCTCCAGAAACCTTTCTTGAACCCCCTAGAGTGGCTGAGTGCCCTTTTTTGTCCTCCCACAGTACATGGACTATATTGGTCAGCTTTCCCATTACTGAGACAAAATGTCCACCTCCCAAAACTTAAAGGAGGAGAGAGGTTTAATTTGACTCATGGTTTCAAAGGTTTCAGTCCACGGTCAGCTGGCTCCAAGACGGAAACATCATGATAGAAGGGTGTGGTGGAGCATAGCAGCAAGGAAGCAGAGCAGCAGAAGCATCAGAGAGAGTGAAACACTTAACGGGATGTCCCCAGTGACACTCCCCACTCCAACTCTGTCCCACTCTTAACAGCAGAAGTAGTTATAGATAGCTGTTAACAGTGGAATATGGATTCCACTGATGAGTGTATTGCTCCATAATCCAGTTATCTCTCTAAGAATCTATTAACTCAGCCTGGCATGGTGGCGCACTCCTGTAATCCTGGCACTTGGGAGGCTGAGGCAGGAGGGTCACTGTGAGTTCAAGATCAGCCTGGGCTACACAGTGAGTTCTAGGTCAGTCTCAACTACGTAGTGAGAACCTGTCTCCAAAAACCAAAAAAAAAAAAAAAAAGAAAAAAGAATCTATTAAGTCAGTCAAGTTGACAATTAAGATTTACTTGCATATTGGTTATGCCTTTCCGTTAGCATTTACGACTGTGTACTATATTGAAATTATCCATGTCTGTGAATATCTACCCCATCAGCTGGCAAGATCTTGCTATTCCTCTGAATGCCATTCTGTGGTAGTCCAGTAAAAACACAGAGAAAAAGAATATGACCTTGAGTGACAGCAAGAGAGGTAAATGCCTAGGGGCATAATCCAAGATGCAAGGGTCTTGATGTTCCAGGGCCTGGAAGACTGTTTTTCAATTGTCTACAGGAATTTCATGCTGTTTTACACAGAATTAACTCTTCTTGTATTTTTAGATGACCTCTAGACCCTCCTAATAGCACTATTCAGGTAAGCTGTGAAAGAAAATAGGGAGGAAAGGAAAACTACAAGCATTAGTTAGAACAAATAAGAATGCAGTCAGAAAGAACAAGCCATGGTAGAATAAAATGATATAGGATGACACAGGCAGGAAAAAAAGAGAGAAGAACTCCAGAATAGATCCAGAATAAAAGTGTTTCCTTTTTTTTTTCAAATAAAAAGTAAATTTATAAATAACCTTTTTTTTTTTTGGAAAGCTGATCTTGCTATGTTGCCCAGGCTGGCCTTGAACTCCTGGGCTCAAGTGACCTCTTGCCTCAGGCTCCCAAGTGGCTGTGACTACAGGCATATGCCACCACTGAGCTACATTCCCAGCCCTAGTGGAAATCTTCAACAATTCCTATTGCATTGAAAAAGATTTGAAAAAACACACACCTTTGTTTTAAAACAAAGAAATCAGACATCTTTGCTTTAAAATAGGTTTGAAGAATAATTTTATGTTATAAAAGGATAATGATAAACTTTAAAGTATAGCCCTGCCATATGAGTCTGTTTAAGTAAAATTTGTCTGGATAGTTGGCTCCTGATGCCATGGAAAAGGGACATAAAAAAATAAAATGGAGAGTACAAGAGCGATCTGCAATCTGCCATGGAAAATGTTTGATGTTTCATGAGATGAAGTAAACCAATATTCTGGCATAAAAGTATTGCTCATCAAACTTAAAGGAAGCTACATGTCACTTTAAATTCCAATATCTCTGAGAAAAGTGTATTTGTAATATTTTTCAAATATAGTGATTTCCAGCATATGTCTTTAATGTTTTCTAACACCTTTAAATATATATATAAACACACATTCTTGCTACAGAATTTTGAACCTAATCTATCTCATTTGGAATTATGACTGTCATGCTTATGGAACAGGGTTGTGTTAAATACAGATCCTGTTTTAGGGGAGAACTTGTTCCCAGCCGCTGGGAATACAGTGACCAGTCTCCCTCTAGCTGTCACTCCCTTCAGGGTTTCCCTAAATTGTTGCCACCCCCAAGCATGCATTCTTCCTAGGAGGCCTATATCCAACTGCTAATATACCCATGGCATCTCGGGTAAAAGCCTGGCTATTTCTGGACACTGTGAGACAACTCTCACTGGGGTCAAATGTGCTTCAGGACCCCCCCCAACTCATTAGCTGAGGCTTTGAAGAGCTTATATCATGAATTTCTCCCCAATCCTCAGTAATGTGTCCCTGAGTATCCTGCCTGCCTGATTCCACAGAACTAACAGTGAACAAATGTTAACAAGTTTGTGGAGGAAGACTCATGTGTGGATCTTTACCTCCTTTACTAGTCACCCAAGAGCTAGAGTACAGATAGATAGAAACAGATATACCCAAACTAGACCCCTACCCATATCTATATTAGATTTTGATCCTACTGACTATGGCATTCCTTTCTTGACATGGGAAAGTCCAGGAATTTTCCAGTCTTCACTAGTTAATATAAACACAAAATTACATTCAGAAACAATGTTATTAATTTACCCAACTAACTTTTAATGAGTGTCTTACTCTATGCCAAACCTTCCGGGGGGGCGGGTCTTAGTAGCTGATGATTCAATGTGTATGAGACATGTTTTACCCTCTCTAAGGAATTCTATCCAATGTCAAAGAAAAACATTGTGAAGAGATGTCATGGGAAAAAAACAGTGATTAAAGTGAAGTAATACAAGAGTCCTTTGGCTCTTAGGGGGCAAAAAAAAAAAAAAGCAAAGGGTGTTTTAGGATGTAGAGGTCTTTAAGTGGTAAATAAGGTGGCATCCCAGTCATGCCCAGTACAGGGAACAATACATGCAAAAATTGAACTCAGGAAACATGTCTGCACCTTTAGGGAGGGCACATCTTTAGGCCTTGTGACATTCTTGTACTTGATGCTCGGCATTTTTTTTTTTTTGGTACTGGTATTGAACCTGGGACCTTGCTCTTTCGAGGTAGGCGGTGGAACCACTAAGCTAAATCCCCAGCCCTCAATGTTCAGCCTTTATATACATTGCTCTCTTTACTTGGAGCATGAGATCCTCTCCTTATTTTTCCCTTGGATTGTCCTGTATGTCTTCAACAGGATGTTGCTTCCTCCAAGAATTCTACTGGATTCCTGCAAGGGTGAGATAGATGAGTCTGGCATATGATTTTAGTGTTTATTAATATTTCTACCCATCATATGTGATTTAATTCCCATTTACTTGTCCACATTTCCCTCTCACTACCCCATCACCTCCGGAAAAGCAGGTGGTTAGTCACTCTTGATTATCAGCTGATGGTATGGTTTGGGTCTAGATGTCCCCCACAGCCTCAGGCGGTCAGAGGTGAACTTTTCAGAGCGGTCGATTCTAGTGTGTGATGCTAGAATTAAGGGAGTGTGATTACTAAACCAATACACTGATTGGTTAGGCATCACCCTAATTCTGGTAGTCTAAGGAAGCTCCAGTAAAGCTTCAACTGCAAAGATAGAGAAGAGGAAATATTGATCGCTGAAAAGGAACAGGAGAATAGAAAAGATGGCCTGAGAACATCACAGGAAGCAGCAAGTACAGCCTCAGAGTTACAGAAGTGAAAGTTGTGTCTGTCTCTCAGGACCTTTCACCTACCAGGTCTCTCTCTCTCTCTCTCTCTCTCTCTCTCTCTCTCTCTCTCTCTCTCTCTCTGTCTCTCTCCACTCCCTCCTCTCATTGCCTAGAATGTGTGAATTTTTCCTTAGACTCCATGAGAAAAGTTCCACAGACAAAAAAACTTATTTTGGACCCTGTACTGGATCCTTGGCTCTCTTCTGTCTCGAACAGTTTAGACTTGTGATGCCCCTACTTCAGCCTCCCACACACTAGGATAACAGGACATAGAAAGATATTTGTGTTAACATTTTTTACATAAGTATAATTTGACTAAGCAGGTAACTCCCTTTTTGTTGTCAAAGTTTTTTTGTTTTTTGTTTTTTTAACAAGTAAGTTTGAAGAAAGAACTCTCATACAAGTTTTCAATGAAACTCTGGAGAATGTTAGGTGTAATTGTTTCTTTTTGTTGTTCTTGTATGGGATGATAGAAGAGCTCTTTGGGCTGCCTAATAGCCATTTTAAGACACTGAAAGATAGGTTAGTCACAAAAGACATCTTAACATTTTTATTATTCTGATGTTGAGGCTTGAGCTTTGGAAAGGCCACATCAACAATGGTTTAAAGGGACAAACTATTAGTCATAAATATGTAAAGATAAACAGTTTGCTGTAAAAGTATGAAAACACAGAAATAAACAACAATGGTTACTATGAGCTTAACTTTTTTTCAAAAGCAAGGAATCCTAAATAGTGATTTTAGATTATGTGAAGAACCACTAAGTTAACAGAACAATTTGGTGACGTCTACTGACCCATACATAAAATGACTTCTTCATTTTACAGAAAAAAATCCAAATGCTAATTTTCTCCCTTTGTTTATTATTCATATAACAATTTGTGGTTAAAAACATTTGTGGTAAAGGCTTATTGATATACCTTTGTATGTATGGTGAACCATACATACAAGATACATGAAATACATGTAGGATTAATTTAAAGCCTCTATAGCTTTAACATATCATTAATAATAATTTAGTAAATTAGATGATGGCTATTAAATTACCATTTTAACAAGCTGTAACTTTTTAAATAAATGAAATTATCTCAATTATCTTATGCATACTTATACTTTGAAATATTATTGTATCTGGAATAATCAAATTAGCATTATCATATTTTTTTCCTTTTTGTCCTGGGGACTAATCCAGGGCCTCCTGCATGCTAGGCACATGCTCTACCACTGAGCTACTCTCTTAGTTGTTAGCTGTCATATAACGCCAAGGAAACCAACTTTTTCTTTTCTCCAGATGAAAAATTAGAAAATTGACAGTTGAAATCAGCTCAAGTATTTTTATCTTTGACACCTATTTCATATAGATCTAACAAATGTAAGGAGCCCCAAATAGCTAAATATATAACTATAGATGAAATCCTCCAAATTTATTTGCATGTTTTATTCATCTATTTTTAATTTAAGCAAAAAGGTAACAAAATTGCTTCAATGACCTATGTTTTATATCTTTCTTTTTTAGAAACTCTGTGAATTCAAGCATTATTTATTAATTAACTTAATAATTTACCTAAGGCTTTAAAGTTGTTAAGCATCTGGAAATTACAATTCAGCCAACACATAAATCTTTGAGTTTTGTAACATTGTAAAGAGTTCATGAAATTAAACCCTTTAAGCATTCATTGCCATTTCATTTAACTGAATACAGTTTCATGTATATAATTTTTTACTTAAAGAAAGTTATAATGGCAATTTATTTAACTCATAGAACCAGTGTAGCAAATTCAAGGAGCTTGAATCACAAGAAATTTGACCCTGATCTTGAAGAAACTGCACTAGTGCTCCAATTTTATTTTTATTTTTATTTTATTTTTTTGGTACCAAGGATCAAACTTGGACTTGCAAGGCAGACAGTGAAACCACTGAGCTAAAGCCCTAGCCCTCTGACATTATTTTTATATGGTAAACTAATTTTACAGATTCACAATCATGACAAAAACTCTTAAGAGTTGAAGCCTTTTCTTCTTATCTCTAGCTGTTATGTGGACTATTATATAAATATGCTTTTGAGTGCCAACAAGAAGGGACACTGTTTAATAACTATTTTCTTTCTTTTAGGTAGTTTTGACTGCTAATGTGGACTATACCCCTGAGGGAGTATAAGACTGAACACTTCCTAAAAATTAATTTGTCTTTGCATTTTCTAAGAGAAAAAAATGAGAGGGAAAAGAACAGAAAACATGTGAGGCAGACAGTTTCAGCCATATATAAAATTGTTTTCATAAAAAGCAAATTATGTTCCCTCTGCCGGAAGAGGAAAGTTTAGAAATAGAAAAATAAATTCTCTATACACACACAAAAAGAGACAGGCAGTTTCCACATAACTTGAGCCCTTGACAATTTTAACAAGGTGCACAATTAAAATGTCAGGTTTTATTAATCCCTGAAGAACAAAAATGAAGAAGGGCTTGTTTCTTAGGTTAAACAAAATTTTTGCTCTTTTAGAAAAGCAAGACAAATAATCCTCTTGAGAACTTCTTCATTCTTTCGTTCTGATCTACTTCTCAAATGAACGATCTTGTTCATATCGAAATTCCCCCAAATTGCCTATGGTGTTCCAAATTTTCCCTGGTAAGATTATGCCAGTTAGAAAAACTAAGAGTATATATTGCCATATAAAAAAAATTATGGAGGAAGCAGGTATTAGCCTGGAAGGGGCACAGTTTTATATTGAGAAAACTCCATGAGAACCGTATAGACTTGTAAGGAAGGTGCATGATTTGTGTCTCTGGAGTTTGGCCAAAGGCCAATTGTTCCTAATCCAGAGCTAGATAAAACCCTCCAATTTGGTGCAGATGAAATGAAACAGGCCAACTGTTAGGGCAATAGGAACACAGGCTGGGGGAGAAGTCCTATAAAGTTTGTCAAGGTGATCCAAAAAGTCTTCAAGCTGATCTGTAGAGACCTTTGAACTCCCAAGTCCTTGAATCTGACTTAAATGTGATTTATTGGATTTATATCATTTTTTCCCTAGTTTTCCTTTTATAGACAAACATTCAAATGCTAATAGAGCAGAAGTAGGTGTTAGAGGGCTAGAAGATAATGTTTTCAAAGAACAATACAAATCTCGTTAAATAAAAACAATAAATTCTAGTCAGGTGTGTTCATACCTGTCGTCCTAGCTACTTTGAAGACTGAGGCAGGAGGGTGGCCTGAGCCCAAGAGTTTAATACTAGCTTCAGTAACATGGTGAGACCTCATTTTAAAAAAAGACAGGGGACTTTATTTCTGTGAAAACAAAATACCCTAACACTGAAGGGCTTCAAAGAACATCAGAGTTCAATTTAGCATGTGTGTGTGGGGACATGAAAAGTCTAAGATGTGCACACCATTACTGAGTTAAGGATCCTGCTCCAAAGCCCAGAAGACTCAACTGAATCTTGCTGGAACTTCTACTTCTGTTAATTTCCTGAAGCCAGACTATCAGGAATGCACTTGCAATTGAACAAATTAAGCATATTGTTCACTGCATCTAAGACCAACACATGCTATGAGGAACCTCGATAGCTCCATAAGAGGGTACACAAAGGGCTTTTCAAAGGGATTTAGCTCAGTGGTTCCACTGCCTGCCTTGCTAGTGCAAGGTCCCGAGTTTGATCCCCAGTCCCCCCAAAAAAGAAAAACAAAAAACAAAGGGCTTTTTAAGGGGTCAGGATGTAACTCAGCTGCACAGTGCCTGCCTGGCAAGCATGAGGTCCTGAGTTTGATCCCCTATACCAAAAAAAAAAAAATAAAGAACCTTTCATAGGCTTCGGGCTTATTGCAAGTAAATAAAGGCAAAATGTTGATAAGTGAATATAGGTAACGTTCATATAGGTGTTCGATATACAATTTTATTCATGCAACTTTCCCTCAAATTTGTAGTTATTTTGAGAAGACAGTGAGCAATAATAAATCTAGTTAAAATTTAAAGTGCTTGTGTACTGAAAATTGATTTTAATTAGATTTGGTGGTGGTAAAGGGCAGCCAGGGAGGTGGGGTTCTGCTCTGGATCAGATATTATTAAGTGAAGAAGCTGGCAGGGCACAGTGGCATGCACCAGTAGTCCCAGTTACAATACTTGGGAGACTGAGGCAGGGCCATCACTTGAGCCTAGAGATTCAAGTCTGGCCTGAGAAACATAGCAAGAGCCCCTTTAAAAAAAACAAAGACAACTCCATGATTGGATATGGAAGGAACTCTTATCTGAAAGGAGGGAGGACTAGAGTGAGGCTACATGTAGAACTGGTAAAGAACTACAGTCACTTAGTCGCGCTCTTGTGCTGTGCATTGTGATCTTGGCTTTGCCTGTGCTTGGTGAAAGTTCTGAAGTAGTATTTGCTTTGTGGTTGTTTTGGCTTTGCTCTTGTTTTGTCACAGTGACAGTGATGTGGATGTGCTGCGCAACTGTTAATGTCTAACAGAACACGTGGCCCCCCTGTACCTCCCTACGGTGCTGTTGCCGCCTTACAGCCCTGACACTGACTGAGTGGTGGAGTCAGACCAGTTCTCAGATCCCAGGCTGCTCTTCTCCTTCTTAACTGGTGGTCATCAGCCATGTAAAACTGAGAGCTGACCACTGGATTGCAATAATGTGAAGCTCATATAAGACAGGTGTCTTCCCTTTCTCCCTCCCTCCCAGAGTTTTAAATCCATTTAGACTCAGAACCAAACTATTTGAAAAGGAAAAGTTTTTCTTTCAACACATTTTTTTTTGCTACTGACCTAAAAGACAAAGCTTTCTAATATTGTACCTAACTGTACAATAATGAAAGAACGGTTAAATAAATTAGGATAGAATGCTATTTTATTAATAAATAATAATATTATTGATTCATTAGAATGTTTCCAAGTAATACTTGAAAACAAGGAAAATATGTGCCATAACATGTAAAAGCAAGATAAAAAATGTGAATCCAATCAGGTATGGCAGTGCTCACCTATAATCCTAGGTACTCAGGAAGCTGAGTCAGAAAGACTTCAAGTTTGAGGCCAGTCTAAGGCAATTTAGTGAGACCCCCAACTCAAAAAAAAAAAAAAGACCTAGGAATGTGTTTCAGTGCTCCCTTGGTTCAATCTCCTGTCCTACAACCCCTACTCCCAAAAAGTGAGTTTAGCATAATTCCCAATTCAGAGAAAACACTGTATGTGTTTAGAAAAAAAGACTAAAAATGATAAAATGTTAAAGTTTTATGAATGAGGGGTTGTGGATAATTTTAGCATGTTTCTTTGTTCTTTATATCTTTTTTGGTATATTCTTTAATGAAAATGATTATATTATTTTTATTGCCAGGAAACAATACATTGTAAAGCAAAATGACAATGAAATACTTTTTTAAATGTTTTTATGAGCTAGGTTTGGGTGGCACATGTCTGTTATCCTAGCATTTAGAAGCCTGAGGCACGAGGATCACTGCAAGTTTGAGGCCAGCCAGGGCTCCATAGTGAGTTCAAGGCCAGACTGGACTACACAATGAGATCCTGTCTCAAGAAAAGAATTATTTAAAATTAATAAAAAGTTTTTATTTTGACTTGAGATTAATAAAGAAGTGTAGCGCTAAAGTTCAAAGTATAAGCTCAACCCTATGAATTTGGTTATGCAAAGAAAAAGCCATTACTTCCATTACAATTGTTAGTTCAAAATGTTGTTGCCAAGTTATCTCATGTTGCTTGAGGGAGAACCCAGCCTCTTGAGTCCAACAAGACACTGACTCTCTTCTGTTCCTGTGCACAGTGCTCTCTCATTTCTGCCTTTCCTTGTTTCATCTGTCCTCTCTTCCTCACCTTACCTCTTGGGATGTTCCTGTTGTGTATTTAACCTCCTGCAAGTTTTCTGAAACTCCAGAGTATATTCCACAGGCAATGAGAGCAGAAAGGGCTGCAGGCAGACACTTCCAACTGTGTAATAGTAGATCTTGCACCTCAGCACCTCAGAGTTAGCATTTAGGGTTGCGGACTTCATCATCTGATGCCTGACTCTTAATCTACAGCTGACTGGGGTAGCTCAGTCTCCCCACAGACACCACACACAGCCATTCATTCACTCACTCAGCATCCAGGCTAGTGCCTCTCGTGATGTCTTCGGCTCAGATTGTCTGCCTTGCCCTCACCCCAACAATGGGGTAACCAGTTCCTTCTGACTAACCAAACCTTTCCAGGGTTTGAATTCCACCTCCTCACAGACTAGTCCCTGCTTGTTACCATCCAGGTGACTTCAGCTTTTTCCATTGTCTTTTGAAGATCCATTTCATTCTGCAATGATCACATGGCTCATAATATGCTCTTATAATATGACTTTTCTCTAATTAATGGTCTCTCTAATTAGTGGAGTTGTGACAAGTTTTGCTGTTTTGTTGTTGTTCATTTACATGTGGCTTAAATTGTCTCATTATACAATGAAGAGAGAGAGAGAGAGGGAAAGGGAGAAAGGAGAGGGAGAGGGATTCCACTTCTTAAGAGGAGTCATATACAGATGCAATGCAGAGGGGTGGTTTCTGTGGTGTGAGGCATCCTGGTTCTTCTGCTTGATGTCACAGAAACTTCAGCCAGTTATTTAATAACCTCATTGAAATGCAGTGTTCCCATTTGTCAGATAGAAATGATAATCATGCCTCTGCCACGAGGGTGTCACTTGCACATTGCCCGATGTAAGTTATAAGTGCCACTGTTTGCTATTTCTATTGATTTCACCTCAAAACTTTTAGTTCTCATTACAGCATCCAATTTCTTTCTCACCACAAGTATCTTAGTTCCTACCTTTATTGAATTATTTCTTTGCCTCCTGACTGTCAACCCCACCACCACCACCGTTGTCCTCTCTACCATGCTAGATAGAAGACAGATTAAAACTAGTATTGGTCACCATTACTTCTTTCCAGCACCACGCAACCCAGCTGCCACTAGACTTGTCATTAGCTAGCCTCTCTGACCCACTCTGGCTCTTTTCTAACTTGCTCTCTAAACTCTTGCCACATCTGCTTTTACCAGGTCCCTGACTTCACACACTTCAGTGGGTTCCCAGTGGTCTTGGAATTACTTAGTTTCAGCTTTGCTGCCCAAAGTGCATCCCTAGGTCTTGTTAGAAATGCAAAACCTTGGCCCGCAGGCATATTGGTTCTGAGTCTGGATGTAACCAGATCCTATTAAAGTGCAAGCCCTTTCTTTTCTTTTCTTTTTTTTTTTTGTGGTACCAAGGGATCCAACTCGGGTCCTTGCGCTTGCGAGGCAGGCCACCAAACCACTGAGCTAAATCCCCAGCCCACGCAAGCCCTTTCTTTAAGGCCTCACATGGGCCCACTTTGTTCCTTCACAGCCATCTTGTGCTGCTCTCTTCCCTCTGCTTCTTATGCTCTTACCTGATGGCGTCCATTTGGCTCCCTGATGTCTCAGCCTCCTTCTCACCACAGCCACTGGTGCCTTCGGTTCCCTTCACCTGAAATGCTCTCCCATCATCTCCCCACTTGCTCCTGGTTAATTCTTTCAAGTCTCAGCTCAGATGTCATTCAGAGAAGGCCTCCTTGATTCCTGAGCGTGGGCCTTATTATTTAGTTGTGCTAAATTTAGCTCTGCTTTTCCTTGAAAACATTTAATTAAAATGTAGTTTTTAATTTATTTATGTAACTATTCAGTAAATGTGCAGCTTTCTTCCTTGACTGCAGCTCCCTGGAGACAGAATATCTGATAGAAACATGTTTTGCTCACCTTTTTATTCCTCGCAGCTTAGTACAATGCCTGGGATACCATAAGACTCAAGAAAATGCAACCCTTGACACCTTTGTTCATTTATTCAACAAGTATTTATTGTGTATCTACTACATGCCAGGCATGATGCTAAATGTTGGACATATATTAAAGAGCAAAGCCAGGCAGCGTGTCAACCTTCATGGTACAGTGCTATGGGACTAATAAACAAATAATTACAAATAAATAGAACACATAAGCTCAGGCAGATACTTATGAACATCCAGAGAGATTTTCTATCTGATGCTACCTAATATGAAATTATAAAATTCAACAGGTAGTTTTCTTTTTAAAGTAACTTTATTGAGATATAGTTTATACAACATACAGTTCACTCATGTAAAGTGAAAATCCATGTGTATCACTGCATTCTCAGAGTTGTGCAACTATCTCCACACATTTTAGAACATTTCTATTACCTCAAAAAGCAGCCTCACTCATCTTGGCCATCACCCACATCCTCCCCAGACCTAGGCAACCACAAATCTACTCTCTGTCTCTATGGATTGGCCTGTTTTGGACATTTTATATTTATGGAATCATACAATATGTCCTGCTTTGTGACAGGCTCCTTTCGTTTAGCATAATTTTTCCAAGGTTTATCCAATGTGTAGTGTATATTAGTACTTCATTTCTTTTTATCACTGAATAATATTCTATTATACTGTGTAGTTGGTTTTTTTTTTTTTAGCACAACCAGAAACAGGATGTTGGTCTACTTTTTTCTTTGCAGCCAAACAAATTCAGTTTGTCATGTTTCTAGAAAAAGGTGACAGTAAGTAAATGTTGGCTGAGCTTTGCGAGGGTGGCAGCAGTGTTTAGAAAGCTGCTTTTCATGAGTAATTTTATTCACTCAGTTAGTTCTCTTAGTCTATTTAGTATTTCTGACTCACAAACGGAAGTGATTCTATTTTGGCATTCTTTCTTTCTTCTGCTTCATCTCTACTGACTTGCTGTGTTAAATAATGCAAGTTACTTAAACTCTGTTTATTTAACTCCTGCATGCTCTGTAAAATAAGTCCAGTCCAGCCTGCTTGTTTGCCAAGGCTGTTTGGAGACAATTTTTCATATGATATGCATCATCAGCTCCCACAGAAGACAAAAGGAATTTGATGTGTGTGGGGGTAGTCTGGGATCCAATCCAAAATTAGTGCTCATCTGGAAGAAATATGGAAGCCTCATGCTCGCTTGCTGGTCTTTTAGTCGTTTTCACTTACTGCCTTCCTTCTGAGGAACTTTGTAAATCTCGCTTTTGGGTTTTCTTTCTATAAGATAAGCTTAAAAAAAAAGGTTGCAATGCAAAAAGTCTTCTAATACCCTCTATTGGTCAACTGTGAATCAAAGAGAGCACTTTGACCTAGTTTTGTGACCTGAAGAAGGACTGGCCATAAAATTCAGAATCCCCCCCCAGCCCAGTCTTTCACCCACAAACTAGCCTCTCTAGACTCCAGCTTGGAATGGAAAATCCAGCTAGATTTAAATTACCATTCGTCTACTTATGCGATACGCTTTACTTTCAAATGCTAGTCTAATGGAGAGAGCTCTGCTGTGGTACCTAAAGTCCAGTGAGTAACTGCCAAGAAGGAAAAAGGAGCAGAAACGAGATTTCTGCTAAGTGGGGCCACAGTAACCCTTACCCAAATATTATTTTGAGCTGTGTCTTAGAGGATAGTAGATAGGGAGTAGCAAGTGAACTCTCCCAGTGGGCTTCCTTGGACTGGGTAGATGTACAGCCCTAGTCTCAGGTGTGTGAGAGGCAGCTGTGAAAAGTCAATCTGAACAGGTGGGATGGAGGCCTTGAACACGATTCTAGGGACTCTGCTGTTGTTAATTTAAGCAAAAAGCAGCCAATGAAGATCTTCGGCAAAGTGTACATCAAAACCACTCTTGAGGACAATTAACCCGAGAGAAGGATGGCTTGGCAAGAGGAGGAAGGGAGGCCAAGCAAGAGGGCAGTATGCCAGTCCAGTCGAGGAAGACGGAATGGAAAGGAGGTGACTGACGTCTGCAACAGGCTCTGAAGTCTAGCTGCGGGAAGGCAGGGGGGAGATCCCTCTGACTGAACTCCCTCTGGGACGGGGGCTTGGGAGGAGCCAAGATTATAGTCTCACCCTCCAGTGACGCCAGATGGTCGGGTCCGACCTCTGATTGGTTGTCCCTGCTGCCAGTCCTGGGAAGGGGCGGCCCTGCCTCAGCCCACTCGGGGTCCGAGGGACAGCCCTGAGCGCTGGGACCCCGGGCCGGGC
>NW_022900914.1:22790145-22799343 GCF_012274545.1 Fukomys damarensis
ACCTGGGGGTCGCCGCAGGGTCGATGGGGGCGGGGGCCGGCGGCCCTATGTCCCCGGGGCTGCTGTGACGTTCCGTGTGAAGACCGGGGCCTCGGTTTCGGGGAGCGTGAGGTACTGGGGGCCAGCGGGCAGTCCCGGTCCCCAGGTCCTCGAGCCCCCGAGGCCCCTCGCAGTCGGGGATGCTGAGACGCGGTCCCGGCTGCTGGGGAGTCCCGCTGTGATCTCCGGGGCGCAACTTCTCAAAAGTTTAAAGAACTCTTTTCTACACCTCGAACTGCCAGAACGTCAGAGTGCCCTAAGGTGACCTACCCAGAGCTACCCGGTGCCTGAAGTTAGCTGACCACTCTTCAGAAGACCGTTTTAGCCTTGCACCGAGTGCTGTGCGGAGAGAAGTGAACCGTTTGCTCTGCAGACGCGCTACTGCAGAGCTACCTGCAGGTCACTGCTTTCTTTGTGAAAATTGCAGTCTTTGCAAGCCTGGACTGCAGGGAGTGTGTGCGGAGGATCAGGCTATCAGGGCAGTGCCATCCAAGGGCAGGTGTGGCCAAAGTGGGGTTAGGTGGAGCTGGTGAGAGCCCTTAAACAAGGCATATCTTGACCTAGATAAGAAAGACTTTTTTTTTCCGTAGGGGCGAAAATACACAGTTATCTGGTGATCCAGTTAATTTGTCCTTTAAGAGGAGAGAATTTAAGAATATGAGAGACTAACCCTGAAGTTCTACTGGGTAGACCTAAGTAAATGAATTCTTTCACTGCTTTTTCTTTCCTTTTTGGGATTTGGAAGAGAAGCAGGAAGTCAAAGATTGAAAGAAAAGAGCATTCACTCCATAATTGTAAACAGTTTATTTTGTGTCAGTAAATATTTCCAAAAGTTATTCGAGGTATTTGAAAAGCCAAGACTTTTCTGCTCCCTGCAGAGAAGGTAGATCACTGTCAAATTTAAAAATCTAGATATATTTATTTAGAAGGTGATTATAACTCCCAAAGTTGTAGAGTACAATAATGTCAGCGGAAAATGAAAAAGTACTGTGGAAAGTTAAAATTTGTCATTACTCAAGATGACGTGCTAGCACAACATTTACTTTAAACTTGTTAACCAGCTGAAATTGTAGAACGAAACAAGGAAATCAGGTATATAAACTTCAGTGGGGACCATCATCCAACTACTCTGCAGTTGTGAATTATTTTTCTATTATGACCCAATTAATAGAGACTGCAGATGTTAAATGTTGATTTCATAACATTCTTAAGGCTTTACTAATTCACTATAAAATATGCAATTAGCATAACTAAAAAAATAAATAGGTGTGTCTTACTTTGAATTTATTGTGTCATTTTCATAGCAAAACACCTCTAGGTAAAATATATGCATTATATTTTTTGTACTTGAGGTTATTTGGTCATATTATCTGAGTTAATGGTGACATTTTTGGCAGAGATAACCATGCATAATGGTTCATATTAAATCTGTAAGTGTAGTTCTAGTATATTAATATATATCCATTTAAACTGCTTTTTCTTTATTCATTTGTAAAAATATGCTTTTTATTGGGATATAATTCACAAACCTTAAAATTTACATTTTAATGTGTTTAGTTCCATAATTTTTAGTATGTTTGAGGGTACTCTTAAAGCATATGATTCAATAATTTGTAGCATACCCTCAACCTTCACCACTAATTCCAGAATATTTTCATCATCTTTTAAAGAAACCACATGTCCATTGATAGTCACCATTTCTTTCACCTTTTTTTGCAGTACTGGGGATAGAATCCAGAGCTGTTTCACTGATCTATATCTTCAGCCCTTTATTGCCCTTAAATTTTTTTTAATTTTTGATACAATTTTTGCTAAATTGTCCAAGCTGGGCTCAAATTTGTGATCCTCCTGCCTCAGCCTCCTAGAGTGATGGGATTACAAACATGTTCCACTATTTCCTCTCTTTGTTCTCTCCTTAAAACCCCTGGAAACCACTTACCTGTTTTCTATATTTTTGATTTTACTAATTCTAAACATTTTATGTAAAGAGAATCTTATGATATATGCCCTTTTGTATCTTGCTTCTTTGGCATGGAATAGTGTTTTCAAGGTTGTAGCATATAGCAGTACTTTATTTTTTATACCTGAATAATGTTCTGTTATATGGATATATCATATTGTTACCCATTGTTCACCCATTCATCTGTTGGTAGATACTCGGATTACGTCCTCTTCTTGGGTATTGTGGATAATGGTGCTACAAACACATTATATACAAGTTTTGCTGTGGACAATGTATTCAATTCCCTTGCATGTGTATTTAGCATTGTATTTTCTGGGGCCTATGTAACTTTATGTTTAAACTTTTGAGGAACTGTTAAACTGTTCATAGAGCAGCTCCAACATTTTTATAATGCCACCAGCAATGTATCAGGGTTCCGATTTATCCACATTCTTTTGACGCAGGCAGCAGAACCACTGGGCTAAATCCCTGGCCCTTTCACCCACATTCTTACTAACATGTGTTAGTATATGTTCTTTTTCATTTTATTATATTCATACTGTTTGATATGAGAGGGAGTGTCATTATGACTTTGATGTCTTACTTTCCCTTATAGATAATGATGTTGACCATCTTTTCATGTGAGTATTAGTTATTTATTTGTCTCCTTTGGAGAGGTGTCTACTTGCCCACTTATTAATTGGGTTGCCTTTTTTAATTGAGTTTTATAAATTCTTTACATATGCTGAACACAAGTCCCTCATCAGGTATATAATTTGCAAATATTTCCCTACATTTTGTAGGTTATTGTTACACTTTCTTGATAGTGTCTTTTAAAAAATATTTTGATAGCATCTCACTATGTAGTTCAAGCCGGCCTTCAACTCACTATGTAGCCCAGGCTGGCGTCAAACTCGTGGCTATTGTCCTGCCTCTGCCTCCTGAGGGCTGGGATTACTTAGCATGCCCCAACACCCAACTTGATAGTATCTTTTGAGGCTCAAAATTCCTAAATTTGATGAGGTCTAATTTATCTATTTCTTCTTTGATCACTTTGCTTCCTTTCATATCTAAGAAACTTGCCTAATTTCAGGTCATAAGATACATATCTGTTTTAAGAATTTTAGAGTTTTGACCCTTATTTACACGTATGGATAGGTCTGTGATCTATTGTGTGTTCATTTGTGTATAGGGTATGAGATAGGGTCCAAAATACTTTCACTTTCATTCGGGTATCTAGTTGTCCCTGCATCATTTGTTGAAAATATAGCTCTTTCCCCCATTGAGCTGTCTTGGTACCCTTGCCAAAAATCAGTTGACTGTAAATATGAGGTTTTATTTCTAGACTCAACTTCCCTCTATGAATCTGTGTGTTCATTCTTATGCAAAATCCTTATGTTTGAGTACTGTGGCCTTGTAGTAAGTTTAAAAATGTGAACATATGAGTCCTCAAACTTTTCAGTATTGTTTTGTCTGTTCTGGTTCCCTTGAATTTGCAAGTGAATTGTAGGGTGATTTTGTCAATTTCCGCAGAAAATTCTGTGAGAATATTTGTAGTGATTGAGTTGAGTGTGTTTGTGCATTTGCAAATATTATCTTCCAGTCCGTAAGTGTACAATTTCTTCCACATATTTAGATCTTTAATGTCTTTCAATTCAGGTTTGGAGTTTTCAGAGTACAAGTTTTGCACTTGTTTTGTTAAATCTATTCCTAAATGTTTTATTCATTTTGATGCTATTGTAAATGGAATATTTTAGTTTTGGGGTTTTCCTTGTTAGTATATAGAACAATTGATTTTTTTTATCGATCTGGTTTCCTGAAAGCTTGCCAAAGTCAATAGATCTGAGATCCTTTTGTGATTTCCTTAGAATTTTCTATGTACTTGACCATCTCATCTGCAAATAGAAATAGTTTTTACTTCCTATCCAATCTGGATGTCTTTTTATTTTCTTGTCCTGGCTAGAATCTGTAATACAGTGTTTAATAGAAATGGTAAGACCAGATATCCTTGTCTTGTTCCTGGTTTTAGTAGAAAAGTATCAATCCTTTACCAGTAATTATGATAGTAGCTGTTTGGCATTTTGTATGGCCTTTATGGGGTTGAGAAAATTCTTTGACATTGCTAATGTGTCGAATGTTTTTGTTATGAAGGAGTATTGGGTGTTGTTAAATTTGTGTGTGTGTGTGTGTGTGTGTGTGTGTGTGTGTGTGTGGTCAAAATGACCAGTGGTCATTGTTCTTTTTTCTATTAATATTGTGCATTACTGGAATTTATTTTCACTTGTTGAAAATATGTACTCTGTATATTATTTTTAAAACTGTAGCTGAGAGGTAGAGCACTTGCTTAGCATGTGTCAGGTGCTGGATTTGGTCCCCAGCACTGCAAACAAAATAAAGGGGAAAAAACCCTTACACATTTTACACTAGAATATAAATGAGCTATTTAAAATGTTGAGCAATCGCTTCTTGGTCTTTTGGCTAAGATCCAAGTGTAAAAGCAGAGCAAAATTTAATCAACATGGAATAGACTTCTTGCTTAGGATACACTGGTGTCCTTACATTTCTGTGCAGTTATATGAATGGTTCAATAATTAAGAGTATCTGTTTGATGACGTATTTTTACCTTTTAATATTTCATCCATATTTTTTCTTTCTCTGTAAGGCAAATAGTGAGAGAAATGAAGTAGCGATAGAATGGGGGAAAAGTTTTTGATTGACAAACTGCTTTATCTACTGTTAAATCATTGATAGTAAATGCTGATGTAAAAAATTAATAGTAAATGATAATATGGGAAATGAAAGGGGCCATAAGAAAGGCTAATAACCAAAGACAAAAAGAAAATACTCAGAGAGCATTAAGGTAAAGATTCTGTAAAGACAAACAAGGACAGAGTGAATTTAAGTCCTACAATTTTAAGTTTCCCTCAAACTATGGCTAGAAGTTGTAGCCATCTGGAAGCTTTAATATGGTTGGGATACTCAATAAAAATTGTAGCCTTTGTACAACAATTCAGTTTATATTATTTAGTTAGTTAGTTCTAAATTATTGTGTGACTGTGTCAGTTCAATATTAATGTGAAAACTGACATAAGCACACAATAATGGTTATGCTAGGAAAATAATCTTTTTACTGAGTTTTTAGCAGTATGTGGTTTTTAAAAATTGGTATAGGTTTAGGGAGTTGGGTAGTTACACTCAAAACTGGGAAAGTATACTTAGTCATATGTTTATAAAACAAAATAATAGAATAGTACACTTCAACTGCAGCACCATCCACAGTTCTGAGAATTTTACTGTCACAAGTTCTTCATGACCAGGACTTCGCTCATGCTGAAGATCCATTTCTAAAGCAAATTTATCAGTTCGAAGCAAGAGCGATTCAGAAAGGGGAAATGGAAGGGAGAAGAGGGGAAGGAGAAGTACAAAAATATTCAGGAGGCAGTGTGTGTACAGTAGTAACAGTTCGACGGGGTGAATACATTCATTAGGTATTGCAACCTTATACTAAGAAATTTTTTTAAAAAGAAAGAAATGCATTTTACTAGGCTATGTATTAAATTAGCCCATTAAACATTACCATACATTTAAAACTGGTTTCATAAATCTCAGAGCCAGAAACAATCATGAAAAAATCAAGTAACACTTTAGAATTTCAAAACCAGTTCCCTGGCCTCTTGATTTTTCCTTACATGCTTCTCCCTGAGATGAACCTCCTCCAAAAGGACAGTTGGTATCATGGAAAATAGTGATTCCAGATTTAAGTAGACGATTCCAAATTTCATATTTGTATGTTTTCTCTTAATACCTATAAAAGTTATGCAAACTTGTCAGGATCAAAATAACTTACCTAGTTAAATACACCAACATTTCTGGCTTGAAAGACTTAGCCTGAACCTGAGTGAACTTAGAGTGATGCTAAATAAAAATTGCTACTACATTATAGTACAAATCAACACCACAATTGCAGCACTCTTATATTTCCTTAGTTTATCATTCTGCGCTGTGAGCCAAGCTGTGAGACTTCTGTAAGTTTAAGTGTATGGTAAAATTATGAGTTGTTAGTTTTAGAAAATCTTACTGTTGAGCAGCTTTAAAACAATAATTGCATTTTTTACTATGTTATTGTATTGTCTAAGTTTTATTAGAAACAGCAATATTTCACTTGTTCTCACAGCATACCTATGAGGAAGAATGGTTTGATGCTCAGCATCCCTCTTTTTCTGGATCAGGTAAACTGAGACCTTGAAAGGTTAAGTAATAGCACAGAAGGACTTACACTCTGGTCTCCTTGTCTCCCAGTAGGCTCATAAACTATAATGAGGGCTGGAATTTATCTTAGAATTTAAAACTTGTTTCTGAATGTCATTGGATGGTGACTATAATGTATGCATTGGGCAAAGTAATGGACTTCTTGAACACTAATATGGAGTGCTGTTGAATGCTTTCTTTTTAGAATAAACATGGCTGAGCTTACTGAGCCAGAAGGACGGGTAGATTGGAAGGAACGATGCGTAGCTCTGGAATCTCAGCTCATGAAATTTAGAGTTCAAGCAAGCAAGATAAGAGAGCTCTTAGCAGAGAAGGTAAGTTTATATCCCTATTCTTTGCTATTGAGTATGAGGTATTTGGGGTCTGATTCATGTATATTTTAAAAACCTCAGTATTGGGCCCAGGATTTAGCTCAGTGATGCTGCCACCTGCCTCGCAAGCACAAGGTCCAGAGTTCGATCCCTGGTACCAAACAAACAAAACAAAAACCTCAGTGTTTTGGAGGTTTAAGCATCTTTAAAACAGTACTATAATTTGCCAGATGTAGTGGCATATCTATAATTTCAACACTCTGAAAGGCTGAGGCAGGAGAATTGGAACTTTGAGCCCAGCCCGGGACCCTGTCTCAAAAATTTAAAACATTTATGCATGTGCATGTATAGCTCAGTGCTAAGACCCCTGGGTTCAATTCCCAGTACCACCAGAAAACTAAATAATTGTATAATTCAACTTTTTGCCAATTATTTGAAGTTATATTTGGCATTTTTTTTACCAGCATTAGGGTGGATTAAACAGTAGGATGAAAAACATTTTTTTGCAAATGCTAGTACAATATGTGAAAATTGTGTGTATTTGATGAATGTGGAGTTCATTTGTTACAGAGAAAAGCTGTATTTTATTTTAAAGAATTTAAAATAAATGTACTATTTATTTTGATCTACTAAATGTTTAAGAATATCGTTTAAAAATGATTATGGGAGAAAATTCCCTTAATGGTAAAGTGTATTTAAAATGTATCTGAAATTATGCACTACATGGAATGTGTATTGATCAACTGTATATCACTAAACTACCATCTGGGTTACAGTTGTGTTTACTATAATTGCATGCTTCTCTTTTTTAATAGTTCTAATAATGTAATTAGAATTTTATGTACCAGGAATTTTGACTTTGCAAATATTTGTGTAAAACCAATAGTTTTGTTCATTCATTCAACAAATATTTGTTGAGAGCTAACTGTGTGCCACATGCTGTTTTTAATACAGCTGGTTCATTTGTGAATAAGACAACCTGTATTTCTGATTTCTGGAAACTTGGATTCTAGATCTGTGTTGTCTGAAACAGTAGCCACGAGCTATATGTGGCTATTGACAATTAACTTCAAATTGAAATGTGTGGCAAATGTAAAGTACACATCAGATTTCAAAGATTTAGTATGAAAGAAAGAAAACATTTCAAAAATATACTTCTATATTAATTATGTTGATAATACATACTTTGGACGTTAGGTTAAGTAGACAAGATTCAAATTAATTTTGTCTATTTCTTTTTAGTTTTTAATGTGTGTACCAGAAAATTTTAAGTAACACATGAGGATCACATTATATGTCTAGACAGTACTGTCTAGATAGGTAGATGAATGGTATTTATGGTCATTCCAAACTGATCAGGAGAATTTGCAGGTGGTTTCTTAAATGCTAGTCTGTATAATCCTTCTGGAATGGAGACTGGTACACATATCACATCTCCAGATCTTAAATCTTCCTTTCATTGTTAGCCATGAATCTCTTAAAAATATTCTAATAAAATCCAATGAAAACATCATTCAGGTCTTTGTATTCATCATTGTTTTCACTTTAACATCTTTTATATGGAAAGACTTACATTATCATTCTTTGTGGATCAAGGATGACCCTGTAATGGCCTTGTGGAATAAACCCTCAATGCACTACATTGTATTTATTAATATTATTATAAAAATTATAGGTTGAAAAAATTGTCACTTTCAATATTTTCAAGGAGGGGAAACATTCTAACTCACAGTTATGACTCGTTGTCTTTTGTGCTTTTCTATGTAAAAATAATATCCATGTTGTACTATAGTATTTTCTTTATCCTCAACCTTCTCGTATAATGATTGTCCCCAGACCCAGGTCTGCCCTTGTTGCTAATCCTCTTGGACACTTTCCATGTACTGCCTTAGCCTCTCACTGGTTGACACTGTTGAGTACAGCCTTCTTCTCAGAATTTTCTTTGTTTCCTTGACCTCTGTATGCTCTTAGTTTTCTTATGGATTAAATAGAAGCGATAGTGATTTGGGTTCTAATTTGTTGACCTTTAAATTTTATGACCACATTTGCCCTGTTCTTTAGAAAGCATCCTGCAGCATGTTTCTTTATGAGAGTTCATTTTTAAAAATTATGCAAGGGTTGTTTTCTTTTAAGTAAAATTGTAAGTAGCTTTTAGAAATTTTCACTCTATGTGGTACTTGATTTAATGTTCTCTTTAGAAATGATATCAAAAGGAATATTGTTTTAGTTGTGATTTTTTTCTTTTCTTTCTTTTTGACTGTAATTTGTATCTGTGATTCAAATCCTTTGACAGTAGTAAGAGATAGAATTATTCAGATGCATTTTACACATTGGAAGGTGGATAAGTATGCCAAGATACTCATGCTTTCCTGGTAAATATGTTCAACTCCAAAATAGGAGTAAGGATTTGCACAATATTTTCTGTTATATTTCACTATAAAATATTTCTCTCAGGTTTAAAATTCTTTTTGATATCCACCTATTTTTCATAAAATATCTATTAATTTATTATGTGTTAATTTAATTTATTATTTATTTAATATGCCTAATAACTTTTGAAATAATAAGTTTTGTTAACTCTATTTCATAGATTAGGAAACTGATGCTCCTTATGTGCAAGAAATCACCCAAGTGATA
>NW_022900914.1:22799859-22866015 GCF_012274545.1 Fukomys damarensis
ATACATACATATATGTGTGTATATTAATTATTTAATACTTCCGACATTATTTGTTTGTTTGTTTTTTGAGACAGAGTCTCGCTATGTAGTTCAGGCTGGCTCTAAACTCAATATGTAACCCAGGCTGGCCTTCAACATGCAGGACCAATCTTGCCTCAGTCTCCTGAGTGCTGGGATTATAGGTGTGCACCACCATGCCCAGCTCTTTGAACAATCTTATGAGGTAATATTTCCCATATTTACACAGAATGAAATTTAGACCCAAAAGTTATTTCAGTTGCCTGAGTTCAAACTATAAAGTGGTAAAGCCGAAATTTTGAACGCAGGCATTCCATCTCTAATGGATAAGTGAAGGTGTTACCCTATATCGCCTCTGTAACCTAGTTTCATTGCCATCCTCCTTGCTTTCTCTGATACATCTGCCCATTCATCGATTCTATCATTGTTTCTAAGAGCCAGTTTGCGTCAAGTGTTACATTCCTGAGGCGAGTCTGTTCTCATCTGCAACCTTTAGTTTTGTATTAGGACCTGTCTGTTCCAGGGCTTCTCTTTAATACTCCTCCAAGTCTTCCCTGACATGGATGTAGCCCCAAGGTGGAGATTCTTGAGAGAATACTAATTTAATTCTTTAGCTCTTTGCCAGAGATTCTGGCCAACTTCTCTTCCCTGTAACAGTTTTGGTTCCCAGTTCTGTTTTATTGACACTGGTATAGGCAACTAACTGCAAATGCCAAATATGGTTCCCAAGTTTTACTCAGCTGTTATGTATGTGAAGTAGTTACTATCATCACCAATCCAAAATTAACATTAAGGCTGAGGGTAATTGGTTTGAATATCCAATATTAAATTATTACACAGTTAACAAATAGCAGAACTGCCCTTAAGTCTTAGTTCTTTTTTTTTTTTTTTTTTTTTTTTTTTTTTTTTTTTTTTTTTTTTTTTTTTTTTTTTTGGTACCAGAGATTGAACTCAGGTCCTTGTGCTTGTGAGGTAGGTGGCAGAACCACTGAGCTAAATCCCCAGCCCCTAGTCTTAGTTTTTTCAGATTCATGATATAACTAATAGAGTACCAGGCACATATCATTGACCCATTACTACTTTCTTCTTTCTTTTCTTTTTCTTCAGTGGTACAGATCAAGCTCAGTCAAGTGCTCTACCCAGAGCTATATTCCCAGACTTCTTATATCTTTCTGAATAGACATACTGGTTAAGTGTATGAGGAGATGACATAAATGTGATTACAAAAATCTCAGACTCAGGAGGCTGAGGCAGGAGAATCACCTCAGGTTCAAGGCAGCCAGGGCTAAATAGTGAGTTCAAAGCCAACCTGAACTATATAGCAAGACCCTGTCTCAAAAAAAAAAAAAAGTGATTACAGAGACATATGGCAAGAAAAAAAATGTATGAAATATTTCAGAGTATTTGTGTAATTAGAGGTGCATTTTAATAATATATATGTTGTATGTCTTGAAGATGGAGTAGAATACATGAGATTTTAAAGACAAACCATTTTTGCACCTACTTTTTTTCCCATCACAATTTCCAAGTAATTTAGGCTATTGAACTTATAAAAAGACCTTATTGAAGTCTTGGGCAAGTGCTGCTGTAAGTGGGAGAGGTCTTAAGAGGAATTTAAGGAATGGTGTTGGAAATACCCTTAGTATGCCAAATATAAACTCTTCAGGGAAGCTGAGATTTAAGTAGTTTTCCTACTTTACAATATTACTGGTTACTTTTCTGAGTCAAGGAGGGAAACGTGAAAGCTTCCTTTCATATCAAAGTGAAATGTTATTTCTTTGAGTTAGATTTTCAGTGAAAAGGAAAAGGAGAAAAATATGAAGAATTTATGCTTTGGCATCAGTATGGCCCATGTAACCTAATGCTGCCACAACCTGAGGCAGCATGGCCATCCGGGATCTCCTGCCACCTGGCCTTCCTTGCATGAATATGATTCCTCGAGGCAGTCTAGGAATGATTTGAGGAATAAAGAGAGCGTACGGTGGAACCACAGAGTGTATGCGTTTGCCCGGTAGTCCAGCACAATGCCACAATGAACCTATTTAGGTTACACTGGCCCTCAGTTACTCTGTTGGCGCACCTAAGTTTGCTCAATATGTAATGGAAATTGTACGTATGCTAGCAATGAATCTTACAGGCTAATATAAATGTTACTTTTGAAGTTATTGGCTGAAGATATTATTTGTTATAATAAAAAATTTTTAAATGTTGATGAACCTTTTAATGGCGTCTGGGGGGAAAACAATCAGAAAGAGGAATACAGTACTTGATTGGGAATTGCTGAACACATCAGTGAATACGAAGGTCCTAAAGCATTCAATCTCCATTAACCAACTTGTTGAACTAGTTTACTTGTGTGCTGTGTTTGCAGTAATGCCCCCATTACTGAGTATAATGTATGGTGGCGTTATGATCCAAACTCAGAGGCAGACTCCACTCTGCCACAGAGGGCTCTTTATAGAAATAAATCAAGCACAGTTTCATATTTGTTACTTCACTTTGTTATTCTGTAAGTGGCCTATAAATAAAATACTTACTGTCTTATTTTTGTCTAAAACTTGATATGGGGCAGCTAATCATTCAAGTTCTTTTTTTAAGCTGGCTTAGTATGCATTGGTTATAGACTTGACTCTAGATTTACATTATAGTCCACATTATGAAAGTAAAAAGGAATATGTATGTAACCTGCATTGCTTTTCTGATTATTTTACAAAGTTATTTTCTAGTTTGAATGATTATGAAAATAAACACTCACATACGACTTTTCTATTTGAACTGGTTTTAAAGTGTTCTAAGTTTTATCACAGTCTTAATAATGTATATTTACATTAATGTATGAGCATTCATTATTTATGATCTGTAATCTAGATTGTGAAGAGTGGTGGTTTCCTTCTGTCAATTACTTTTTTTTTTGAAAGAGTTAAAGCTGTCATTCATTTATTCATTTCCTTTTCATTTCATCTCATCAAAAAACATTTATTGAATTTCTGTTAGGTAGTATTCATCATCCAGCCTCAACCATTGCTGTATAAGTAGATAATATATCCAACATCTGGAGAGAGGACTTAACTGTTTCCTGTCCAGTGATGGAATTGTTAGAATCTCAAATTCCAGACTCTCTTCTTGTTATATCTCTTTCCATCTGTTTCTTTCTATGATAGCTTTCCTGGAAACTCTAAGTCTTTTATGGGTGTTAATATTTATTGTAAGTTACCAGTAAAAGATTCCTGGGCTGAAAGAACAGCAGACTAAGGACCGAAATAATAAAATCCAGTGCTTCCCAATTAAGAATTTGTGTTTTTTGTGTATTTGGGATGAGTTTTTCATATGGTTCTGTATTACTATACATTATGTATATAGTTTATAAATATCAGAATAGCTATGGTTCAATGACAAGAACACTAGAAAATCAGAATATGAAGGTTGAAGTCCCAGCTGTGTCATAGACTGGGAGCATAAGCTAATACAAAGTATTTACATTCTGAACTGTTTCTTAATCTTTATCAAGCAAATAATATTTCATTTTATGGTAGGGCTGTGAAGTAATGTTTTTGAAAGTTTCTTGATCCTGAAGACTAATTAGAATTTCTAAAAAATTCTCTTCTGTTCCCTGTTTCTCTTTCCTTTGAATTATTTTCCTGTTTTTATGTTTGTTATTATTGTTTTCAGGTTGCAAGCTTTTCTCAAATGTCTGATGATTTTGGTGTTTATATTTAGGAATGGCACATCTGTAGTTACGATGGCTAACTGTTGTGTATAAATCATCAGTACTGGTCCATGTCAACTTCTGCTAGGGTGAATGTGTGGCAGATTGTCTATAAGATCATTTGCTTCTGATGCCACAATTACTGGATGAGTGTGCTCTAAACAATTTATTAAATTTTATAAAAAAAGAAACTCAGGTTTTTTTACAGGAAATACCTCATTGCTGGACATTTGGAATATGGGGATAAATGTGAAAATTTCAGGAATTTAGTTGATTCTAAAAGGCCACATATGTCTATCAGTACCCATTATTTTCAGTGTGACACATCATTCCTCTTTAGGTCTTTATGGGATTCCTCAGGGCATTTGACTCTCAGGAGGAGGACCTCAGAAACCTCTGAGCCTTATTCAGAGGCTGTGCTTTCCATCATTGTGCCTTATCAAAACTGGAGGAGAATTAAGTGAGTATCTGCAAACTTTCAGAGAGAAAAAAGGTCTCAAATGAAGGATCAGGAATTAAAATGGCTTTAGACTTCTCAAAAGCAACATTGCAAGTTACAAGACAATGAAACAAGGTCCTCAGAATTCCAAAGAAAAGTTATATCAAATTAAAATTTCTGTTCCAAGGCCAATCATGAATTTTATTTGAAGGTGGAATAATAAAAATATTCTTAAGACATACAAGGTCCCATGTAATCATTCTGTAGACTCTCCATCAGGATGTGCTCCATTAAAAGGAGGAAGTAAACCAAGCTCAAAGACGACATGGGATAAAGGAAATGGGAGATCCATTGTGGTAGAAAGTTGAAGGGTGTACCCAAGAAGACAGCTGTGCCAGACAGAGGGAGCCCATCCAAACTGGCACAGGTTAGAGATTCTAGGAGCAGCTTGAAGAAGAAGAAATCAGTAGAAGAGTAGATATGAATGAAAATCTTGAGTGATAATTTAGACAGTGGTGGGAATTTAAAGTTGAATTATTAGTAAGTTCATAAAAAAAATCAAGACCCTTAACTCTAGGGGGAAAAATCATATGGGAAAGAACAAAGTAACCCAAGTTTGCTCCATGATTTAGGTATGTATAAAAGTCACATATATATTGTAACTATTACTCACAGTCACACTAATACTGATCCTGAATAGTGATTTAATAAACGGTGAGATAGAATGATACTGAGAGGGTGGGAGACATGACATGAATCTCTGTTGATGGCAAGGAGAACAAAGAGCTGTGTCCTAATTTCCCATTAAGGAAGTGAGTAGGGAATCACTAAACATCATCAACAACAACAACGTCAACAGAATAGAAACATGTTATTTAGAACATGAAGGCAAATATGAAAATAATTAGGTAGAAAAGTATACTTATTTTTATAAATAAATATTTTGTAATTAGTTGACACATGTATTTATGGCTTTCATATATGTATACATAAAAATAAAAAATCAAGTTGTGAGGTAAATAAACTTGTTTAGTCTTTTTTTCTGGTAATGCTTGAAAATTTTTTTCCTAATTTTGAGACTAGGGCTCACTAAGTTGCTGAATTGCCCAGACTGGTTTTGAATTTGTGGTGCTCTTGCCTCAGCCTCCCAGAGTTTGGGATTATGGGCCAGTGCCATCAGCACCCTGCTTGTTCAGTCTTTTAGGGGGAAATCTTAATGGGATGTTTCCATGGAAATCATTGTTGAAACAAAATAATTACTTTGTTTTCAGACTGTGTCAACAAAAATCAAGCTTTTTGCTTTATATATTTTAGATATAATAAGATTTATATATTTCCCTTTTATATATTGATGTTAGATGCTCAATTATTTATACCATTTATAATTATTGATTGATTTTATTACTCATAAAACCTTTGAAGATGAAATAACTTATTCCTTTATTCCCTTTATCCCCTATCTCTTGTCTCATAATAGTCTACTTTTTATGTTATCTATTTTAGATTCCACGTTAGGCAGAACATGAGCTATTTGTTAGATTTTCTTCATGCACCCCTCCTCTCATACTTTTTGCACTTTGGTGGTTTTGGAAGTTACCAGTTGAATTTCGTTTAAGTGCAACTACTTGTATTAATCAGTTTTCGTCACTATAACAATGAGAGAATCAACTTATAAAGAGAAGAGATTAATTTTGACTCCCAGTTCTGGAGGTTCCCATGCATCATTGATTGGCTCTGTTGCTTTTTTTTTTTTTTAATAGAGGCTGGAACTCAGGACCTTATGCTTGCAAGGCAGGTGGTGGCGCCACTGAGCTAAATCACTGGCTGGCTGGCTGTGTTGCTTTTTGCCTGTCTTGAGACAAGACATCATAGTGGGCGCATGTGGTGGAGCAAAACCACAACTAGAAAGACATGTTGTCCCATCTTGCCCTATAGAGAGAATTGGTGGTTTTTTTCAACATGACCGCAAAACTACCTGCTTTAAAAGCATGTGGTAGTGGGGGGATGGGTTGGAATAGGGTTTGGTAAAAGTGCATTTCGGGTAGGATGAGTAATACAGTTGACGGAAATCTTTCGTCTTGGTGAATTCAGCCCTCAACAACCTATGGTCTGCCACATGGCTTTGCAGCAAAACAGCAGCACACTTTTGATCAGTAATATTAGATGCATTTTCATGAAAAAAATCATAGTTTCAATCTAAAAAAAAAAGTCATTCTCCTAAAGTTAACCCACCATTGTGCCATTAATATTTTATCATATATTTAATCTGGAATGTATTTTAGCAATTTAAATTGACATTTTAAACCTCAAAGCAAATCTTATAGTGTTTCATTGTGTGGATATTTAGCCACAATCTGTTTATCCATTTAGTAGTTGATGGGCATTTTGAGTTATTTCCAGTTTGGGTAATTATGAATAAAGCTGCTATAAACATTCCTGTATAGGAATTTGTGTGGGTATATGACACTATTTCTTGTAGGTAAACACTTAGAAGTAGAGTTCTGAATCTATGCTAGGTATATGTTTAACTTTATAAGACCTTGTTAAATTGTTTCTAAAAAGACTATCATTCTGCATTCCTACCAGCAGTGTTTGAGAATTCTACTTGTTTTTCATCCTTACCAGCATTTGGCATTTCCAGTCTTTTTAGTTTTAGCTATTGTAGTAGATGTGTAGCGGTATTTCATTGTAATTCTAATCAGTGTTTTTCCTAGAAATAATGATGTTGAATATTTTTCATGTATTTCTTACAATCTGTATTTATTCTGTGATAATCTATTGGAATCTTTTGTCCATTTTAATTTTTATTACTTATTCATTTATTTTCCGTATTGAATAAGTATTTATTTCAGGACATGCTATATCAAAATAAAACAAAAGAGTCAAAACCTCACTTTTTACAGTACTATTGTATTATAATAGCACTTTACAACTCCTTCCCATCTTTGAGTAGGAGTTATGGGTATGTGTGCTAGTGATTATCTGAAAGCATTTCTCTATGGAGATCAATAATATAAGGGCTCTCTGAATATTACAAAGTGACAATAATGAGATGTGGAGGAGGAAAAGAAAGGGGAGAGTAAGGTTTTCCCAGTTCAGGGTTTTATTACAATGAGGACATGAGGAAGTATGAAGTTATTTTTGTTGTCTTCTCATCTCTACACCGTGTTATATAATGCTTGTAATATAAATTCAGCAACTTTTTCTGAACTGTGACTCAAAAATTTTCCCCTATAAACTGCGTATTTACAAATGTATTTATTAACTTGCACAGCAGTCTCACATTAGCTAGTATGGTTTAAAGGGCATACTTCAACTATATTTGTTTGCAGTGTCTTAAAGGAAATATACATATTGTGATGGTGATGAAACTCTAAATAGCATAAACAAAACATCTAAACTTTGAGATTTACAAAAAAGAAAGAAATGACTTGCTATGGCTTGTGTCTAGATGTCCCCCTAAAGCCTCATGTACTCATAGGTGGGGCTTTCTGGAGGTGCCTGGATCGAGAGTTGTGAATGTGGATTAAGGGTGTGTGATTAGTGCGCTCATCGGTTTAGCATTGTTCTGGGCGTGGATAGTAGGGAGGCCCACCTTGGGTAGCGCCACCTAAAAGGCTTGTATCTTGGATGGGATGAAAGGAGAAGGGAGGCTTGCTGCTTCCCTGCTTCACTGCCTCCCGCCTGCTCTGCCAATGGACTGTCTATCCTCTGCCATGCTGTCTTGATTTGGAGCCAGCTGACTAGACTGAAACCACTGCAAACTGTGAACCGAAATAAACCTTTCCTCCTTGGGGCCGGGAATTTAGCTCAGTGGTTCCACCACCTGCCTCACAAGCACAAGGTCCTGAATTAGATCCCCAGTACAAAAAAAAAAAAAAAAAAATTAACTAAAAAAAAATAAACTTTTCCTCCTTTAACTTGTGGGTGTTGGGGTATTTTGTACCAGCAATAAGAAAGTATGTAAGATGAATATTACCAAAGAAAAAAAGTTTATTTGTAGTTTAAATGTAAAACTAAAACACCAGATAATTAACCAAACTATGAATATCTAATAAAAAGCAAAATCAGCCTGAAAGACCAGAATTTAAAATCTCTAAAAAAAAAAAAAGGCATAAATCTGCATAACTTCCCTTTTGTCTTTTCCCCCCTCTCTTTCTGATCTACCTTTAGGGGCTTATAGGAAAATTATTTCCATCTTCCATTTGACCTCAGATATTCACAACAAAATATTTGCTGTTTTGCAAGGGTTGTTTTGACCTCAAATGTCCACAACAGAACATTTGCTACTTTGCAAGGATTCTTTTGTTGGTAAGATTTAGATATCATTATGTGTAATAGCCATAGTAGTTTTGACATTTGGTATTAAATTTAAATTCTTCCACTGGTTCTTAAAGAATTTGATTTTTTTTTAAGACAAAGTCTCACCATGTAGTTCGGGCTGTCATTGAACTCACCGAATGCTTTCTTATTTAATCTTCATATAAATACTGTAAAATAAGTATTATTTCATATTACAGACAAATGGAGACCCAGAGAATGTAAATAACTTACCCATTCTCACACTCTTAATGAGTAGTGGAATCTGGGTTTTAATTTAGGTCTTGCCTCCAGGGTCAGTGCTCTTTCCACTTTTCACTATCTCAAGAACAATGTCTTTTTTTATTAAAAAAGCAAAAATGGCCTTTTGACTCAGTGCTTTTATTTAACTCCTCTCTAAGCTACTTTCTCATTACTGAGACACCATAGCCAGAACCTACAATTTAAAGGAGGAGGAGTTTATTTTGTTTCACAGTTACACCTCTGGTTAGCTGGCTCTAAGGCAGAAATGAGATGATAAAATGGTCTACAGAGAAAAGCTGCTTACACTGTAGTGACCAGGAAGCAGAGAGGAAGGGAGGAACTGGAGATGAAGAGAGATGTACCCTTCCAGGCCATGCCCTAGTGACCTACCTCTCCCAAGCAGACCTCTTGTTCTCCTCCTCCTCCTTCTTCCTTTTCTTCTTTTTCCTCCTCTTCTTTTTTTCTCCTTTTCATCTTCCTCTTCTTCCTCCCCTTCTTCCCCTTCTTCCTCTTCATCCCCTTCCCCTTCCCCTTCTTCTTCCTCTTCCTCCTCCTCTTCTTCTTCCTCTTCCCTTTCCCCTTCTCCTTCTTCATACCACGGATCAAACTCAGGACCTTGTGCTTGTGAGGCAGGCAGCGACACCACTGAGCTACATCCCCAGACCTAGACCTCATCTTCTAACAGCAATGAAGTTCTGAACTCATCAGTGGACTGATGCATATAGTGTCCCCATAATCCAAAACCTTTAAAACACTTGAGTCTTTTGGGGGACACCCTAGATCTAAATCATAACATTCTACCCTGGCCCCAAAAGACTCATTATCATCTCTTTAGAAAAAAATGCATTTAGTCCATCTCTAAGAGTCACCAGATTTTCCACAGTTCCACCATTGCTGAAAAATCCAAGTCCAAAATCTCCTGTCAGGCTCAGGACAAACTCTTAGCCCTGAGCCCCTTTAAAAAATCAAAAACGAAAGCTAAACACTTCTAATATACAATGGCACAGGATAAACATTTCCCTTCCAAAAGGTAGAGATAGGAATAGAAAGAAATGAGAAAAAGCAATACCAATACCAAAATTTAGGAAAGCAAACATTAAATCCTGTAGTTTTGTGTCCAGAACCTAGAGCAAGTTGAGGCAAGATGTGAACTCCAAAGGGGTCACATAGCCTTCCTCCTATGACATTGTTGGTTGTCAGGTGGCCTGTCTTTAGGTGGCTTTGCTCACTGCCGTGTGGCTTTTTTGAGACATTCCTTGTTCCTGGCTTCTCAATTTCCTGAGGTCTCTACTGTACTTTGGTCTTCACTCTAACAGCTTCATACACTGCCCTCACACACACTGCTTGGCCTACCAGGCCCTCTGAAATGTGAGTGGAAGCTCCCTAACACCACAGCTTTTGCATTCTACATGCCCATCAAACCAGAACCATGTGGATGCCACTAAGGTCTACTCTCAACTTGAGCAGTAGCCAGGCTCCCTTGAATCATAGCTGCTGCAGCCTCTGAATGCCCAAATGGCCAAACATTATGAAATGAATCCCTGGAGATCAATGCCCTAGATGGCCCTTCTTGAGCAGAGTGCCCTGGGACTCTTTTTAAGGAATGCTTTTTTCACCCTTGAGCCCTTGAAGGGTGGGGTCTTGGGATTTCTGAGATGTTCTCAAAGCAACTTTGCTTTTGTAAGTGATTCAGAGTACCTAGCTTCTTTTTAATTCTAATCTTTTCAGTAACTATGCTCTTCTTCAATTTTGAAGGTGTTTCCTTTCTTGCAAAACTGAAGACCTTTTTATTTTTTATTTTATTTTTTTGGTACTGGGGATCAAATTCAGGTCCTTGCATTTGCAAGGCAGGCAGCAGAACCACTGAGCTAACCCCTTGGCCCTCTGAAAACATTTAAAGTGGGCTTTTTGCTCTGATTCTCAGTGTAAACCTGGCTGAAAGCAGCCAAAATTTCCTGTATGAGAGCCTGAACATTGGGCTTCTTTAAAATTTTGTCTGCCAGATTGATTAATCCACCACCCTTAATCTCAGTTTCCCACAAAGTCTCAGAACATGGGCAACATGTAGAGAAATATTCTGCCAGGGCACAACACACATGGCCTTGAGCCCAACTGCCAGTGGGGTACCTGTTCCCACCGGAAACCTTTTGAAGCTGACCTTTACTGCAGAATACTTCCAATGGCTTCTGAACCACATGGTAAGATAATCACGGCAATGACCACACTTCACTGGTACCAAAATCAGTCTTGGTCACATTCTCATCACTGAGAGGTTTATTTTATCTCACAGTTATAGTCTCTGGTCAGGTGGCTCCAAGGTAGAAATGGCATGATGGGAGGTCTGCAGAAGAAAGCTGCTCGTGTCGTGGTGGTCAGGAAGCAGAGAAGGGAAAGAGCCAGGGAAGGAGTTACAGCATTCAGCATTATACCCCCAGTAACCAGCCTCTTCCAAACAGTCCCCTCTTCCTAAAAGCAAATCAGCTATATACTCATCAGTGGATCCACTGATGTGTATAACAGCGCTGCGATCTTTCAAACCCTTGAGGCTTTGGGGGAGCACCTGAAACCTAAGCCATAACAACCCCTTGTGTTCAGAGACGCAAATGTATAATTTTTGGGCCTGGGAGCAAATTTATTCTATTTGTAACCTTGACTATCAAGGTCCTTATTTGTAGAAATGGTGTGTGTGTGTGTGTGTGTGTGTGTGTGTGTGTGTGTGTGTGTGTGTGTGTGTGTGTGTGTGTGTGTGTGTGTGTGTGATGCTTTTTAAAAAATAATAGATGTAACGATCTTTGTAGTAGGGTCACTAATCAGTACTGAACTTTTAGAATTTTTCTTTTTTTTTTTTCCTTAAATGGTTATGGAGCTAAAACCCAGGACCTTCATGCATTATGCCACTGAGCTACATTTCCTGGCTCTTCTTCAAAATTTTATTTTGAGACTGGGTTTCACTAATTTGCCTCAGCTGGACTTGAACTTGCAGTCCACTTCCTAAGTAGCTGAGATTACTACAGGCCACTGTGGCTGACAGCTGTTAGAATTTTATTGAGTGACGTTTGTGCATATGTGGGTCTCACATGATTCCTTCCAACAGCTTACAATGTAGTTGGGAAAATAGTGCCAAATAAGTTAGTGCCAAAAGATTAGAAATAAAATTATGTGGCAGTGATAGAAATAAGGTTATTATCTTCATATAAACATGGTGCTTTACAGATGACAGAGAGCTTTGTCATTTATTAATAATTTATGATAGATGAAATGCTATGTAAAGATCTGTATTGGGTCTATAACAATAAATCAAACAGACTTCTGCCCTTTTTGTTATGATTAGAAACTGAATATTTCAGAAGGAAAAATCAGACAAGATATTTACAGTTGTTTTTTAAAAACTTCATTTTTGCCACTAACAAAATTTGACAAAATTTTATTAGCAAAATTCTGTGGATTTTTCTGTTTCTCCTGGCAATCCCAACAATATCCAAAAGTCATTTGAGGCTCCAGAACTACAAAATTCCCCTGAAAATAAAATGTTGTTAACAATATAAAGGTGACAGTTGTCAGCATGTTGCCAGTAGTGGAAGAATGTGGCCAATGGCGTGCCTCTGCTAGTACAGTAGTAGGCTTTGTGGTTTAGGGAATAACATATAGAGACACAGTGCTTGTCCAGTTGCTTCTGTATGGCACCCAGTCTGCACAATAACTTAAAGTGCTTTTAAGCAGTATTGCTTAACACTTGAAATATTTCCACCAAAAATTGTAAGTTCAGAGAATGCTTATATATATATATATTATATATATATGTATATATGCCTAATATTCTCTCTCTTTCTCTCTCTCTCTGCCTCACTGCTCTCTCTGTCTGTTTCTCTCTCTTTTTTTCTCCCTGTTTTCCTCTCTCCCTTTCCTCTCCCTATTTTGTTACTATAGATTGAACCCAGGGCCTTTGCTCTGAGCTGCATCCTCAGTCCCTTATAGAAAAAAAAAATTTTTTTTTTAAATTTTGAAACAGGTTCTCACCAAGTTGCTCAAACCGGACTTGAAACTATTTAAAACTTCTAGAATCTAGATCCCCACAATAAACTGCCTTTTGAAAAGTACTGTCATAGGGCTGGGGACTTAGCTCAGTGGTTCCACTGCCTGCCTTGCAAGTGCAAGCTCCTCAGTTCAGTCCCTGGTACAAACAAACAAGTAAATAGTACTGTCACAGGCTGGGGATTTAGCTCAGTAATTCTGCTGCCTGCCTCAAAAGCAGAAAGACCGGAATTTGATCCCCAGTACCCCCCAAAAAACTGTTATATGTACAGTTAAATTATATAGGTAATAACAGGTGTTCTACATTTTTACTATCCAACTAGAAATACAGTGTGAGAGCTACCTATGTAATTTAACTTTTGCTAATGGACAGATGAATAAAATGAAAGAGAAATGAAATTAATTTTAATAGTATATTTAATACATCAAATACAAAATATTTCACTGTGGAGTCAATATAAAAAATTACTCCAGACTCCAGATATTTTACACTTTTTTACTAAGAAGGCTTCTAATAATTATGTATTTTTGAATAAAATGTGTATTTTGTATTTCCACCACATATTAATTTGGACTAGCCACATTCCAGGTGTCCTTTAACAGCAGTATTCTATTATTTGCTATCCCTCAATCATTTTCCAAACCATTTGGAGGCAAGAAAACCAGTGTGTCATTGAAATGATGTCCAAATGCCCTCAGCTGGTAGACGCCATACATCATTAGTTCCATTTTTTGGAGTGTCAGTCCATTAAAAGTTAACAGCTACATCAGAACAGCAGCCTTTAACAATTTGCTGAGGGTTACTAAGCATTGCCTTTTGAATAAGATCTAAAATTGGTTTGTATTAAATACATTTTTTCCTTCATAATCCTCTGCATTTTCTGCAAAAATGCCGGCATATTTCAGGAAGATTGCTAGCTGCTTATCAAATGATAAATTCCAAATCACACTTTGACTTGCACACAATTCATACTTATTGAGAAGCCTGTGAGATCTCCTCAGTGACTCTGCACTTGATCAGAGTCTCCAGATGTAACGGTGTGGCCCAGATAGAAAGGTTGTGATGCGGTCTTTGTCAGCAGAGGTACTTTAAATTTTCAATGACGGCAAACATGGTAGGAAGTGTCAGAGTACCACTTGAAGTTGTTGCCAGATCTTTCAAAGACATCTTTGTAAGTTTCCCTCATATGTTTCCACTTGTCATTTCTGTCTACATTGGAAGAATGATCACTTTTAGCTCCATAGAGCTCTGCCTGGTCACTGTATTTGGGCCGAGTCTCTCTTAGCATAGCCCAATAACTCTCATCTTCGGGTTCTCCGAGGATGACATAAAAAACATTCATACTTTTGCTGAGTTCTGTGTGTGTCACTTGTGAAATATTGAAGAACTCTTTTCCCTTTGGTGGCCTAAGGTGATGGTGTTTGTGGTCTCGAGTTTGACCTCCGTGTCGACTGTGGATTTGGCTAAACATAGTTGCCAAAGCCCAGGAAATGCTCCCAATCAATATACCCTTAAGAAAGGATGCTCTATGAACGGAAACCATTTCTCAGGTGGGAGCACTGCGCACGGATCTAGGGAAATCTGGGGGCCGTCTCGGTAGCCCCAGGGATGCTGAGTGCCTCCGGACAGGGCCAGTCTAGCTGCGGGCTGCGCTTCTCGGTGGTATTGGAAGGAAGTGGGGCCCGGGCCAGTCTTCTGGTCGGCCGGGCTGACCAGCGGCTACTAGGCGCTGGCTGTGTTGTAGGAGTTCTGGGTGGCGGACTACCAGTTTGAAAAGGTGCACATGAGCACTGATAAAGTCACAGACGGCTGTAAATTGGCCAGACTTCTCTGAGAAAAAAGAAATTGAAACGCAGTTTTATTTCTTGACTTTTGTATTCAACATCTGGTACACGTCCATTATGTTAATTAGCATTGGGTCCTTTAAAGACTTTAACATTTTTACATATATTACTCTTTTTGGTATATGTACGTCTGTATGTGTATGTGTGTTTAAAGAGTCTCTTCTATTACTCTTTCCATCAATCTATCTGAACGTAATAATTCCCAGAGTGTAATGTTCCCAGAGTGAAGTTTATGAAAATACACTACTCCCCCAACATTATTGTGAATTGTTTGTTTTTTGAGACATGGTCTCACTTCGCAGGCCAGGCTGGCTGGGGAACTCACTGTTCCTCCTTCCTGAGCTTTGTGAGTGCTGGGACTACAGGAGCATACCACCACTGCCTGCTCAGCGTGATTTTTTGTAATCAAAGCTTCAAATACGACAATGGAAGTCTTTTTTCCTAAACTTACTGTTCTTAGTATGTGTTAACAAGTCATTTCTAGTCTTTTGATGAATATTTCTGTTAATATTACATTGTTTTAAAAGTACAAAAACTTTGGCATTTTTGTTTCATCAGTGTTTGCTTGTTTGTTGGATCTTTGAGATGGAGTATGGCTTTGAGGTGCAGGCTGTCCTTGAACTTACTGTGTAGCCTAGGGTGGCTTTGAACTTGTGGCGATTCTCCTGCCTTAGCCTCCCAAGTGCTGGGATCACAGGTGTGTGCCACCACTCCTGGCTTGTTTCATCAGTTTTTAAATATACACAGAGCCTTTAATGTGTTAATTGTATGTAACTCATTTCCAGTGAACCACATTAAAAATTCCTTCAAAATTGATAACATTGGGAGATTTAAAGTATTTTTCTAATAGGGAAATATGCATTTTTGTGTTTTTTATATTTTCCCTCACCTTACAGATGCAGCAGCTTGAGAGACAAGTTATTGATGCTGAACGTCAGGCAGAAAAAGCTTTTCAACAGGTAGAGTATAATTTTAGTTAATTTTTTTTCTGTCTCATGTAAAGATTCTATTACCAAAGTAGGAGGATTGTCGTCAGCCCTTCTCCACATTCTATCATTTGAACTAGAAGAATCTAACTTTAAAGAAGAGAATCTAACTTTATTTTACCCATTAACACATTTTCAAGAGGAAAAAAAGGATTCAATTTTCTATTTTCTAAAAAGTCAAATGACTTTTGTGGTAATCCTAACCATAATGAAATTGTATGTATTAATATAGTTATAAAGGCTTTATTTATAGTTATTGAAATAGTATGAATGATACAGAGGAATGTGAACTATATCAATGCCATTTTTACAACTCCATTAAAAATAGTTGTTACCAAGGATATATATTAATATGTTAAAATGCTTAGAATTATATTAGAATGCTTAACCCTTTCTTGGTCTTGCAAGCAGTAAAATGATTGGTTTGGATGGGTACACTCAGCATTAAATTTTATCAAATGATCTTGAATTCTTAGCTTCTCATGTTTATGAAAAGATCTCTGTCATATTCAGTTGAATAAAGAATTTCCAAAAGCTTAAACACAAAACTCTTTCTCCTAAGATGTGAATATTAAATTTTTTCTACCTTCTCCAAGTTTGTTGTGATTTTTCTTTTTAAACCAGTATACTATTGAATCTTGTTTTCACTTGAAAGATTTAATTTCATGTAATAGATTGAGTGGCCTAACACATTTCTAAATAAGCTCAATGTAAACTAATCCTAGATTTTTAAATTGTACTTGAAATCTTAAAACTTTATTGTGCATAACTCCAACCACATATGTAAGTAGAAAATATTATATACTGCACTCCCATCTTTCTTAGCTAACTCATGCTTGTCTATACCTCCACCCATTATTTCCCTTCAGTTTCCCTTCAACCACCCCCAAACTGGATTATTTTGAAGCGATCCCAGACATCATATAATTTCACCCATGAATGAAATTTCAGCAACTAATCTGAAAGGACTCAGAACAACATATCCAAACATACCATCATCAAACCAAAAAATTTCCAGTAATTTTTCAAAGATCTAGTCAATACATATTCAGATTTCCCCAAACACTTCATAATTCCTTCTTTTTTGGCCTTTAGTTGAGGTAAAATTCACGTAAGATAAAATTAACTATTTTTTTACTTTTTTTAAATTGAGTTTATTGGTACATTTTAGGTATACAGTACAGTTACATTCATCATTGGGATCCTGTATCTTTACATGACAGGTCTTGGTTCTCATTTTTCCCCTTGTCCCTGTCCTCCCTTCACTCCCTCCTCCCCTCCCCATTTACAAACACTTTATTTCCATTTTTTCATTTTCTCACATTTTTTTCCTTTCCCTTATTACCTTTACCTTTCCCCTACCCTTCCCACTTTCCCTACACCTTTAGCCCTTTTTTTCCCATTTCACAATGTCAGTTATCTCATTAGGATCTTATGTACTATTATAGTTTTTCACACCAGAGAAACTGCTCGGTATTTACACATGTGTGACTTATTTATTTCACTTAGGAGTATATCCTCAATATGTATCCATTTTCCTATGAATGAATCTAAAAATTAACTATTTTTAAAATGAATAATTCACAGTGCTATACAACCACCATCTCTAATTCCAGAATATTCCCATCATCCCAGAAGGAAACCCTGTGCCCATTAAGTGTGTCCCATTTCCCTGCTCTTCCCCCAGCCAAGGCTTGACAGCCACTAGTGTCTTTTCTGTGTCTATAAATCTTCCATTCTGGGTATTTCTTACTGATGGATTCATATAATTTGTGACCTTTTGTTTCTGGCTTCTTTAATTTGCAGAATATTTTTGAGATTTATTCATGTTGTTGCAGCAGGTAAATCACAATTTGTTTATCCATTCATTTATTGATGGAGATTTGGGTTTTTCCACATTTTAACTATTGCTATGAGTGCTGCCATGAGCAGGCATGTACATGCATCTGTTCATGTATGTATGTATGTATGTATGTACTTATTTATTGGTACCAGGGATTGAAATTGGGACCTTGTGCTTGCGAAGCAGGCAGCAGAAACACTGAGTTAAATCCCCAGCCTCTCACGTACCTGTTTTTAATTCTTTTAACTATGTTCCAATTTTCTTGTTTTGGTTTTGGTTTGTTTTTTGAGACAGAGTCTTGCTATGTAGTTAGGCTGGTCTTGAACTAACCTAGGCTGTCCTCCAACTTGTGGTGATCCTCCTGCCTCAGCCTCCCAAATGCTGGGATTATGTCCATGTGCCATCATGCTCAGCTTTTTTTTTTCTTTGTTTTGATTTTTATTTTTTAAAATTTTTATTGTTTTTGGTACCAGGGATTGAACTCGAGCCCTTGTGCTTGCAAGGCAGGTGACAGAACCACTGAGCTAAATCCCCAGCCCCTTTTTCCTTGTTTTTAATAGTTGATTTGTCCAAATCAGGACCTGAAGTAGATTGACACATTTCATTTGATTCTTAAAGGCTTTAATTATAGAGTCTTACCCTTTCTTCCATTCTTCCTGCTTAACTTTCTTTCTTTTTTTTCCTTTCAATTTATTTGTTGAAAAAGTCAGTTTTATTTGTCCTATCAAGCTTTCTATATTCGAGATTTTCCTGCTTGCATTCCTGTGATGTTAACATGTTAAGCTTTTTTTTTTCTGTTTCTTACTGTTTTGTTTTGTTTTGTTTTTTCTCTCCCTAGACTATTTCTTGGGTGTTACTATATACTTTTTCAGGAGGCATATAATTTATTACCTTTTTTAATGTTTATATTAGTAGCCATTGATGATCTTTCTTTGATCAGTTATTACTTTAGGGAGGTAATTATTTTTTAATAAATTTTATTTTTAGGGTAGTTTTGTATATATAGCAGAAATTACACAGTTCTCATATGCCCTCTCCCTGTCATACACACAATCTAGCTTGCCCCATTGTCATTGGCTCATACCAAGGTGATACATTTGTTTACATTAGGGTTCACTCTGTGTTTTTACATCCTATAGGTCTTGACAAATGTGTAATGATATTTATCTACTGCTGTGTTATCATATGGAACAGTCCCAATGCCCTAAAATTCTTTTGTGTTCAACCTGGTCATTTTTTTCCTGCTCCTAAATGTCTGGGACCCACTGCTCCTTTTACTGTGTCCATGGGCAGAAGCCTTTCCCAAAGCGTTATATACTTAGACTCATACAGTAAATAATCTGTTTATAGTGCCATTTTTCTCACTTAGTAATATGCATTAAAGTCCCTCCATGAATTTTCATGACTTGATAGCTCATTTCCATTTATTTCTGAAAAAAGATTCTATTTATGATATACCACAATTTATGGTTATTACTTTTCCAAATCAAGATATAATATATAGAGCCATAAAATTCATTAAACTTGAATATATAATATATTCATATGTATATATGTATATATTTTCCACTAGATCAAGATGTGGAATATTTTATTTCCCCAGAAGATTCTCTCATGCTTCTCACATCTTTAGTTTGGTTGTTTTTTGTGAATATAATCGTTGGTGTCCTGGCTTCTTTTGCTCAACATTATGTCTATGAAATTCATCCACATTGATGTGTGAGTATCAGTAATTTTTTTTATTGCTGAGTGGTATTTAACTGTGACCATACCTCAGTTTTTGTCCGTTCATGTAGCTCATGTTCAGTTTTGGATTCTTATGAATAAAGCTAAGGAAATATAGTTACATTTTGGTGGATATGTGTTCTTCTTTCTCTTGGGTATACACTTAGGGGCAGAATTGCTGGGTCACAGGTTGGCAGATATTTACTTTAGCAGATGTTAGCAAATAGTTTCCCAATGTGGATATACTAGATTGTATTCCTAGTGGCTAACAGGGGTGGAATATTACTTTTAATCCCAATATGTCAACATCATTGGATTAAGAAATGCATACTGCTCGGTGTTTCCAGGTGGTCAGACCAGCATGACCTCGGGTACTGTACCTTCCTCTTCTTCTCTGGCACTATTCTTCTACTCTGCTTCCTGTCCTCCATGAACTAAGCAGCCTTGCTCCACCATGCCCTTTCACCATGATGTCTCTGCCATGGAGCATGCTGACCATATATTAAATCTCCTGAAACCATGAGCCAAATAAACCTTTCTTCCCTCAATTGTTAGTATTGGGTATTCTGTCTCAGTGATGGGAAAGCTAACTGATATACTAGCAGTATATGAGAATTCCAGTTGCTCCATCTACTTGGCAACACTTGCTGCTCTTTTTAATTTGAGCCATTCTGGCCATGTTAATGTTGAGAAGATCCCAAGACAAATTCTTCTCGTTGACTTAACAGATATGTGTATGCAAAACATACCATTTCCATAATTCAATTATATCTTGACAAGAATTTAGCTTCTGGTATGTAATAATGCTCCCTGCCTAGAAAAATAAATAGGTTTTTCTTAGTGCAAAATGCCTGATTGAGTCTACCAAAATAAGAGAAAGTGAATGTAGAATATAGCAGGGGAAGCCAATCTAAGCTAGTTCTAAATGCTCCCCATAAAACTGGACAAGGCAAATTTCAAGTTTAATTCTAACCCAGCTCTTCTTCAGAGTTCTTGGAGTACATTTGCTCCAGTTTGCCTGTGATGGTGTTCTAAACACATAAAATTAAAGGCCAATGTTTGAAGAGAGTAGCTTACTTTTTCTTTCTCCATTTTTTTCTCTTTTTTTGAGTGAGAGGAATGAGGAGGGATATGGGACCAAAGATTGGCAAGGTAAAGTCTATACAAAGAAAAATAACAATGAATGTATGTTTCTCTGTCTTGGAGATAGACTTAAATTTTGTACTGAGTTTAAATCCCAAGTCTACAACTTATTTAAATGAAAAAGTTTCTTAATTTGAGTCTCAATTTTGTCACTTATTAAAAAAGCTAATATTGACAAGGCCAATAGCCATGTACTGTGCAGAGGTTTATAACACTGTGATTAAAAACAGATGCTGAGGCCAAACTGCCTCAATATCTGTTCAATATCTGCTTCCCTGTCTTATTACACATTTGACTTGGACCGTATCTATCTGTAAAATTTGATATAATCTAATGCCTATCTCATAGGATTTTGTGGAAACTGAATAGGTAGCTATGAGTAAAGTACTTGAAATATTTCATAGCACATACGAGTGCCATGTAAGTGTTAGCTATTATGAAGCTAGAAGCTAATTTAAGTAAAGTGCTTGGCAATTCAGTCAGCCCTCATTAAATGATGGTCATGATAGAAATACTACTAGTAATAGTGAGGACCTATGTTATTCCTGTTTTAATATTCTTTAGCTGAGAGTAGCAAGTAGTGATAACCCCGCTTATACTATAACAAGGCAATAATTAATGGTAAAATCATAAGGTTACTTAAATTCTAGGAAAACACCCATAGCACTTTCTGTCATTCTACATCAGAGGCTTATCTTTTTCTGTAATGATGGCATGACTCATATATGTATATTCCCATTGAAACACTGTGCCCATGTTTGTAAATTTGTCGCTCTGTCTCCCTCTCTTCCTTTTCCTTCCTGACTTTGGCATGTCCTACTGGCATCTGTACCTCTTTCCATAACTGATTCTGTTTGTCCCTCTGTGTGTTCTACACTATCCTGTCCTTCCCTTTTCTCTTTTAATTACTTGCAGGAAAAAGAAAAGAAAGAAATTGAGGGCAGCTTAATTCTTAATTTTATATGTGACAAATTTGTTTCTGAAAATTAAACTAGTCATTCTTATTTGTGATTTTTAATTAATTTCCCCCTTCAGATCTATACCACTAGGAATTTTTTTTTAAGTTTCCATTCTCAATGCAAGGGAATCAAACCATGGCAATCTGTGTCCATCAGGGTTCATCCACTGGCCTTGGTAAGTTTAATAGGAAGAACTACTTGAGTCGTCCTTTGAAGCTATCAGTATAAAAGTCATTTAATTCAAGGTGCTACCTTTTTCAGCAAAAACATACCATGACTGGTTATTTTATATTTACTACTTTAAATTTAAATGAGGGAGATAGAAAAAGAGAATCACAGATCACTTATTAGAGTTTCTATAAGCTACTAAAATCTATACATTTCTCTTTGTCAAAACACTTTAAATTTATCAAGACCTATTTTTTATAGCTCAGAAGATTTTTTTTCATATAAATACCTCAAAATGGATCTAACACTTGACTGGAAATACAAAAAGAGATAAAATGTATTCTCATTCATTGATTATGTCATCCTTTTGGCCTTTTTGTGAATTAGAGTAACTGAATCCCTTGCTATCCTTAACAATTTCTGTGGGATTGTGGCCTATGGTGATGTTTATGTTACTTAAATTCATCTTGTCTCTTCTCATTGAACCATATCATAAGACTTAAACTATATTTATGTTAGCCAAAAGGGAATGTTTCACCCCTAAAAGTAGAAATCAATTCAACTCTATACTTTACCTTATATATTAGAGAAGAATAAATCTTGGTGACCTTTTTATTTAATATCAAGGCATTTTTATTGTTGTTTGCAAGTTTTGAAAGTAGTGTGTACAAATCAACTGAATACTACTTATGAGTATTCTTGTGTGATAGAAAAACAGCAAACAGCACTTCTGTGAAGTGCTGACATTCAAGATTCATTGTCAAATATACTATCAGGTACATTACATTATATATAGATATCCCAAAATACTACACTGATTTCCCACGTAGGAGTGTATGTTTTCATTCTGTCCTTTGGGGCTCAATCCCTTGCCTATATTTGATTCAGGGCTGATAGGAGCTGTATTTAAAGTTCCCTCTGACCATTCTATTATGTGGATTAATCGGCCTTTTGATAAAGTTATCTCTGTATTGGAGGCATTTTTGGTCCTTAATAAATTCTTACTGTTCCATCATCCTAACTTACAGGACCTTGTAATGCTTTGCTATGTCATGTCTACTGTTCATTATGTAGAAAACAAATTTATTTACTGCTTTTACTTTTTACCTTCAGCAAGACTGAGCCTACTTTAGAGTACCATACCAAAATAATTGTGTGTAAAATGTGATTAGAATGATTGATTGAATTGCAGTACATCTTAAGTAACTGAAAAATAGGGTTCAAAATACAGTTCTCTTAACAATTCCTTCTTCATTTTATTTGAGAACAATTAGGAACCCTTACTGTGCCAGTGGAGTTACATAGAAATTGATACTCTCAGCCGGGCGTGGTGGCGCACGCCTGTAATCCCAGCTCTCAGGAGGCTGAGGCAGGATAGCTGTGAGTGCGAGACCAGCCTGGGCTACGTAGTGAGTTCCAGGTCGGTTTCAACTACATAGTGAGACCCTGACTCAAAAAAACAAAACAAAACAAAAAAGAAAAAGATACTCTCAATCCCCATGTAAAAATATAGTCACAAGGGCTTGGGGTATAGCTTGGTGCTTGCCTAGTATGTGTGAGATATTGGATTCGATCCCCAGCACCACACACAAAAAAAGGAGAGTTCAGTCACACCTTTATTTACTTATAGTGGGGGAGGGAGGGATGAGGTGAGAAATGCGAAGAAGGAAATAGCAACACGTCTAATTACATGGGAGTAATATTTTCAGCTCTTTCTTTTCCAGGATGGGGAGGGTAATGGGAAACAGTGCTGGAAGCTGTGGTGGGGGTCCCAAAACTATTCTCAGATTCAGTGATTTGTTAGAACAATTCATAGGACCAGAAAAGCTGGCCCTTGGTTATGGCTTTTTACAGCAGATTAAATTCGACCAAAAAAGGGGCCAGAAGAACCCAAGTACACGATTCTGTTTGCTCTTTTGAAGTAGAGTTGCACAAGGATGCACTTAATCCTCCCATCATGATATGAGGCATTGCCAAATGCAGAAGTTTATCTGAGCCTTGGTGTCCAGGATTTTTTTTTTTTTTTTTTTTTTTTTTGTACTGGGGATCAAACTCAGGACTCTGTGTTTGCAAGGCAGGTGCCAGTACCACCGGCTAAATCCCCAGCCCAATGTCCAGGAGTTTTTGTTTTTGTTTTTTTGTTTGTTTGTTTGTTTTGTTTTTGGTACGTGGGATTGAACTCAGGCCCTTGAGCTTGCAGGGCAGGCACCAGAACCACTGAGCTAAATCCTCATCCCTCCAGGAGATTTATTGGGAGTCAGTCATGTGAAACTGGAGCACTCATATGTCTGAACTTAGTTATAATCTCTACCCTTCCCGTGTCTTTGCTTTCTACCAGAGGTCAAACTACTACCGTGTAGATCAGGAACCCATGTGAACAAAACTAGGCATTCTCTACCATGCATATTGTTAAATTTAACTTTCTGATGTCCCCAAAGACTTCAGGTATACAAAAGCTATTCTTATCAGTCAGGGTATTCCAAGAACTCAGAAGTTGTCTCCTAAAAGTCCACTGAGGGCCAATCTTTTCTTTGGAATGTGCAGGATCTGAGCATCTAAAGTCTAACCATTCACCATCGTTAACCATTTGGTGAACAAAAATTTGGGAATCTCAGGATTAAGAAGTTTTGGAGGAAATGGCTAGGGAATGTGTTCAGTGGATGCAAGCAGAGACTTGCTTAGAAGTACAGGAGAAAAATAGCCTAAAAACATGGCGTATTCTACACTGGAGGGTGTCCATGTATAGATAATTGCAAGAGTTTATCTAAACTAATTTGAATTCATAGGTGTTTATTTTTGTTCAGTCTATGTGTAGCTAAAATTTTGTATGATTCACATTAAGTGAATGTGAACTAGGCTATTTTCCGTGTGCTTGTGGGTAGGATATTTTTAAAGGCTATTTGTTTTTCTTTGCTGTGAGCTTCTTAGCTTTTCTGTAGCACTCTTATTCCTACTGTTTACCAAGGAAGGTTGGTGAATCCTTGGACACTTGATCATAACAGCACCAGATGTTATGTAGTCACCTGTGACTACTTTGTGATCTCTTTTTCTAAGAGGTTTTGCACACTTGCCAATATTTTTGTTGCTCAGGAAAGTTGTTTAACTAAAAGTGGTAGTCAGATTTACATTCTCAGTTGAAAAGATGTATCCAAGGAGCTTTGTAGCATTCATTCATAAAATGAAAGTTGAACGTGTTTTTCAGAGTAGAAGAATAGTTCCAAATCATAGTAGTACAGGACTACAGAATCTTCTTAATTAATAACAGGACAATTTTACGTGGAAATCAAATGCTGGTAGGGTAGCTTGTTCTGAATTAATAAAAGAAGACCATAGAATGAAGGTCTGTTAAGGCTTGTTTCTATTCTCATTCATTTGCTTATGCTTTTCTTTTACTCTAGGTAATAGAACATCTGCTCAGAGTAGAAGTACCATTGTGAGCTTGGGCTCTGTTGTCTCTGCTTCCACAGCTATTGAATAATCTTGTGTGTAAATGGAAATGCCACCTTAAGATTGAACCTTAGTATTTCTTGCCCAGCTCTCTATCCCATTTGTGCTATTTTTCGTAACATCTCTGACACACAACTGATTTTGATGTGGATCTTTTCATTCAGATCATGCTGAAAGCTCATTGTATTATGTTAAAGAATCTAAATCTAAAATAAATGAAATGTAGCTGGGCATGGTGGCAAATGCCTGTAATCCCAGCACTCAGGAGGCAGGAGGATTGCTGTGAGTTTGAGACCAGCCTGGGCTACATAGTGAGTTCCAGGTCAGTCTCAATAGTGAGACCCTGTCTCAAAAATAAATAAATAAATGAATAAATAAATAAATAAATAAATAAATGAAATTTTCATTTGAATAGTGGAATGGTTTTTTTCTTACTTTTTGATCTGCTTTTATTTGCATAGTTTTAGCCATGTAGGTACTATGTAAGTAGAGCAGTTTTGGCATCTCAGCTGAATTTACATTTATATGTTTATACAGTGAACCCACAGAAAAAAACCTGGTGTTCATGGTTAAAAATAATAAAACTGAACCAACCTTTATACCTTCTTTCTGACACTTCTCATTAGTCAAATGTTTGGAACTTTCAGGATTCACTTTGATTTTTCAAAAACTTTTTAATAATTTATAATTTTTCATTTTAATGGTCCTCTCTAATTTTTCAAATGCTTTCATATTATTTTCATCTTTAGGCCCATAATCTAAGCCATTGCTGAAATTACATTCTTGTCTATTTGGAGTATATAGAATAAACTTTTTAATACTGTATACAGTCCCCAATAGTTTTCTTTCTTACTATCAGTAACACCTCTCCTATTTAGACTATCTTGTAGAATCTCTGGTGAGGCTTCTAGTCCACTAGACTATCTACAATCAAGGACCAGGTTTGTGATTCACAGAAAGATTAAAAGGTGGTGGCAGTAAAATCTAAACTTCACTCTGAATTGAATAGACATATAATCAAGGTAGGTCAGCAAAAACAATTTGCAGATAAGCCCTTCTAAGATTTCATATGCTTGAAAGTGTCTGGCAGAAGATACAAACAGAGCCAATCTATCTTATTACTCTTATCAGTTGTGTAATGTACTGCATGATGTTTACATGCCTGCTATATTTGTTATCTGTCTTTCCCCATAGGATGTAATTTCTATGCAGATAGAGATTTTTGAATCTTTTTTATTCACTGATGTCTTCCCAGGATGTGGCATAGTCTTGGTGCTTGGCAAGCACTCAGTGAATATTTGTTAAGTGACAGAATTAATGAGCTATCCTTGAATGCATTCTACCTATATCTAGATGCTCGTTCTGGGTTGTTTGTTTGTTTGTTTGTTTTGGTACCAGAGATCAAACTTGGGTCCTTGTGCTTGCGAGGCAGGTGCTGGAACCACTGAGCTAAATCTCCGGTCTGTTTTCTGTTTTATTTTTATGGTTCTGGCATTTAGGGCTTTGAATCTCTTTTGTTTCCCTTTTCCTTTTTACTGTGTGTTTCTTTTTCATCTAAATTCAATTTTTCCTCCAAATATATTATTATACCAAGACATCTGGTTTGAATCTTGTCTCACCACTCACTTCTTTATTTCACATCACTACCTTGTTTAAAATATGAAAAAAGGAGGGCTAGAACTTTCTGTTTCTTTACAAATACTACATATTATGGTTGCTGTGGTAAATGTGTATGTTACTTTATATGATAGTAGGTTTGGTAATCTCTTATGTCCCTTTATGTGCCTCAAAGTTAATACCACCTGGCAAAATAGTCTTCAGACTTTATAATTATTAAACACACTAATCTTTAACATTTTCTTTTTTAGGAATCTATATAAAGTACAACTCTAAGCTATTTTTAATAGTATGATAAATTTAGTATGGACACAATTTTAATATGTTATCCTCTGAATTTAGGTACAAGTTATGGAAGAGAAATTAAAAGCAGCTAACATTCAAACCAGTGAATCAGAAATGAGGTTATATAAAAAATGTCAAGATCTGGAGTCTCTCATACAGGAAAAAGATGACATCATTCAGAGGTTGGAACTGCAACTTCAAGAGCAGGTTAGGAAAAATTTAATCATCAAAGTCTTTCAAGTATGTGCACTCATTTGTGCATAATCACAAAGATTAAAAAAGAGAGAGCCTCAATTCCTAAAATTGGAAAAGGATCCTGACTTATCTAGTCAACTTACAGAGCTTCATCACATGTATTGGTGAGAGGTGCATGTAAAACAGCATTCACTTTCAGTCCAGGATGATTCCAGGCAGTGAAACGCTTTTCTGTTGTGACACTGCTTCTTAACATTCAGACTGTAGAATTCAAATGTAGCCTTTAAGTTGGAAACATTCAGTTGACCAGCAGACATTAATGTCTGTAAAATTTTGCAACCAAATCTTTGCTTCATATTGGAAATGTTTATAGGACATTTATATCTGACATAAACGTTTCTGCTTATAAGTGTATTCATTGTTTTATGCTGCTTTATTGAAATCCAGTAGAATATTTAATTTTAAATTTTATTACAAAAATTGCATTATGCTTATTTACTTAAGTAGTTAACATCATTTCAATATGAGCACTCTGAAATTTTGCTAGATATACTTTGTTGTTTTCAACATTAAAAAAAAAGTCCCTGTGGATTAGTGTTTGTTTACATCAGTGGTTTTCTGCTTTCTGCCACTTCCAGCCCCTACCCATTATAATTTTTATGTTAGTCACATTCTCAGTCATTTGTGACCATAACCAGATTTCAAGGTTGGTAAATGGAGCTGGAGTTTCTCAATGTTGATTTTTCCTGGATTTTTAAAAACTACTGTTTAGGAGAGAAACTAGCCATATTCCAAGCAATTCTTATTCTTCTCTCCCTAATCTGGTTGACCCTATCCTGTTTCAGAAATGGTTTATTGATGATATAGCCATTGATTTGATTTCAGTGTATGATTGTTGAGGTGCGGGGAGAGAAGCGGTTGACAAACTAGCGATACTTGCATATGCCTTTTTGGGTTCTTATTGTATTTGCTTTAATAGAATGTAAATTTCTAGATCATTGACACATTTGAATAAACAAACTGCTAATGTTATTTCAGAAACAAATAAGAATACAGGAAGCTAAAATAATAGAAGAGAAAGCAGCTAAGATCAAAGAATGGATAACTATAAAATTGAATGAGGTATTTATTGTTATATATTTCCCTTTTCTATATCTTTTATTTCTTTTGACTAGACAAGTCATCAGAATATACAATAATGCTGAGAGAAATCAAAAATTCTTCTTGGTTTGTGGTGCAGCTCTCTTTTAGCTTATTTTTTGTTTGTTTGTTTGATTTTTGTAGTACCAGGGATCGAACTCGGGTCCCTGCACTTGCGAGGCAGGCTGCAGAACCACTGAGCTGAATCCCCAGCCCTATTGATGCTGTCTTTTAGTAAACTTGGGATAGGTAGCTTTTGTTTTAATATCCATTGTATTTCTAAAAAACCTTGACAGACTCATGATGGTCAGTGTAAATAGCCTCATTCTAATTAGTTAATATTAGTTCTAATTAGTTAATTTCAAATAATTAGAGCATACCTGTATATTTCATAAAATTAATGTGCTCAGTATTTAAAAAGCAAGGATTAAATGCTGAAATACTGTGATTTAAAATATTTTCACAGTGAAAAAAGCATGAGGTGAAAACATTTTAAAATCCTAGTTCTGGAAAAATAAGTATTAATGCCATGATTATTTAGGTTCATAGCATATGCTGATAAATTCATCTATTTTCTTGTAATTTTAAAAATTTTACTTGCATATAGAATAATGACACATTAACATTTTGTAACAATTATCATTTGTTAGTACATTTTAGAATAGTATCCCTATATAAAAGAATATCACTGTGTTCTTTTAGCTAGAATTGGAAAATCAGAGTCTTCGTTTGATCAACCAAAAGCAAACTGAAGAGATAAGAACAATACAGTCAAAATTACAAGGTACAAATTTTGCATTTAAGATAACTTAGCTGGATTTATTTGGCTGTGTAGGATTTTACAATTTGTTTTTGGTGTTTTAAAGACTTAATTATGAAAATCGTATAAGAAATTATTGCCACCAAATAAAAGAGAACAATTAATAAATCAGAATCCTACATCCAAGTGAATATTGGGCCTGAAAGAGGAAGACAAAAGGAGGTAGGACTGATGATGTAGAGTTTTAACGAAGTAGCCATTACTCAAATCAGAAAAACATGACCAGATATTTATTTGGCCTCTTTCCATTCTAAAAGACATTCCATTTGCCCCATTTTTTTAGAACCATACTAAGTCCCAAAGCCAAAAATTTTTTTTTTTTTTTTGTACCTGGGATCGAACTCCAGTCGTTGCACTTGCAAGGCAGGCACCAGAACCACTGAGCTAAATCCCTGGCCCTTTCAAAGCCAAATTTTTAAAAAATACTGTATAGTGCTGTTTAGCCCAGGTGAGGGATCATGGGCAATTGGTACCAATCTCTATTTGTGATGCCATTTTGATCTTTTCCTGCAACATAGTGCTACTTCTTCCTTTTTTACTCAAAAAATACAGAGGGCCTTATCAAACCAGATAGTAGGTTTAGAAGTCTTTGAAGTATGTATATCAAAAGTCTAAAGAGGTTTGAACTTTGGCCACAGAAAGAAAATAGACCTGTTAGGTGGGGACCAGGGAATCATGCATGTGGTACAGTTATAGCTGCATTGAGGACTTTGGAGAAAGCTCCTTGACTTCACATACTCTGACCACATCACTGAAGTTGGCATTCTCTGAGGGCAACTGTGGAGCACTTCTATGTGTTACAGTGAACCAGTGATTTATGAACTCAATTTGTTCACAAGGGCTGGTTATAACTTAAATTTGGTTGTAAGTCAATACTATTTTTCCCATAAGAAATAATGGAAATACCCATAATGCATTCCAAAGCTCCCAAAGTACCCCATAAATAACCTCTTCATAATAAAAAGGTTGTATAATGTGTGTAATTTACCAGAAACACCAATAATTTTCCTAGTGTATTTACCAAACAAACATGTGAATAGTTTATAAAATGTGCCTAGTTTACCAGAAACAACAATTCTCATACTGCACTCACCATTCAAGTTGACATCTTTGGCTTCCAGGAAGGGAAGATGAAATTATTGTTTGAAAGGAGAGTCCTCTTCCATAAGAACATCGGGAATCTGGTTCTCTGGTGTCCTTTCTCTCCTTGGTAGTCTGAAGCCCAGTAGGACCTACTTCTGGCTCATTAGGTCTCAACCTTTTCAGAACTAAAAACTTGACTAAGGTTGTCTGTTTCTGTCTTTACTTCAAAACTGTTCTGTAGTATGATGTGACATTGTCATTAAGCAAGATAATGCAACAGTTGGCTCTTTTTCTGTCTGGGTGGTCTTCTCTACAATTGTTTTTAGCTCTGTCCATTTTTTCAGAATTTTCTTTATTTCAGAAGAAGAACTTTGCTGCACTGATTGTTGATACTCCCCCTCTTCTTCAGAAAGCTCCTTAGCTTCCATTCTCTGTTGCTCAGTCAGAAGTTGCTGAAGTTCCTCTGTGGGCAGTTCCTCTGAGTGTTCCTTCACCAGTTCCTCAACATCACCACTGCAAGCCTGTGGACCCTGTTATAGTAACAGTGGCCAGAGGTTCACTTGAAGGCTCAGACTTCTCTACACAGCCTTCAAAATCTCTCTCCTGTATAATTTTAGGTCATACTTTCTTCCAGGCAGATTTCAGTGTCTGTAGAGAGACATTGGCCCAGGATTTCTCAAATAACCCCAAACAAGAAAGGATGTTGTAATGTTCCTTCCACAACTCTTTACGGATTAAATCTGTAGCTGAGACCATCTGGAAGTGCTTCAGGAATAGTCCTCAATATATAGATTCTTAAAGTTAGCTGGCCCATAGGCTGCAGTAGAGGAGTTGTATTAGGTGGGAGGAACTTGACAGAGAGCCATAGGAATTCTTCATCCAATTCTTCTTGCAAATCTTGTGGGTGAACAGGAGCATTGTCCATGATGGAGAGCCTTGAGTGGTAAACCTTTGTCCTCTAGATATTTCTTATCGGTAGGAGAGAAAGCCTCCCTAATCCACTCAAGAAAAAGCACTCTTGTTACCCAGGCTTCTGTCTTAGATCTCCTCTTTACCACAGTCTATTCTTCATAACTTTGTATTTTCTGAACATTCTAGGGGTCTCAGAGTGATAAAATAAGGCAGGATTTGTCTTGTGGTTACCACTCACATTGGTATGTAGCAGTAAGGTTAGCCATTTGTTCACAAGGTTGTGGCCTGCATTTTCTTCTCTTCCTGTGTAATGTATGTTCTCCTGGGCATTTTCTTCCATAAAAGGCCAGTTTCATCACATTTGAAAATTTGATGAAAGCAAAAGCTGTTTCTCTGTGTTATCATTTTGAAGTAGTGTATGTAATATTCAGCAGCCCTTTTATCAGCACTGGCTGCTTCACCATGCCTAGTTAAAATATGAACCCCAGGTCTTGCTTTAAAATTGTGAAGCCACCCCTTACTGTTACAAAATATTTTGCCATTATCACTTGTTGATGGATTATTCTTTACAATATCTGCATTTATAGCCCTAGCTTTTTCACAAATTATAGACTTAGATAGCTATAACCTGCAATCTCTGCCTTTTGTTTATCCAAACTAGAAATGGCCTTTCTACATTGTCTAACACTGTTGATCATGACTTAAACTAGTTTGAATAACACCTTTAGCAGCACTAGCTTCCTTATACAAATATTTTCTCTGTAAGATCATCAAAATGGATTTCGACTTGCTATACATTTTAGCAAGGTCAGTCATGAATTTCACTCTCATATTTCTCCACAATTTCCTTCTTTTTTATTGTGGTTGCTTTCTTTATTTTACCTTCCTCCCTTAGCTTCTTTTCTAGCTTTTTTGGAGCCATCTTGTAGCAGTAACCATAGTGATTATATAAAGCACTGACTGAAATCACATCCACAAGCACACACATTTGGGCTCAGACTGACACATATGCTTACATATACTTTTCTGACATCGTGACTCTTTGTTTAGAACCACACAAGTGGCTGGCATTTGGGTTATAACTCAATACTTTGGTCATAAGTTAAAACTGTATTCCATTTGTAACCCAAATTGTTCATATGTGAAGCAGGTGGTAACTTGAGGCTTCACTGTACTATGACTAAGTTGGTAGTTAGCTGTCAAATATCAGAACACAGCTCACTTATGGATCACCAATATTCTAATCCTTTTCCCATTTGGGTTTTCTGGATAAGGATTTGAATCCTGCCAAGTGGGAGTGTCCACTGATAATTCATCAATAATTCCAGAATATCAAGAGTAGGACACTTACTGCTGGGAATGGTGACACATGCCTGTATTCCGAGCATTCAGGATGATTGCTGCTAGTCTGAAGCCAGCCTGTGCTACAATAGTAAGTTCAAGGCCAACCTGAACTACATAGTGAGACCCTGTCTCTAAATAAATAAATAAAAATTAAAAGCACACTTCCACGGTTCTTTATAACTTTTGACTACCTACAAATCTTAAATCAAAAAGGCATATTTATCACTCTTATATGTGACTATTAAGTGCTTGAAATATAACTAGTGCAACTGAAGAACTAGATTTTAAATTTCACCTAACTTGAATTGATTGAAATTTAAATAGCCATATGTTGCTAGTGGCCCTATTGGACAGCAGAGTTGGCTATCAGTGAATAACCTGACAAGAGAAATACTAATTTGAATGTTTAGCTTCAGGTGTATTTGTTTTTTAAAAAATGAGTTACGTTATTTTCAACTTTTGCTTTCTATTGTGGTTTTCGACAGTGATTGAAATTCTTACAGCCTGAATATTTTGAGCATAATTTTATGATATGAATAAATTATTTACATTTTCCAATGCATTAAGATTACTTCTTTTTTAACTTCAAAGCCTAAGGATGAGTGGTATAACTCTCCTTTGATAGAGATGTTTTTAGTACATGTTCTGGTGTACATCAGGTTGAAGAGCTAAATCCAGAAGGATGTATGTATTACTCATGCTTAATGGACACATGACCCAGTATAGAGACATTTAAACTTCGTTTAACAACAGAGCCTTTACATTTTTATCTGGAGAATCTGAATAGATAAGGCAGGTGCTAAGCAGTGTTGGGTGACAGGTCCAGACTTCTGCACACTTAACTTTAATCATGCCTCTTGTTCCTTTTGGCACATTTCCATGAAGCCCTGGGATGTCACCAAATGCATTGGAAAAATACTGGTATGGTTGGAATAACATGGGCTTTGAAGTCAACTTTAATGCCTTACTACCTAATAATGGTTTATCTCCAGAACATTTTTACAGCAGTAAACTTGCGGCAATAGTACATCCTGATTTCATGCAGCAGTATATATAATTGTTGATTATAGGACATTTTGTCTACTGCATATTAATACTTACTTGCTATCACTTCCTCTACCTGTATGATGGAAAATAGATGCTCCATAGTTGATCTGGAGTTCTATATTTAGGATTAAAATTTCAGGGCTTTGTGACATTAATACTCATTAAAATAGGTTGAATGTACTATAAAAAGATTTTTATATCTTCTGGTATTCTTGGTTTGCAATTCTGGTCTTCATTGGCAGCCTCTTAGTTTTATAGAGTAAAAGGTGTTGATCCTTGGAAACTAGGTTTGGACTAGTACTTATTAGTAAATAATAAAAAAATACAGCAATCTTTTTCTGAATATTTTTAATCTGTACTTATGTTCTATTCAGTTATCAGTTGCTGCTTAACCCTTTGGTGCTCTCGAAAAGTTAAGAATTTCCTTGGAAACTTTGTTATGCTTTTGATCTTATAAGCAGCCATGTTAAGATTCCTAGACATAAATTAATGATTAGGTGCTGGCCTACCCAATTGCTCCAATAGCTATCTAAATTTTGTGCTCCTCTTTTTTTCTTAAAGAAGTGATTAAAGTTCTCTATATTGTGGTCACCAAAAACAACCCCCATTTCTGAAAACTAGGATAAACAAAAGTCATCACAGTGATCATGTGATACCCCAGTGGTGATCTAGGTTCTCTTTGGTTGTGTTAGTAACCAGTTCCTCAGGCCCCTTTTCCTCACAGTTAGTGGTGTTTTCACACTAATTTTAATCAATGCTTACTTGATATTTAGCAGTACTTGACTTTTTAAGAAGCTGTAACTCTCTGGTTATTTAAAACAGGCTTTTAATCTTGAATTTTTGTTTGAGAACTACTACTCAAAATGATTAGATGTTTTTCTCCCTAAATTCAAATATCTTTTATATTTTTTACATTAAGTTTATTGGGACATTTAAGGTAAACCATACAGTTACATTCATCACTGGGATCTTGTACCTTTACATGACGTATATTGGTTCTTATTTTTCCCCATTCCCCTGCCCTTCCTTTGCTGCATTCACCCTCAAATATATTTTAAACATTCCAAATATATGTAACAGATTTTAAGCATAGACTTATAAAGCTCAACATGGAGACTTCCATGTTACTGTATATAAAAATGAATTTCAGGTGTTTTGTTGTTTTGGTGTAGAGATTTGTTCACATGATTATATGCTTTGGTTCTATGTTTTTAAAATTTCTATAAAGGAATGAAGTATTAATTATGATTAATGACCTTGCAGAAGTTCAAGGGAAGAAGTTGTCTGCTGTTTCTACACCAAAGCTTTCAGAAGGGCAGCGCCTGAGCAGTTTGACATTTGGGTGCTTTTCATCTCGAGCAAGAAGTCCTTCTCAAATCATAAAATATGAGGAAATAAGCAAATTATCACCTAAAGAACCTGAATTCACCAAAGGAAAAGACATAGAAGGTATTTACCATATCGATTTACTTGGGCATTTTTTAAAAGGGAAAAGTCATTTGCTAAGATTAACCCAAATATAGCTTAATTTTTTTGCTAACAACTGGTTCTTAATGAGAACATATCTAAAGAGCAATATCTAGTTATTTTGAACATCATATATCTAATTCTTTTGTGTCTTCTGAGGGTTTTTGCCAGTGATGCAAGCTGCTTTTCCCATCTTAATACTTTTTCCTGCAGCAGGTGAAATAATTAATACTTTTTCCTGCAGCAGGTGAAATAGTTGAAATTTTAAAATTTACAATTCTACAATTGTGTTAGCTGAGTTTTAGATTAGAGCTATGCATTTCTATTCATTATTTTTGAGAAATTTAAAATAATCTAACATTAATCATGAAATTAATTCTTTTTAGAAAACTTATAAAGAAATTATCACTGGGGATAATTTAGTAACTGCTTTGAATTTCCCTTGGTTGCTTTAAAGAGGTAAATGTTTGCCTAGATTTAGGCCCTGGTCCTGTGTGCAGATTTCTACTATCCCCCAACTTTTTTTCCTCAGTTTTACAACTTTCTCTAAATTTTGCTCTGTTGTCAAGCTGCTGGCTTTGGCACTTGTAGTATAGTCCTTTTTTGTTGGCTTTTCCCAAATATTTTAGAGAGACTTGAGTTTAGGACTTATGTACTTTCATTTGTACTTTTTTTCCTTCAAAGGAGAAAAATTATAGCCCTAAAAGTTGTCTCTGGTTGGTTATGATATTCTGAATATGACATCAAAAAGTGCTACTCATTTTCTTGACATCACTTGCATTTTCTTTTCTTTTTCAAGAAGCCATTTTCATCTTCTCCCACTAATAGTTGAGCACAGCTAAAGTCGCTTTTACCAGAACTTTGGCTCACTTGAAAATTTAACAGACTGTCTAATAATGAAACTTTAGAGTGCATTTGTTCAGCTGCTCATTCTTAAAAAATAAAGGTCAAACTTGCTTTCAAAATTAGTTTGCTATCCTTTAAAGTTTAATTCACTGTTTATGAAAACAAGGCTGTATTCTACTGTTATAAATAGTGCTCACTTCGGCAGCACATATACTACTGTTATAAATAAAAATAAGCCATATCTGAAGACATTTTAAAAGTTATAAAACATTTTGTAGCTGTCATTAATTAAAAAGTAGGCTAGGAAAGATTTTTTTTTTCTGTTTCTGTTTTCTTAATGATTTTACATATCTTATGTGTTGATGCTTAGGCACAAAAATTTGTTTCTTATGCTATAGCTTCTATTTTATCATAATTTTGAAGTTTAGTAGAAAGAAGGTTATGTGTTTCTTTGTTTCTAAAATTGAATTAATAGGGTTGAGTAGCTGCTTTTTTTGTTTCGCTTTTTAAAATTTGTTTGTTTTTTAAGGCGGGGTCTTACCATGTAATTCAGTCTGGCCTTTAACTCACTATGTAGCCCAGGCTGGCTTGAAACTCATGGCAGTCTTTCCGCCTCAGCCTTGCAAGTGCTGAGATTACAGTGGAGCAGGACCACAACTGGTTTAGCTGCTTTTTTTTGATAGTTAGAGTTGCCCTATTTTATATTTCACTTCTTTTATTTTCATTTTATCCACTTTGTAAAAAGCATTTTTGATGCAATTATATATGGAAGAGTTGGGGCTCTGTGTTTCATATAAAGCTTATAGTGTTCAAATTTGTGTTTAAAAGATATACAACTAACAAAAGGTAATGTATAACCTTACATAAAATTGGAAGTCTTATGGTGTATTTATAAACTAAAAGATTTTATTATTAATGAAAACATGTTAAAATCATGTATCCTTTTCTAGAAGTGGAAGTTCCAGACAAGAGTGCTGCTGATAACCAAGTTCAAGAAAGTGACAGAGGCCCAAGAATATTGCATCAGGCCCCTTGCAGCTCAGAACAAAATCAGAAAACAAGAACCAGCTGTGCAACAGATAGTGGCACAACCCAGAATTCTGGGGCTCCCGTGAGTGACTGGAGTTCTGATGAGGAAGATGGGAGCAAAGAAAGACCTAAGTCCAGGTGCACATCCACGCTCTCCAGCCACACATCAGAGGAAGGTGTGCAGTGTGGCAGGCTGGGGAGCGAAGCGTATCTGACAGCATCTGATGATAGCAGCTCTATATTTGAGGAAGAAACTTCTGGCATAAAGAGGTCAGAACACAAGAAGCTGTATTGTTGGCAACAGGAGGCCCAATGGAAAGCTCAGAATAGTCTTCTTGGAAAGGGAAGTTCTGAATCAAATAAGGAGCATGACAGTTCCTCAGACGAACTGAATAAAAGATTCCAGTCCCAGAGACTGGATTATTCATCCTCATCAAGTGAGGCCAACACCCCAAGCCCTATTTTGACTCCTGCGTTAGCTCCAAAGCACCCTAACTTGCTCCCTGGAAAAGCAACATCATTGGTGCCTCCATCACACCTGCCACCCCCAAAGTTAAGGATTCCTAATGTTTTCAGTATAAGTGTAGCACTTGCCAAAAGGCACTTAAGCCAGCCACAGTTAAGTTCTGACAGGATGTTTGGTACGAACAGAAATGCTATAAGCATGATACGACCATTGAGACCTCAGGAAACAGATCTAGATCTAGTTGATGGTGACAGTGAAATTTTAGAGAATATGGACACAAGTTGTGATGATGGATTATTTTCCTATGACTCCCTGGAATCTCCATATTCAGATGACCAGGAAACCTGTGACTCAGCAGAGAAGGCAGCAAGCAGCAAACCCCCCACTCCTCCCCTGCACCGGTTTCCATCTTGGGTAATTATATTCCTGTATAGGACACAGCTGTGCTGGTCCTTTCTCAACACTCATTTTTAGGTTTTACTTCTTTCCCAACTTCTTTACAAATCCAGTTTTGTTCTCAGTTTTCAGATTCCCAAATATAATGTCCCCTTTGTGTCCCCCCACTGAGTTGTAAGTCAATTGAGAAGACAGATGGAAATCAAAATATTGCCTTACTTACTGATAAAACACTTTTATAGAATTTGTGAGCAAATGTGCTTTCCATTTTGGAACTTTGGAATAAACTAGAATTATTCCCCCAGGCCAAGGCAGGCCTGAACAATCCCAGGTTTCCTTCAGAAAGATGATGCCCCTCTAAACTTATAACTTGAAGAAACAGACAGGTATTTGTTTTCTGTGGGAAAGGAGAAGAAAGTGCTGGGCTCTGTGTGCTGAGGAGGAGGACAAAGTGAATGGGTGAAGAGAGATCAGAAGTGCTTAATTACTGTCCCTCCACAAAGAAACCTCAGCAGATGGGGTAGAAGGGTTCCCACTAACTGTGGTACTTTTGTATGATTCTGAACCAGAATACTTAATTCTTATTGTTGTTTTTTTTTTAACTTAGTCCTTCTTCTTCCTCTTCCTCTTAAGCTCCTTCTTCCTTCTTTCTTCTTCTTGTTTTTTCCCCCTCCTCATTGCACTTAGTCATTTTCTTGGTTAGGTCAAGGGAAGTTTCACTTTCTTCTGTGTTTATAGTTTTTTGTTTTGTTTTTTTTTGGTACCGGGGATCGAACTCTGGCCCTTGTGCTTGCAAGGCAGGCAGTGAAACCACTGAGCTAAATCCCCAGCCCTCTCCTGTGTTTATAAATCCATTGTTTTAACCAAAGCGTCTTCCTACAGATCTAGAATAGATAAAAACTCCTTCTATGGAAACATTAACCATCACTACAATAATTAACTCATCAAAAGTGTGGTACTTCTGAGAAGTGTCTGTATTGCTAGATTAAAAATTCCTATATTTGAGACAAAATGAATTGGTCTGGTCTGGTTTGTAGGTTTAACTTTTCCATCATATATTGTCATAATTTAACCCTTGGCCTAAAAAGAAACATCTAGATTGCAGGATTTTTGGCTTTTGGAGTCATGTTCTTTTATTACTATTTTAAAATTTAGTAACTGCTCTAATTTTAAGCAAATTAGGGAAGCCATGTTTTTCTAGTATAAATTCAGACCTTAGGTTGTATCTTCTTTTATTTGCTTTCAAGAGAAGATTTCATTTTAATAGCTCAAAAAGATGTGGCAATTAATCACATGTGAATCTTTGGAATTTCAATTATGTTACAGTTCAGGCAGTAAGTTGAAATGCTGTGTTTTTATTATGTTTAGATTTTCAAAAATTTAAGTTAGGCTTTCGAGTTTGTTTTATTTGGCAAACCATTTTACTGCATTTTTGCCTTTCTCTTCTCCTCTTCTGAAGAAATTCAGACCTGAAAAACTAGTATTGCTTTTCAAAAGCCTTCCAGCACATGGGCCAAATTTGAGGGTTTTTTTCTGTTTGTGAGTTATTTTCAGGTTCCAAGGAAAAGATGTATTTTAGTTACCTGAACTAATAAATATTTATTTTAAGGCATAAGCTATTCTCCTTGACTTGGAATGTCATTTAAAATACAATAGTGACTCTAGTGGGGCAACCTGTGAATCACCAGCACCTCTGACCATCAATTTAGAAATAAGTGACACGCATTACCCCTGCTCCAGAGGATCCGCTGTCCTGTAATTTACAATGATTCTCTTTCTACTTGCTTTCTGTATACCTACTTTCTTCCACTCTTCCATGCCTTCTAACTGCCTCACGCCTCCTTACTGCCCTACTTCTTTGGTCTTTGTGATTGGCCCACTCTGCTGTTCATCTCTGTGTGTGTATCTCACAACTATCGGCTCAGAGAAAGTGCATCTAATCCAGTCAGCTACTCTTCAATCTAAAGTGCCTCTGTGCATCAGAGATCTTATGCCAGTTCCTTCTTGGGCCACTGAATAGTCTGAAGGAGCATGGCATTGGTAGTCTGCTATGCCCTGGTCCAGCCAACTCTGCCTACATTAGACCCATTACAGAATGCAAGAGAGTGGACACTGTGATCTATGGAACCACTGGGGGTCCTTTTTCTCATGGGGCTGGGGGAGGGCTAATAGCCTTTGCAGTACCCATTGCAGAGGCCTCTTTCTGAAGAGAAAACAGAATAACCTACTTTGAAATAAGATAATATTATTAATGTCATTGCAGTTTTCCAGATCATTTATTATTTGACCCTGAGTGCTTTTCTACTTGATTGAAGTATACATTGAAATAAGAAGAGGATAGTATTAAGGGCCACTTTGTCTCTGATTTCTGACATTAACGTTTTTTCCTCAATGGTTTCCTAATGGTTTTTTCCAGAATGGTAAAATATTAAAGAAGGTATTTATTTGTATTCAGTGATCATAAATAGTTGCTGATTTTATTTATTCAGTTTTTTAACCACATTCTAAAATGATAAAAAATTAAAGATGAATCAGGCTTTATGTATCACCTTTCTTGTACTTGTTCCCTTTATCTTCAAAAGAATTAAAGATTTGGAAGCAAAGATAAATAATGGAATGACTAATAGATGGGCAAAATACCTATCGTGCTATTCACAAGGATATGTTTTATTGCCACTACAGAGTTTTATAATAATGCTATACTCTGGGAATATCAAATGAACACTTAAAAAATGTATGTACTGAAAGTAACCATTTCTTTGCTTTAAATACCCTCTTCAAATCTCTCTTTTGTACTAGGAAGGCAGAATTTATGCTGTAGCCAAATCAGGCATTCGAATGTCTGAGGCCTTCAATATGGAGAATGTTAACAAAAGTAAGTGCTTTTGCATGCTCTGACGGTAGGTGAGACCTGAGGACATTATGCTAAGTGATAGGATAAAACAAACATAGCGGAGTCCACAATGGCAAATACTGTATGATTCCACCTCACAGAGATAGCTAAGGTTGTCAAATTCATAGATCTAGGATGTAGTATGGTGGTTACCTGGGCTGGGGGAGGGAAAAAAGGGGGATTTCAGATTTGCAAGGTGAAAAAGCAGTAGAGATTTGCTTTATAACAATGTGAATAACTTAACACTACTGAATTGTACACTTTAAAATGGTTAAGATGATAAATTCTCTTTTCTGTGTTTTTCACCACAATAAAGAGGTGTTTAAAATGTTTCTGTGTTGTTTCTCTAGTCAAGAAGTCCCCAAATATCTAAATTCATTGGAATAAATCTAATTATATAAATTTCAGTGATTGATTTCTAAGGTTACTGATTTCTGTTTTAAAATTGAAATTAATCTTAGTATAGGGTAACTCATACATTTAACTCTGATACAGATAGTACTTCACTAAATTTTTACCCGAAAAAGACAAACTGTAGTATTGTAGCTGTTTAAAAATGTTAAAATAATGGTTTCTATGTCCTTTTCTCCCTTTCTACCAAAAACTATTATAGGAACTATATGTTCATTATAAAAATAAAACCTAACACAAAACTGTCTAGAATTAAGAGAAAGATTTTTCTAGTGTCCCTATCCTACAACTAATCCTTATCTCAGAGGTAACTGTTAGTGTTCTCCTCCTTTTTGGCTATCTTCTGTTCTGACCACTTAGGAAATTATATTCTAACCTTTTAACATCAGATTCTCTTGATAAAGGCTTTCAGAATCATTATGGTGCTTTAACAGCATGTCAGGAACAGGGCTGTGAATAGTTAACATCTGCATGGGTACTGCTTACTGAGTCACTCAGTTGGTAGCTTCTTTTACTTCAGTGCAGCCTCAGCTAAGTGTGCATGGAACGGCTGAAGAAATCGAAGCTATGGATCTTGCTCTCAAGGAGCTTACAACCTAATGTAAAATAATGAAACATGTAAAACACAGGTGATATATAAACCTGGAAGTGTAATGCATAAAGTAGACTGTATAATGAGTAATCACATGACTTAGTCCAATTTCTCTTTAATTGGAAATCATGCTAATTCATATTCAGAAGAAATAAGCCAGTGTGCCAGTTAAGATTCTTTTTAATGTTTTCTGTTTCAGATTCTGCTACCATGCTTTCCTATACCACATCCGGACTTTATACATCTCTGATATACAAGAATTTGACCACCCCAGTGTACACAACGTTAAAAGGGGTAACTCATCATTAGTATTAAACGTGGTTCTCTTCATCAGGCATCAGGAAAACTATTTCTTCAAGCTCCAAATTCCATTCTTAATGTTTGACCCAGCCTCTCTCCCTTTGTAGAGTGTTAACATATAATTTAAAAAAAGAAAAAGTAGAAAGGTCTTTAGAAGATATTTAGTTTTCTCAAAGCAGTAGAGTGCTGTATCCATTCTCATGTGATTCCTGCCCATCCCCTGCCCCAGGCTGTTAATTGTTGAAAGGAAACATATTAGTGATGTAATGGAAACTCCAAATTTAGAAAGGTCTTTGTATCAGTGCCAGGGTCCTCTTCCTTGCCAGCAGTACCTAATTAAAATGAATCTTGTCAGATAGTGACAGTCTTATGTTTCCAGGAATCTTTTCTAATTGACTACTGCCTTGCTAATTAGAATTTGAGGTTTGACATGAGCCTCACAATGGTAAAATATGTTCTTGTATTCCTTCCAAAAAACAACCTCTTTCTGTAAAACATTGTACATCTAAAGAGAGAAGTGACTAGAGTTGTATACAGAGAGGCTGCTCTGCTTTTCTTTAGAAAGCGACCCAAATAAGTAGCAGCCCTTTCCAGGACGACTCCTCCGGCTCAGAAGATGAGGACAGTTCCAGGTGCAGCTCACGGACGTCGGAGTCAGACCCGCGCAGCCGCAGTGGGCCTGGCAGCCCCAGGGCCCTGAAGCGAGGTGAGCACACAGTGCAAGCTCACAGGTCACCCAGGCTCGCAGAGCAATTGCATGGAGCTTTAGCTCTGTAATAGGATTTTTGGCTGTGAGGGTGATCTGGCTGCGATATCTATCTCCCCATTGATCGCCAAGGTTGACTCAGCTGATCTGGCTGGCCAAGCAGGTGTCTCCTACCTCCCTCACCGCTCCACGTGCATCCCTCCCGGAGGTGAGTGTTAGGTCGAAGAGAACAACCACCACCAATAAGGAGGACCTTTTCCTCCGTCAGAGGTATAGGAGTAGCTGCGCTTCCCCGCTACAAACTCCAAACAAGCTCTGTGAATGGGATTTTTTAAAAAAACAATCTGAAAGTACTTGCTTAAAACCATGGTGAAAGATAGCCTAGGCCTAAAATATTGTGGGTTTTTTTTTCTTAATCCTCTATAATACCAGACAGACCACACAGTCTTAAATTTTATTTTATTGCCTTATCTTGTCGATAAGCGAGAGATCACTTTAATGTGAGAATAAAGGGAGATCCTTGGCCAAAATTGAGGTTTTCTTTTTTTATAGTTGCCTTGTGGAATTTTAGGTAATTCATGAGATTTATTTCCGTTAAATGTTTGTATTGCTAACTGTCAGAAAATTCACCTAAAATGTGTTAGTTAATCTGATACTGAATAGGGAATCAGTCACAACTTCACTTGAGGCATGCCCATGGTTATTAGTGGGTTTTGAAGGAGGTTATCGAGAGGGAGAATCCCACTAAATAACACTCATATCATGGAAAGGCTATGATGTGTGTTGTGTATGTGTAGTTGTTTTCAGGCTATGTTCCACAGACTCCTTGGTATTTTCAAAACCCTCAACTTTTTTTTTTTGAAGAGCCAGATTCCCTTTATTTTTTTTTCATTGAGTTTATTAATACTTTTAAAGTATACAGTACAGTTACATTTATCACTGGGATCTTGTATGTTTACATGACAGATCTTGGTTCTCATTTTTTCCCCATACTCCTGCCCTTTCTTTACCCCGTCTGCCCTCCCCTATTTACAAAGACTTTGTTTCCATTTTTCCTTTTCTCGTATTTTTTCTTTTCCCCTTCCCTTCCCACTTCCCTTACACCTTTAGCCCTTATCTCCCTATTTCACATTATCAGTTATACAATTTGGATCTTATTTACACTTTTAGTCAAAACCTCAACTTCAACTGGAGCTGCTAAGCTTTCCTTGGCTTCTTTGGGTGGCCTTGCATTCATCTTGTTCCTCATAAATAGAATCAGGATATGTCACATTTTTGTTCGGAGTTCTGTACTGCAACGGCTCCTCACAATAGCTATAAGGCATTTCGTTATTTCTTTATGTCTTTGATCTAATCTCTTCATACTCTTCTATTATTCAGCTCTGGGGTACTGGCTTTTTTGTTGTTCTAGACACAGTAGGCACCCTTTTTGTAGCAGGACCTTTACACTGTGTTTCATCCACTTGATACTCTTCCCCCAGGTGTCTGTTTCGCTGACTCCCTCACTTCCTTGAGGACTTTGCTCAAATTCTGCTTCCTTAATGAGGTCCACCATGACCACATCATTCAAAGTGTGGTCCTCGCCCTTCTATTGCTGCCCTTTCTAGTCACTTCAGTCTTCTGTGTGTTGTATTTTCCATAGCTCATCAGTTAAATGTTTGTCATCTGTCTCTGTCTCCCTCCAGTAGAATCTCCATTTGCTGAGGGCTGAAATGTTTCTGTTCTGTGTCCTCTCTGTCCCTAGCACCTCGGACAGTGCCTGCCACACGGCCCAGGTCTGGGAGTTGAGATTTGCCTTCCAGCATTGGCTCCCTGCTGAGCTATTTTGCTTTGAGCCAATCCTTTCATCTGTGGGCCTTGGTCTCCTTACAGAATGAGGGCATTGTCCAGGATAAGCTCTGAGATCCCTAACTTCTATTGTTCCATGAAAAATAAAGATATTATCACAATTGTTACTTGTCTGAGTTACATAAGGGTAGTGTTATGAGAATAGAATTATCCAAATATGTCCTTTAAATGCTACTAAATATCAAATAATTGTTGGATGTTATAATAAATAATGACCTAAGGTCCTTGATTTTATTATTTCAAAATTTCCAATTGTAAGCATTCTCTAAATGTGTCATACAACTTACAAGTTGTTTTTTATTAAGGCAACTGAATTATTGTGAAAATGTTCAATTGAATTTTACTCTATAGCTACTGGTAAGTGAAATAGTCTTCTTATGTCTTTAAGACTTACTGCTTCTCTTTTATGAAAGATCTAAAAATCTGTAAATTAGTAGTGTGACATATGAAAATATTGAAATCATATTGTTTTTAATGTGAGGTTACTTTAAAAGTAATTACAGAAATTAAATGGTTTAAAATATAATTATGAAAATCTTTAAGGTTCAACATATTTGTTTACATATCAATATGTAAATATCTATTTTAATGTTAATAAAAGCTACATTAATAGACTATTGCATGTATTTTATATGTATAAAAATAGCTAAAGTTATAATCAAGCCAGAGTATTATTTATGTTGTTTTGACTTCAATCTTTACATGACAGTCCGTATCCCTTAGTTCTGTTTTCTGCCTTAAAAGCTCTTCATGGACCAAGAAATGAGAATAAATCTGGTCCAGGGTCATTTATGGTTTAGGAATAGTGGTATTCCGTGGAACTAACCCTAGTGGTAAAGACTGACTCACTTCTTTGTATTTCTAGGTGTGTCTTTGACCTCTGTGGCCTCTGAGAGTGACTATGCTATACCCCCTGATGCCTACTGCACAGACACAGAGTGTTCGCAGCCTGAGCAGAAGCTCCCCAAAACCTGCTCCTCAACCAGCGATAATGGAAAAAATGTAAACACTGAGTCCGATTTTTTTTTTTTTTTTTTTGGAACCGGGGATTGAATTCGGGTCCTTGCGCTTGCAAGGCAGGCCACCGTACTGCTGAGCTAAATCCCCAGCCCCTACTGAGTCTGATTTTTTAAAAATTAGTGAATCAATTAGTTTGAGCCTCTAAAAGGAAATTTTAAATTTTTTTAAAAATTAGGAACCACTGGAAAAATCTGGCTATCTACTAAAAATGAGTGGTAAAGTCAAGACTTGGAAACGGAGGTGGTTTGTTCTTAAAGGAGGTGAATTACTTTACTACAAATCTCCGGTGAGTGGAAAGTGTTTACTATTGAGAACCAAATTCCTCAAAGTATGAATCAAACTCCTGACTGATTTACTTCCTTATAATGCAATTAACTCTTCAATGCCTAGTGTTCCATTTTTGAACAGCCCTAACAACATAGTAAAAAAATTTTTTCAAATACTCCTTGAATTTTTCTAGGTAACATATGTAAATTTCATGTAAAAATTCAAAAATTACAATCTTTGGCATAAATAGGTTAATGATACAAAACATTTCTTATTATTACTATTATAGTTATTCTTTTACATTTGTTTTTCTTCCTTTCCCTCCTACAGAGTGATGTAATTAGAAAGCCCCAAGGCCATATTGAACTTAGTGCATCCTGCAGTATTTTAAGAGGAGTTAACAAACAAACAGTTCAGGTTTGTACATATGTTTTTTGTGTGTTTATTTATTTATACTTGCAGAACCCAGTCATCAATTATCCAAACTATTGGAAAGGAGATTGGATAATTCAGTGTTTCTTGATTCAATGTGGAGTCAGTCTGATATTTAAAGTTGTGTAACATTCCATGACTTTTTAGTTAAAACTATACTTTAAGATAAGCTTATGTTTGGTAACTTATACTATATTTTCTTTATGCTCTTCTTTCCACATATTTAATCTTCTAGGTGTTTTCAGTTCTCAAAATATCAGCCTATTTAAGGGAATAATTATCTGATAAATGAATCCCAAATAAGACAGTAATAGAATGTACTATCACATTCAGGAGTGTTTGTATTTCTTTAATCCTTGAACCTCAGGTGCTGTAACACCCAAGGGGGAAAGCTTCTGGTAAGTAACAGGGCCATCCTGCCAAATCACACCAGAGAGATAGCCATTGGCCGTTTGATGTACACAGCAGGCCCATCTTTCCCAAAACTTGTCAAATTAAAAATAAGATGGTTGAATAGTGTGGTATATGTTATTTAAATTCAAATACTTTACTTCTGAAATGTTTTCAATAACTGTATTTTCTCATCTTGCTCCTTTGGAGGCTGGAAGACACCACTTTTCAGAAAGGTACATTATTAGTGTTTCCAGTAGACTAAGAAATCCTCAAAGATTTAGAAGGGTGAATCAGGGAAAGCTTTGTCTTGGAGCACTGCTGTCAAGAATCATTTCTAAGGTTCGCAAGTATTTGGAAAATTTGTAATGTGGTCAAATTTGAGACTGAAAAGTTGATTTTATAATAGCTGATCATTTCTTAGTTCCAGGAATAATTTCTCTCCTTCTACTTGTGTGCATGATCTTATCATTTTGTTTATAGTACAGATGTATCTATTGGTATAGATATAAATATATATCACTCCTTTTTGGCTGCTAAATTGTACTATTATAGTCTTGTCATGCTGCCCCTCCTTTTAACCAGGAACCCTGTAGCACATTTAAAGGAGAAAATGAAAACATGATGAGTAAAGATATAAAATCATAACCCCCAAATTTAATATATAAAAACTATCAAACCAAAGTAAAACAATTATTTTAACAAAAACCTGAATTATAATTTTCAGAAAGTAATTAAAGTATTCTAAATTACTGTGGAGTCATTTACTTAGAACTTAGGATTTAAGGCTTATCATGTTTGCTTTCATGTTAAGCATTGATGTTTGAAGAATGGAGAAGTCAATGTTAATAATCCTACATCATTACATTTGCCTTTTTTATCCCATTCTAGCTGACTACTGAAAAACACACATACTATCTGACTGCAGATTCTCCCAATATATTGGAAGAATGGATTAAAGTGTTGCAGAATGTTCTTCGTGTACAAGCTGCTAACCCACTTTTCCTGCAGCCTGAGGGCAAACCAACAGTGAAGGGATTGCTCACTAAGGTAGGAAACTGTGCACAGCAGTGTCCCAGGCAACTGCGTGTATTAGACCCTGGATCCTGATAAGTGGGTGCCAGAGAATGTATGTATTTATTACATAGTCTTTCTTATTTATTTATTTTAGTGCTGGATATCGAACTCGGGACATTGCGCTTGCAAGGCAGGCAGCGGCACCACTGAGCTAAACCCCTGGCCCTTATCATATATTCTTACCGTTTTGGGATGTCGGAAGAGTATTTTAAATATGAGGCCCAAGATAAAAGCCATAAAGATGAAAAATGACAAATTTAACCACAATCTATAAAAATGTAAATGCTCTACTAAAAAGTCTTAAGGCCAAACTTTTAAAAGACAGTTGAAAAACTTGGAAAAGGTGCTTGAAAACTGTGAGGTACAGTTAATAACCTTAATATTCAGCAAGCTTTTGCTGATTTGTAAGTAAAGAATTTTTACCAAAGGATGGGAAAGAACAAAGGAGACAGTGAGAAAGAATTAGAGATAAGAAATATGAATGATGCATAGCATCAGGAAAAACATTTTACTAGCATCAATAATTTTTTTGAAGTACAAATTGAAATAATGGGCATCATTTTTTAAAATCTTGTGAAAGAAAAGGTATTTTTACAAAGTTTAAAACCCAGTATTGACATGTTAAGAAATCTGCTATAAGACCATTTTTCTAAAAGACAACTGTGCAGTGTCTTGGCCTGTGTGTTAACTTGTTAAATATTACAGGATGAAGAAGTATTTTGAAAATATATTATTTGATCCAGAAGTCTCAGTTCAAGAATTTTATCTTTAGAAATGGTCTCAATTTGCAAAAGATTTAAGTATGTCCATTATAGCATATTTTCCTGCCTCTTTTTGTTATGCTGTACTGGGGAATTGAACTCTGTCTTATTTTTAATATGAGATATAATTAACAAAATATACAATTTTGAAAGGTATTTACTGTCACTCTTTTTAGATATAGAACATTTTCATTATACAGCATAGTTTGTAATAAAGAAAAAATAGGGATCAACTTAAACTGGTGTAGGGAATAGCTTAAATAAATGTTTATACAATCATATAATACTTTACATGCAGCCTTTAAAATATCAAAAGAATATTTAATGCTATAGAAATGTGCTATGATGTATTTGTTATGCGAGGAGTACAGTATTGCATTATTTCACTTTTCTTACATGTGTCTATAGAAAAATGTATGGGAAATATATAAGGTTATGTCTATGGGATTTTATTATATAATTTCTTAACTTTTCTAACATTTTAAAAAATTAATAAATATTAATTTATAGTTATTATTTTTCAAATATTCATTAAACACAAACACCATTTTTTCTTTTACATAAGATTGTTCCAAATTTGCCGAGTTATTAGGACGGCTATGAAATTAAAAATAATTCTACATGTCAAACTCAGGTAGATAATCTCATGCAATATAAAAATCACTAATAAACCTCTGGTCCAGACAGCAAGTTAATATGATTATTAAATTCACCTATTAAATGGTCTGGCAAATACACAATAGGGTGACTTCTCTTGTTTACTATTAATCACTGTGAATTACTAGAATAAAGCAGAGTTCCTCTACAGCGAAGATTACAGGATAGGATGAAAATTATAAAGGACAGGATCACTTAATACTATTTAAAAATTTTTAAAAACTTTATTGGTTACTTTGGGGAGTATGTGTGTACACTCATCACTTATGTGCTTTGGCCATAAAAAAAGGAAAAATTTAGAAATAAAGGAGCTATGTTATAATTCAACTTACACTTAAAAATAATGTGGGAATATCAATGAATGCTCCTCAGTAGTATTTACAAAGACTGGCCAACTATAGTGTAAGTGAGAAGGAATTCACTGATGCATTCAATAAAAAGATGTACTATGTCTTCTCTAAAATATTAAATTACTATGAAAATATTTTCTCAATTACTAATGGGTCTGGCAACTCCCTAGTATTACGCAAATATATTTTCCAGTGAACTCAATGCTTCTTTATTAAACCACACTTGTAATTCATAGTAATAAGCTTTCCTCTTATTTCCAGGACCTTATATGTCATACCCTGAGTCTAGTAAGATCCCATGGCTAAGAATTTGTCACTTCTCCCACCACTAATTGTTTGTTTGCTTGCTTGCTTCTTTATCAGCATGACACTGTTGGTTTTGCCCACATTGTGCTTCTGCACGTCTCTGCTTCCCACCCCATATTGGACTTTAAATGAGTTTAAATTAATGTGATCATCAAATGACTACACTATTAGGATTTACAGACAGCATACTTATTAGATTTCCTTTCTGTAGTTTGTGAAAGCATGTTCATTCCCATATTTTCACCCTCAGATACAGTTATTGTGAGTAAAGTGCTCTGAAACCACATTCAGGCTACAGTTTGAGATACTGTAGGACAGCCTTCAATACTCTGGAGAGGAGAAAGCTTTTTCAACTTGTCAGTGTTGTTATTAAGTACAGAAATATACAGAGAGACTTTAAAAACTTAATATGATTCTAGTTATTCTCTCATGAAACTTTTATTTTAATGCATAGAAAATATTTTCAATATACAAATTCATTTCTTTAAAAATAACAAAAAAAGTATCATGCAGTTACCACCTGCAGTGTAATGTGCTGGGAAATATCAAAATGAATAGACCACCATACCATTCCTCAAATGGCTGCTTAACCTGTTAGGAAAGTGTAAGCCTATTTATAATAATGTATGAAAAGTGCAGTTATTGAAATTTATCATGAGGTTACATAGAAACAATTTAGGCAGTTGGATTCGCAGTGACTTCTCAGATATTTGCTTCTGCTTCTTGTCAGATTGGCTGAGTCTTTAAGGAGGAGCAGGAGTTAGTCATAGCAAATGGCATGGAAGGGAAGATACTACAGGTTAGGAGACAGCATGAATAAGACATAATCTACAAGCAGTGCCACCTACACTAGCAACAAGTCCTTTGGAGAAAATGCTGGGGTGGCCCAGTGGTGGAGACCTGTGTTTGTGTCATTAGGTACTTAATCTTCATCCCCAAGGCTACACAGAACTCTCCCTAGGGGTTTTGGCGTATTTCTGTTGACAGAAGGATGAGTTTGTGGGAGGTAAGATGGGAACTCTTGACAGTTTGGGGGTGGTTTCTATAAGAAGATAAAGCTCTGAACTAGTCATTGGAAAAGGAGAGTATTAATTTAAATAATGGCTGCAAGAAAATTTTTCAGTTTGATTGAATTTGGAATTGGAAATTAGAAGAGTGAAAGATTAGTGCCAGATAAGAGAGAGCCTAGAGAGAGAAACAGTTTTAGGAATGTGAAAGGTTTACTTTGGGACACATGAGAACTTGTAAGAATATCTTAGTTAAGAAGCCCAATGAACAACAAATCCTCAGCAGCACGGGAACTAGCACAAAGAATCAACAACTGGGATCTCATCCTATTAAAAAGCTTCTGCACTGTAGGAGAAACCACCAACAGAGCTAAAAGACAGCCTACAATGTAGAAAAAAATTTTACAAGCTGCTCCTCAGACAAAGGACTACTATCTAGAATATATAAAGAACTAAAAAAAATCAGACCTCCCAAATATAAAGACCCGATTCAAAAATGGGCATCTGAAGTGAACAGGCATTTCTCAGACAAACAAGTAAAAGCAGCAAATAAATATATGAAAAAATGTTCAATATCACTGGTCATTCAAGAGATGTAGATGAAAACAACACTGAGATTCCACCTTAACCCAGAACAAATGGCTGCTTTCGAGAAATCAGCCAATAACAACTGCTGGTGTGGTTGTTGGGAGATAGGAACCCTTCTCCATTGTTGGTGGGAGTGCAGACTGGTACAACCACTATGGAAATCAATATGGAGATACTTTAAAGAACTAAGATTGGAAGTCCCATTTGATCCAGCTATCCCTTTGCTGGGTATCTTTCCAAAAGATTTAAAAGAATCATATCACAGTGATATTTATGTACCCATGTTTATAGCGGCACAGTTTGTAATAGCTAAAACTTGTAAACAGCCCAATTGCGCATCAATGGGAGACTGGATAAAGAAGATGTGGTTTTTCTATAAAATGGAGTACCACTCAGCCATAAATGGGAAACTAGAGTCATTTACAGCTAAATGGATGCACACTGAGGCCACACTCTTAAGTGAAATAAATAGGATACACATATGTAAATACTGAATAATTTCTCTGGTATGAAAAACAAAGTATAAATAAGGATCAAAATGTGTAATTGATAATGTGAAATAGGAAGAAGGTCTAAAGGGGTAGAGGAAGTGGCAGGGGTAGGAGAAAAGAAAGAAAGGAAAATAAAAAATATAAGAAAAGGAAAAAATGGAAACAAAGTCTTTGTAAATAGGGAAGGGTGAAGGGAGGTCAGGGGAAAGGGGAAAAAATAAGAACCAAGATACATTGTGTAAAGGTACAAGATACCAATGGTGAATGTAACTGTATTGTTTGCCTTAAATGTACCAATAAACTTAATGGGGAAAGCAGAAGAAAGTGGGGGGGAGCGGGAAGGGGGCCCAGCAGGTGGTGAAACCCTGGTCTGTGCAGAGCAAAGGGCTAGATTTGAGAGAAGAATTTGGTGACTCAGCAGCATTTTTGTGGCAATTGATACTATAAAATGAGAGAAATCACCAAGAAAAATGTGTGACGTATACAAAGAAAGGGGCTATGAAAGGAACACTTGAGTTTCCGAAATTTAAGGGCCTATACAGGGGGTTTATGAAGCACCCTGAGAGTAACACCACACAGTCCAGAGAGCAGAATGTTTGGCCTGGGGGGAGTGACTGTAGTGTCCTCTGTGGAGTGCTCAGGGAACATTGCCATGGGGAGAGGAGGTGGAAGATGAGCAGGTGTAGTGTTTGAACCTGGAAGACTGTTTACTCTTTCCAGCACATTAGAAAGCATCAAGCTGGAGAGGAAAATGGAGTCAGGACAGGCATTTTTAGGGTGGGAAGACCTATGCCTTGAATTTAGGAACTGAGGGGAAGAAATCAGGAGAGAGGGGAGGTGGGAGACTAAGGACAAGGTCCAGAGTGGGCCTGGCGGGAAAGCTTCATGGCAAGGATGAACTGGAAGAAAGGTGAGGAAGCATGTGGATGAATGTCTAACTTTTGAGACATAGAGCCATGTCACATCTATTTGTCCTCTGTTGATGAAGCTTACTCCATAAGACAAGGTCTTTTCCTGAGAGTGGGTAAAGGATTAAGAGTGATCATTAAGAAAAGTAAGATATACCCAAGAACAAATAGGCTTGATAAGTGTTACTGAGGGCTCATTTGACTCAAATGACTTGAATTCATGTTTGTTTTTCTCCAGTATCTTCAGTACCTAGAAATAGGAATAGAGGATTTGTTAACATTTTATTACACAGATTTTCAAATATGAAAAAAGTAGAAAAATTTTATAGTGAACACTCATGTTCCCATTACTTAAATGCCAAGCTTAACTTTTTACTTGCTTTATCACTGTCTTAGTCATTTGCTTGTTGCTGGGACAAAATACTCCAGTCTATAGCTTAAAGGAGAGAAGTTTATTTTGGCTCCTGGTTTTTAGAGGACTCAGTCCATAGTTGGCTGGCTCCGAGGGATAAGGGCGTGGTGGAAGGGACTGGCAGAGAAAAGCTGATCAGGTCATGGCAGCCAGGAAGCAGAAAGAGAAGGGAGGCTCTTCCAGGTCACACCCCAGTGACCCACCTCTAACCAGGCCACATTGCCTCATGGCGAGTCAGCTACAGACTCATCCGTGGACTAACTCATTCATGGGTATAAACCCTCATGATCCATTCAGGCTCCAAACACATGAGGCTTTTGGAGGATACCCCAGATCTAAACCATAACAATCAGGTATCTATCAAGACGATGATTTGAAATCAATGCTTAATTATGGGAATTTCAAATGTATGCAAGTAAAAGAAATAATATACTAATCGACCATTTTCAACAATATTATTTCTTTTTCTTTTTCTTTTGTACTGGTGATCGAAGTCAGGACCTTGCGCTTGTGAGGCAGGTGGCAGCACCACTGAGCTAAATCCCTGGCCCTCAACAATATTATTTCATAAAACGCCCTATTGCCTTTTATGGACAAGTGGAGATAAGTTTTGGGCAGTGTTAGAAGTGTAGGAATGCAATTTAATCATGGGCGTTAGAGCAGGAATTGTTTTGTGATCAAACATGGAATCTCAGGTTGGTGGAGCAAGAAGAGGCCAGGAAGGAACTGAGAGATTTCAGTTAAGCAGAAGGATCTGAGGTCTTAAAACTGTGGAGAAAGTTAAAAAAAAAAGCAATGGTGCAAAGAGTGGAGAAGGTGAGAAAAGGCTGCGATCAGAGCATAGTGTGCAAATTGCTGGAGGGGGCATGTGTGTGGGAGAACTAGGGTGTGGCTGAGGAGGTGGTGACAAAAATGGAGGGACAGCGAGAGTTATTGGACATGAAGAGAGCAAGGATGTAGACAGTGTGTCCAGGAGGCCAGGGCAGGGGCTTGGGAGCCAGGCTGCCTGGGCGCAAATTCTAGCTCTGCCACTTACCAGCTGGGTGACCTTGAAAAAGTTACTTATGGGCTCTGGGTCTTACTGTCCTCATCTGTAAACTGCGGATAATAATAGTGCCAAGCTCCCAAGGTGTTGAGAGGATTAAATGAGAGTTAAACATATAAAGTGTATTCAAACAATACCTGGCCCATCATAAACATTCAAAAAATGCTAGCTCAATAGATAGTGAAGGCAGCAAGGCTGGTGTCAGGATTTGTGGTAGCAAATGCTACAGTGATGAGGCTACATGCAGGGGAAGACAGGAGACCCCAGATGCTTGTTTCCTAGGCTCACAAAAGCCTGTCATTGGGGTATGATATGCTGTCTTCAAAAATAAAACGGATAGGAAATATCTTTGTTTTGGGTACCGGGTAAAAAAATTATTCATTCAATTAATTGGTTCTCTTTATAAAGCCTTGGATTCTTCTAGTAAAATGTTTTATGCTGTAAACATAACGAAGCTAGACACAGCTTCCTTTATTTGTAGTCTCCAAAGGTAGCCATTGTTGTACGTTAAAGATACAGAAGTTTCTGTATCTGTTTCAGAAGTACAGGGCCTATAAGCAGAGGCATTACACTCCAATTTTTAGACACTTCTTTCTAAAGTTTTTAAGGAAAGAAAAAACAAAATAAACTCTGCCTAAGAAGATTTTAAAAGTGCCCAAATATTTTTCTATAAATATATTTCCAAATTTAATTAAGCTAAACATGTCCTGCCAAATAAAACTTTTTTTTTCTTTCGCTCAAGCAGCATTCTGACTCCCTCAAACTGTTAGTGGCAGAGTTATTTGTTTAAACCAGAGCTTCTGGTTTGGGTTTGGGGTTTAAAAGAAGACATGTTTTACTTCTTCCCCTTATGAAGAAGAGAGCATTTATTGTGTAAATCCTGTTATCTTTTATGTAGATCATTGCACTTGGCCATCACACCAGCCCAGTGAGGTCTACAATAGTCTCACATTGTTAGGACAAAAAAAGTTGTTATGACAAACTAGGTGGTTAAGACTGTTGCCTGAGCAAGACCATCTAGTACAGGCGGTAGAACTCTTAATTTAAGCCTTGGTCCATTAGGCCTCAAGTCTGGTCTTTCCTACTTATGACTTGCCTTCCATAAAATTTACTGTGGCAATAGTTTGTATTCTTCTCAATGTACTACTACAATTACTACTCAGTTAAGTCACTGCTCATTTAAATGTAGGTTATTACAAGGGCCTGAAGGATCCTGAAAAATCTACCTGGCTCCTTGCCCTCCTTCATTCCTTTACTCAAGGTCAGCAAAGCCCTCTCAACCACGAAATTTCAAATTGTAACACTCTCTCCTTCTGCCCCTCACACTTTATCTCCTCCTCAGCTTCAGTTTTTTCCATGGTTCACACTACCTTGGGCAAGTGTGACAACAGAATTGAGGGCTGACTAGTGTCTCGGCTGACTTAGTGGGCTGTCCAGGCCAAACCACTCTTGAACCACAGGAGAGTCTAACCCGAGGCAGATGTTGGCAGGGCTGGGTTGGCAGGACTGCTGATGGGAAGTGGGCTACAAGGCAGTCTCAGCCAGGCACACTACATATTCTAGGTCTGAGGTGAAGGAGTTTTATCTCAGGTATTACCGGTTGGTAGGAATGGGTTTCTTTGTGCGTCCCTAGAATGGAAGATTCAGCCTTGACTCTTTGGTAAAGATCTTCAGTGCCTATGCCTGGGCAGGACAAGGGCCTGGAACTCACAGAATTCACAGAAACCATCTTCAAAAGCCACCAAGTGATAACATTCAGTTTAAATTCTGATAAATTTCTTCCATAAAAATGTATATAAATAGAAACTGTTCTTGATGAAGTCGTTGCACATAATGCTGATTTAACTGTCTTCCTCACAAAGCTGTTATTAGCTCCTTACGCAAAACTCTGTCTAGTTCACATCTGCTTACCCAGGACTTAAACCAGTCTCTGACTTGTCAAAGTCAAGAGCTAGATTCAAATTCTGCCTGTCACTTAACATAGTGCCAGATATGTAGAAGGTACTCACCACATGGCTTTTAGTAGTATTTAATAATTTTTTATGATTACTTTTGGAGAAAGAATCAAATCTTTTGAATGAATGAATCTTTTACATTAGGGACATCATTAGACTTCTTCAGGTTTTCATGGTCTTGATTCTAATATTAGGATGCTAACTCAGGGAGACACAAGTTTATTGGAAGTCTAAGAAATACATAAACTTTAAAATATACTTACCTGTGAAATTGGCACCTTTTCTTAAATCCATCTTTGAGTCCTTAGCCCTGGGCACAGTACTTAACATATAGTAAACCTTCATTAAATTTTGAATGGTGAGTGCCAAAGCAAACATTCTGGGCTACTTCTAGCACAGGTAAACCTTATGCATCATTTAGATTGTCCACTTGGAAAACCACTTATATCTTGGGCAAATTGGATACCTGTAGACCTTCAAATAAAATATATAAGTTTTCAAAGTTCTGAGCTACATGTGTAATTCATTGAAATATGATTTCAGGTGAAACATGGGTACTCCAAGAGAGTCTGGTGTGCACTCATAGGAAAGACGTTGTATTATTTTCGTAGTCAAGAAGATAAGGTATGTATGTATTTTAATATGCTAATTAGAGTATTTTGTTTTGCTTGTTAATAGCTTAAAGTTTTCCCTTTTACTCTTCTGTTGCTAAGTAAAACTTTAGAGTTTTTGATAAGGATGAACTTTGGTGTTAAATGTATGACTGAGGTAATCACATACCTATCACCTTCAAGGGTTTTGATTCTCAATTATAAGCCTTACCAACTTTTAACTAATTCAGCTTCTAGGATGAAGAGGAGAAAGCTTTCTTCCACCCCACCCCTGCCATTACCTTCTCATGTTTTCCCATGTTCTCACAGACGATATAAGGTTAGAAGAAACAGTGAGCTAGGAAAGAAGACCTGGGGAGGAAACAGAGTCTGCTCTTGTCCCAGGCCCTCAAATTCTTGGATATCATTTACCTGTTCATCCATCTGACTATTTATATCCTGTTTATTCATTTTTAAGCTAATCTCCTGCCCCAAATTGTAAATGGTTTAATAAAAATGGATAGCATTGATCACAGAAAAAACTACTGAGAATGTAGAAAAATGACAGAAATCCATTATAATTATTGGAAAAGTCTTGTGAATATATTTGAATCTGTATAGGCCCACTTCATTGTGTGCTATAGATGTTTCCAAAATAATTTTGAAATCTTGCTCAGTGCCTTTATATTAAGTCAAAATACAAGCACTAGTTCCATTGGCTATTTTTGGAACTTTGGTGTGTCCTTTGGTAAGATGAATAACCATACTGAATATTATGGTAGATGAGACACGGGTTTTCTTAGAATTGGTGGGCTTAGAGCATAAAATTAAGTTCATATTGTCTTGTATTATCATACTAGACTTAATTTTCATCACTTTTTTTTGGAACCTGGGATTGAACTCTGGACCTTGTACTTGTGAAGCAGGTGGCAGCACCACTGAGCTAAATCCTCAGCCCCACATCACAATTTTTAAAACCTGCCTTTTATTTATGAATGTGACTTTTTCTGCCTTATTATTTACCTTTGATTTACTACCTTTCTTTTCCCAAAGGTGTAAATTAATTTTTAATTTTAACTTTTCCCTTAAAAGAAAAAGCTTTATTAATGCCAAGCATAATACTTTGCACACTGTAACTACTCAGTACATAATTGTTATTAATTAAACATGGAAAATCATGTTTCTCCTGAAAGACAGTACATTTAAATTAATCAGCTACTAGGCAGATAATATTGCATTCTCTATAGGACGTCTAGGTAAGGCCTCACTAAGAGGCTGACATTTTCCTTAAGTTCTGCCGGAAGTAAAAGAGCAGCCAGGAGCACATTGTGAGCAAGAGCACTCCAGGCAGAGGGTGCAGCAAGTGCAAAGGCCCCAAGGCAGGAACAGGCCCGGTGTGTTTGGGGAATCTCAAGGAAAGTATGACTCGACTGGAACCTGTTAGGAAGAAAATAGTAGGAGACAGGGTCAGAGATATAACAGGGGCCAAATTATATGGGACCTTAGAGGTCAAATTAAAAAATCTGTTTTCTTAAAAGAGGTACAGTTTTACCTCTGCCTTCATAGTATTTTCAGTTGGCCTGAGAATTAAATTAACATAAGACAAATTATAGGAGAAAAGTGTACAAATTAATTTAATGTAAGTCTCACTTGACACAGAAGGCTTCATATGGAAATGAAGAACCAAAGACATAGAGCTGAATCCTTATATATTGAACTGGACAAAGAGCACTTAAGTTGAAAAAAGTATGACACAGCAAAGGGAGTTGGGCTAGGATCACCAGTTGGGTGGAGAAGTGACCAGCAAGGTGAGGCCTAGTTTAACAAGCTTTGCTACTACAAGTTTTCCTTGGCCTCAACTTCCTGTCATTGCCAGTAAGAATGTTATTTTCCTTTTGTTATCCGAAATATTTCTTCTGTATGTGAGTCTGATCTCTTGCCTTTGGGAAGAAAAAAAGGGTCTGGGTACCCTTCTTGCATCTGTTGTCTTAAAAGATGTTTTTTAGTTCAAAATAATCCTGATGTCAGGAAGGTTCTGCACATTCTGCTACCCTTGAGCTTTTGCTCTGAGTGACATGGGAAGCACTGGAGCCTTTTTAGCAGAGCAGGACATGGTTCTGCCATGTGCAATGGGAACACTTGGCTTCTATTTAGAAATAGACTGAAGGGAAGGAGTATGAGCCTCCCATAGTCAGGAGGCTCTTACAGTAACCCAGGCAAGAGATGGCTGGGGTTGGTGGTGGCAGTGGAGATCTGAGATGTGATCAGAGTCTGGACATACACGACAGTCTTGCTGATAGGATTTACTGAGGATTTAAAGGTCTAAGGGAGGAAAGACAAGAGTCAGCAAGGATGCCAAAGTGTTTGACCTAAACAGCTAGAAAAATAAAGTCATCAACAATTGACCTGGGGAAGACCGAGTGGAGCAGGGTGTTGAGATAACTTTACAAGGCGAGTTTGAGATGCTAAACATCTAACAGAGATCTTGAGTCTGGAATGATGCATTTGGGAAGAGCTATCACGTGCTATGATTAAAGCAGGAGCTTGGCTGAGATCACCAGGGAACGAGTGTAGATGGAAAGAGAGGCCAAGCACTGAGCCCTGGAACTCAGCCTGGAAATGCACGATAGTAAATGTCCTCATGGTTAGAATGGACTTCTTCAGAACTGCAATTGCAAACCTGGCCAAATGTTTTAGAACTTATAAATCTGAAGCACACTGAATATTTTTCTGGAATAAATGTACTTAAAGTAAGTTTTAAAACAGATAAAGTAAGTATCCATCATGGCAGATATATTTGCTTTGGTAACTAAAAGGGTAGATAAAATTTAATGTAAATCACCCTAGGATGGTTTTATTGCCCTTAAATTAAGATGCAGGCAATTATTACATTGTTTTGAGACATATTATATACTAATAGCCTTCAAATACTCCTCATTTCCTGGGATCTGGGGTCAAAGTTAATCTTTGTACTGGTTGTCTACTTTTGTTATTTTTTTCTATGAACAGTTTTAAGACTATGTCCAACCTTAAATCACTGATCAACTCTGTAGGTGAATCAAATCAGCTTTTTGGTAATGAGTCATTTTAGTCTAACTGAATAATCTGAATCACTGCTCTTTTGTATCACAGTTGGGCTTATTGCTTGTTACTACTCCTACTACTACATCTGTAGCTATAAGATAATCATATGATTATCTCAGCATTTGATTTTTAAAAAGGTATGCTCTCTTGGAGGCTGAGATGGGAAAAATGCAAGTTCAAGCCAAGGCTGGGCAACTTAGTGGCTTATTGAGACCCTGTCTCAAAATAAAAGATAAAAAAATGAAGGGCTGGAGATGAACCTTAGTGTGAAGGCCCTGGGTCTGATCCCAGTAACACACACACACACACACACACACACACAAACACAGTATGTCTTTTAAAGGTGAAAATGTGAAGAACCACAAAAACTCTTAATGGGAAAGATTTAGACAAGTGGCTTCCTTACAATTGCTTACATTTTCTTTAGTTTCCCTTAGGTCAGATCAAACTGTGGGAAGCTAAAGTTGAAGAGGTGGACAGGTCCTGTGATTCAGATGAAGATTATGAAGCCAGTGGACGCAGTCTGTTATCCACTCATTACACTATCGTTGTTCACCCCAAAGACCAAGGTCCGACTTACCTGCTAATTGGATCCAAGCATGAAAAGGTATTCAAAGACATGCTGGTTGATTTAAAATGATTCAGACTAATACTCAGCTATTGGTAGATAATATTTAAATTAGTTTTGTGGAAATGAGAAGATAATTTTGCTAAAGACTCTCAGAAATATTTTCAGAGATTCTTTACCTCTTTAGAAATGAGTCTTATTTGAATGTGTCATTTTCAGTCTTATTGATAAAATGTTATCTCAAGGCTTGAATTAGTGCATGACAGTAGAGGACAAGGGAACTTTATGTGTAAAAATGTGGATATCACCCACTGGATATTTTTTGGTAAATCTAAGGCCTCTACTTTATATTTTTGACTAATTATTAATAAAATTTCATTTTTTATATAATTGAGAATTAGTTTATGTATTATATGTATGAAATGAATAGTCATATAGAGAGAGAGGAGGCATCACAAATTGTGGAAGTATTAGATAATGTGTTTATTACATATAGAATTATGTGGTTATTATGTATTGACAAAAATTGGCTGTTAAGGTAAAACATTACTTTCATCTCTCACATATAGAAAAATAATTTCCAGATGAATTTAAAAGAGTTCAATAAAATTATTTTTTTAAAAAGCCTTTATCTAGCACCTTGTGAGGCTGAGGCAGGAAGATCACATGTTCAAGGTCATCCTGGGATGCATAGTAAGTTTAAGGCCAGCCTGTATTATGGAGTGAGACCCTGTATCAAAAAAGACATTATCTGATCTCTGAATAGAAAGCACTTACTAAGAAAAAAGATCTCTTCTTGCAAGAGACCACGTTGTTTTCTAAACCCCTATCTCTGATGCCAGAGCCTGTGTCTCTGATGTTTACCTCTGTTGCCTCCTATTTGATGTGAAGGACTTTATTTTCAGCAGAAAACTGAGAAGAGGACTCAGCAAACAACTTACTGTGGAGGCTCATGGATATTTAATGTTTAGACTCATTTATAGTCAAATGCAAACTTTTAAAAATTATAAAGCTTTTCTTTCTGAAATTATCATGGGTTTTAAAAAATTATGTTAATATAACTGTAGTGAGAGAAATACTCCCACACAACATTGAAGGGAGTGTGAATTTGTGTACACACTCTGGGAAGCAATTTGAAAGCATGTTTCAAGATTTCTGACAAATATTCCTGCCCTAGTCATGACCTGTCATTGTCTTTGAAGAATATATACTAAAGAAATGTTTGTAAGCTGGGGATTTAGCTCATTCATTCCATGACCTGCCTCACAAGTGCAAGGTCCTGAGTTCAATCCCCGATATCCCCCCAAAAAAGTCCTTAAATAAAGTCCTTCAAGATTTTTTTTTAAAAGTTTGTAAATTCAACCAAAGATCTATATATAAATTTATTGGCTATGATATTCTTTTTAAAATTATTTCATCTCTGAAATATTTAGAACACAGAAAATGTAGCCTATATACTTTTAAAGCTGTTGAACTCTTTTTCTTGGTACTGGGGATTGAACTTGGGTCCTTGCGCTTGAGAGGCAGGCGCTGGAACCACTGAGCTACATCCCCAGCCCTAACCTATATACTTTTAAGAGATGTTAGACATCACAGTATTTTTATCAATGAGAAATTAATAGCTATCTAAATGTTTAACAATAGAAAATTTATTAAATAAATACAGTATGGCTAATAATAGAATATCCTGTAGCCATTAAAACTTGTTTGTATAGCCGGGGATTTAGCTCATTGGTTCGGTGGCCTGCCTTGCAAGCGTAAGGACCTGAGTTGAATCCCCAGTACCAAAACAAAGCAAAATAAAACTTGTTTATATAATTCCATCACTCACAAGGCTGATGCAGCAGGATGGTGAGTTCCAGGGCAGCCTGAGCTACAGAATGACTTCAAGGCCAGCATGGACCACATAGCAAGACCCTGTCTAAACAACAAAGCAAAATTTGTGTATAACAGATTTCCAGCAACAAGGGCATTCTTGTACTTTATTAGTAAAATTCAGAAGTTATAATAATATATTTTAGCATAATTATATAAGATTTAATCTATATATTTTTTTCACAAAAGAAATAATAGGCAAGTGGTTATCTTTGGAGAGTGGGACAAATTAGATATTACTTTCTTCTTTAAATTTTCAGGATTTCCCAAGTATTTCAAGAGTAAGTAATGTATTGTTGTGGGAGTAAGATTTAAATTGGGTAAAGTTTTTTGTTCTGCTAAAAAGAGTATCAGCTTGTATTTATTCCAGCCTCTTAACATGTATTACTCTTCTTAATTTTGTCATGCTTTTCTAAGAAACATGTATAAAAGATAATAAAAATGTGAACAATAGGAAAAGGTAAAAGGAACACTGTTCACATGAGCCTACCTCAGAGATTTCACTAAATGGCTTCTAGTTGTCATTTAAAAATTAAAGAAAATGGTTTCTTTTCGGTCTCAAAGTTCCTTACTGTGTGTGCAAATTATTTTCCTTCAGTAATCAAAACTGTATGTTGGTTAACATTTCTAATACTATGCTCTGATTTTTAAGGACACTTGGCTTTATCACCTGACTGTTGCAGCCGGAAGTAACAACATAAATGTTGGATCAGAATTTGAACAACTCGTGTGTAAATTACTAAATATAGAAGGGGAAACGTGTAAGTATATGAAGCATATACACCTCATGGTTTATGTAGTGAACTCCAAACCCCTTAGCCTATTGGAGTTTTCACTTTGTGGACTATCCTGTTTCCCTGTCATTTACCCCACTTTTCGCTGTAATGGGCCAGAATTATCACTGGGGTTCTTAGGCTCCAGGGATGCCATCAGTCTCCAAGGCACTGTGTCGTGCCACACTCATTTGCCCTGCTACTATTGCTCTCTCTGCTTGGAGTGCCCCTTTCCTCACAGTCCTTACCAACCTGATGGAATCCTGCCTAGCATTAGGAGACCCCTTCCACTCCACCTCATCATCTGACTCACAAAAGCTGCTTAATCATTGTTAAAATCATGTCATTTAACTTTGCCACTTAACTCTTTTAAAGAATTTGTAGTTTTGTATTGAAATTAGCTTTTATGGCCAGGGGTTCCAACTTTGAGTCTAGATTCTATCCTGTGCTTGAATAGAAACCACATTTTATGTACAGTGACCAGAATAGAAATTTAATTAATATTGATTTTAGGAATTACTTCTAGTTCTGCTTTATCTTTTTATCTTCTCCTACTTAGGCTCTTTCTGTATCCCTCCCCCCATTCCTTCTCATGCCCTTCCTTATGTCACCACCTGTTGACCCAATTAAGCAATGTGAAAGTGCCCTTATAGACACGTTGCAGGCCAGCAAATTAGAACCCTAACTCTTCTTCATTTACTTTATCCAAAACAGAAACATAAGCTTCACAATGGCCTGGCAACTGAAATAAAATAACAAAATAACAGTATCAAAGGTTTCCCTGATCTTTGTGATGAAAGTTGTGAGCCTGACTCCTAGACTGTTAATCTCATGGGAAGCTGAAATAATGAATCATTCTGTTTTCTGTTCCTGTGTTCTTCTAGCCTCCCAGATATGGAGACACCCCACTTTGTGTCACAGCAAAGAAGGAATCCTTTCCCCTCTGACAACACTGCCTTCTGAAGCTCTGCAGACAGAGGCTATAAAGTTATTTAAGGTAAAGAAAATTATAGTTGGTAAATAATTGAATCGAATTAAAAAATCATAACCTTGGTTATAAACTTTTAGTTTCTCTAACAAAACTGAAAAGGTAATTTTTATTAAGAAAAATCTATTGAAATAAAATTAGGTGAATTTAATATGCTTCCTGCGTAATGATTTGGGGTTTACTGAAATAGACTGTGTGTGATTTAGGCAATAGAAATATTTGATATCAAAAAGATGTTTTCCAGTCACTTCTCAGATGTAAAGATTTTTCATATCATGTCAGCCTCAGTACTGGGAAAGGAGTCAGCAGTTTCCTCTCCAACTCTACCCTTAGATTCTTCTTTCTCAGTCTCTATATCACTTCATTTTCTCTCTCTTTTTTTTTTTGGTACCAGGGATCAAACTCGGCACCTTGCACTTGAGAGGCAGGCAAAGGAACCACTGAGCTAAATCCCTGGCTCAATTTTTATTTTTTATTAGTACATATTTTCAGTACATGTTTATATTCCTTGTGCTGAGTTGGTACATGTATATAACACATCTTAATTCTCTTTTCATTCCCTTTTCCTTCCCTTCCTTCCCCCTTCCTTGCTCCATCTCTTGATCCCCTTCCCTTTTCAAAAGATCTACCTCCTTATTTTCTATTATCTACTTTATTTTGTTCTTTATTTCTATTTTGGGATTCTCATATAAGAGAAATCATAGGATATTTAAGCTTGTGTGTCTGACTTCAATTAACACTATGGTCATAAGGTGTTTTCCTACAAATTTTCCTACAAATAACTCAAGTTTATCCTTCCTATGGCAGAGTAGTATTCCATTGTGTATAAATACCACACTTCTTTATCCATTCATCTGTTGATGAACCTATAAGCTCTTCCAAGATTTAGCTATTATAAGTCGTGCTACTGTAAACATAAGTATACATGTGTCACTGTAATATGTCTTTAGCTCTCTTAGGAAAATACCTAGCAGAGGAATAGCTGGGTTGAATGGAATTTCTATTTTTTAGTTCTTTGAAGAATCTCTGTATTGATTTCCATAGTGCTGGTACCAGTGGTCTCTGATACTTTCCCACCGACAGTGTAGAAGGGTTTCTTTTTCCTTGCAGCCTCTTTAGCATTTGTTATTATTGGATTTCTTGATGATTATTTTCTTTCCGAAGTAAGCTGGAACCTCAGGGTTTGCATTTCCCTAATGACCAATGATATTGACCATTTTTTATGTATTTACTGGCAATCTGTACTTCTTCAGTGAAGTGTTTGTTTCAGTTGCCCATTTTTTATTGGATCTTTTATGTGGCTGGGTCTAATGTTTTTTAGTTCTTTATGTATTTTAGATATTAGTTCTCTGTTCAAGGAATAGCTGGCAAAAAAATTCTCATCCTGTATCTCTTCATTCTGTTGATGGTTTCCTTGGCTGTGCAGAAACTTTTTAATTTGATATATATCCCATTTGTTTATTCTTGGAACTATTTCTTGTGCAATTGGGGTTCTATTCAGAAAGTCCTTGCCTACGCCTATGTCTTCAAGAGTTTTACCTATTTTATTTCCCAGAAGATTAAATGTTTCTGTTTTAACACTTAGTTCTTTGATCCATTTTGTTTTAAATTTAGTACATGGTGAGTGATATGGGTCTAGATTCAGTGTTCTGCATGTAGAAAGTCAATTTTCTCAGCACCTTTTGTTAAAGAGGCTATGTTTCCTCTATCATCAGACACACAAGTTTAAATATCACATAGTTTCTTTTATATGAGAAATTCCAACTATAAATAAAGAGAAAAAGAAAAGATAAATAATAGAAAATAGGGATATAGAACTTCCTCAAACGTGAAGGCTGTCAGGAGATGGAGGGAGTGGGGAAAGGAGGGAGAAGGGAAGAAAAAAGAATAAAGATGTGTTATGTACACATACCAACACAACACAAGGAAGGTAAACATTATGTGCTACAAACATGTACAGTACTAATACAAAATAACATTTTTTTCTTCTGAAAATTGATAAACATACAGAAAAGTATACATAAAGCACTCAAGACTAGAGAGAGAATTACCAGAAAGGAATAGGCAGAAGGCTTCCTGGAGCTCATTCAGAGCTGGAAATTGTTTCTGTATCATCTAGAAGGGAGAGATCACCTAGCACATTGGGTATCTGTTACAATAGTCAAAATTATTGGCTGAGTACTGGGCCCAAAGTAGTCCTAGACCAATGGTGACAAGCCTATGGCACACGTGCTGCAGTGGGCTGTTTGTATCATTGAAGCTCCAAAAAGTTTGCAATCACTAACCTAGACTGATGGAAACCTAAAAGAAACCTTAAAAAAAAAAAAAAAAAAAAAAAAAA
>NW_022900914.1:22866269-22878253 GCF_012274545.1 Fukomys damarensis
AAAAAAAAAAAAAAAAAAAACAAGCTATTTCCAACTAATTTAACTATATCTAAGAGCAAAACACAAACAATGTTTAAAGAATACCCAAAAAATTCAGTTCCCAACAATAAAAAGTTCACAGTGTCTGCATCAAATTTAAAAATCACAGGAGCCAGGTGTGGTGTTGCACACCTCTAATCCCAGCACTTGGGGGCTGAGGCAGAAGGTTCAAGGCCGGCCTGAACTACATAATGAGACCCTGTCTCAAAAAAGCAAACAAAAAGTCACAGGAATATGAGAATTGGGTTAAATATGACATAAAAAGATGAAAAAAGAAATCTCTCTAGAAATGGTACAGGTGATAATAGACAAGGACATTTCTGGGTACTAGTTATGTATTACTACATTTAAAAAATTTTCCCAACATTTAGTGGCTTAGAACAACAAACATTTAGTATTTCACACAGATTCAGAAGGCCAGGAATCTGGAAGCATTTAGCTAGATAGTCCTGGCTCAGCATTTCAGGAAGCTGCTGTCAAGTCATTAGCTGGGGCATCTGAAAACGTGAGTGGAACAGAGGGATCCAGACCTGCTCGTACAGCTGTTGGCAGGAAGCCTCTATTCCTTACTGCCTGGTTCTCTCCTTATAACTGCTCAAGACATGATAGTTGCCTCCCACAACTAACCATCTGAGAAGGAAATAGAGCAGCTAAGATGGAAGCCACATGTTTTTTGTAACCCAATCCCAGAAATTGCATGGCACTTTCTAGTGGCCACACAAATTAACTTTTTACAACATGGGAGGACATTATTTGAGGGTTTGAATATTGGGAGTTGGAGGATGCTGGGGACCATATGAACATTTAAGAAGGGTGAGTGAAGGTATTTAAAAGACCCAGATGGAACATTTAGAACTGAAAATGCAAAGACTAAAATGAATAGTATACTGGATAAGATGATCATGTACAGTATTTTGGAGCTCCAGTATTATATACATGTTTAGAATAGTATGTCCTTTAGATGAATTGATCCCTTTATCATTATAAGGATGATCCTCATTATCTCTGGCAGAATTTCTTGCTCTGAAATCTACTTTGTCAGCTATTACCATAGCCACTCAAGATTTCTTTTGATTAGTATTATCTTAATATATCTTTCCCCATAATTTTTAAACAAAAACTATTTCTAAAAAGAGAATGAGTAGATTTCATGCAGATTTAAATTCTAATCATTTCTTACCTTATCACTTTTTAAAATTCAGACCTGCCAGCTTTTTATAAACGCTGCAGTTGATTCCCCTGCAATCGATTACCACATATCTCTAGCCCAGAGCGCTTTGCAGATCTGTCTGACACATCCTGAGCTACAGAATGAAATTTGCTGTCAGCTTATTAAACAGACAAGACGAAGACAGCCACAGAATCAACCAGGACCATTGCAGGTATATGATATATATATATATATATGCAATTTAAAATGATAATCACTTCACTTATACCCTAAACATTCTTCAAATTATTAATGGTCATATTAATACCAATTACTATATGTTTAAATTTTCCAAATATTTTTTCTATAATAAATTCCTTTACAGTAGACATCTTTGAAAGTGAATCTTATTATAAAGGTCCACTGAATTCCTTTCAGCCCAATTTCCATATATTGTCAATAATATTCAGTATAATTCTTCCTTTAAATTCTTTCCAGGATAAAATTGATTTGGGATGCATTTCTGCAGTTGTTGATGTAGTTAAATTTATATTTTCAGGGGTTTTTTTTAGTTACTTGTGTTTATTCTTTAAAGAACCCCTGTTTTGGTGGGGATTTGTTTGTTTATTTGTAGTACTAGGAATTGAACCCAGGACCTTCACACTGAGTTATATCCCTAACCCTTTTTATTTCAGACAGGGTCTTGTTAAGTCACTAAGTGGCCCAGGCTGGCAGGAACTTGTGATTGTCTTGTCTCAGCTTCCAGATTTCTAGGAATACAGGTGTGCCCCATCACACCTGGCTGGACACCTATTTTATCTTTGCCTATTGACTCCTTGTTTACCATAGAATAAAATTGAAATTTCTTATCCTACCATGTTAGAATTCTTAGGTTTTGCCCCAAGTTTCAGGAGACTTGAAGCTTATACAATTTGAGAAATTGTCTTTAAGAAAAGAAAAGAGTACAAATATATTACTTCTCTGCATCTTTAAAAGCATTACCATGTAAGCCAGGTGTGGTGGTGCACGCCTGTAATCCCAGCACTCAGAAGGCTGAGGCAGGAGATTGCTGTGAGTTGGAGACCAGCTTGGGATACATAGTGAGTTCCAGGTCAGTCTCAACTACATCGTGAGACCCTGTCTCAAAAAACCAAAAAACAAAACGAAACAAAACATTACCATGTAAACACAGTTGATAGTACCAAAAACCATCCGCAGCAAGCTTCTTCTAGGAAATCAACAGGCCACGCTCTGCCCCACCACTAGTTCTCTTTTTATGGCTATTGGCAACAATCCTCAGGTGGATCATCCATGCCCAGACCACGCTGATTCAGTTAGGCTGGGCCTTATGAGTTGACCATTAGTCAATCCACCACAGATACGTAACTGTCTCCTACTAGTCTATTGGCTTCTCAAAGGCAGGTACAGTGCCTATTCCCTCCTCCATTTTCATATAAGATTTTACAAATTACTAAAGTTATACTTGCTTAGTGAGAAAAAATATATATAGGAAGGAGAATACAAAGCAGAGCAAAGGAAAAATAAGAATTATATCTAAACCTTTGTTAACATTTTTATACTTGCCACATAGGAGGGAGATGGGTTTTGGTTTTAAGTATATGATTTTTTTTTTTTGGTCAGGGATCGAACTCAGCACCTGCACTTGCAAGGCAGGCAGCGATACCCCTGAGCTGAATCCCCGGCCTGAGTATATGATTTTTTTATAATGTAATCTGCCTTTCTCAGAGTTATTTACATTCAGTGAATGAGTAAATGCATAATTGTATTCAGTGAATACGTAATAAATACATAATTCAATTAACGAGTAAATACATAAAAACAATGTTCCTAATCTTTGAGTGTGATTTCAAAAATATTACCACATCTACTAGTGCTTTGGTACCTCAGTTCTAGATAATAGTATATGCAACCAGTTACCCAATGTGGAATTTCTGTGCTTTTAATGTAGTATAAATGCTCTAAAGAGATCACGTACATGTGGGAGAAACAAAACATTTTTCACTGTGCTCCTAGCCTGTGTCAGGCACACTCCCCTGACATGCATGTGACTGGCTTGGTATGTAACCTACCGCGCTTCTCTCTGTCCAGGGCTGGCAGCTCTTGGCGCTCTGTGTTGGGCTCTTCCTTCCCCATCATCCTTTCCTGTGGCTCCTCAGGCTCCATCTAAAGAGGAATGCAGATTCCAGGTGGGCACAAAACCAAACTGTTTATGTGGCCTCTGAAAGTCTACAAAAAAATCCTAAGTATTTTAAAACATTACATTTTCAGAAGAATGTGTGAAACAAATATTGGTATAGGAAGCCTTTGGTTACCATTGATATGAAGCTTAGAAAGTACTTCTCGTGTTAAATCTTAGTAGGATTTCAGTAAAAGCTTGAAAATCAATAAAGCAAAGGAAATTTTCAAGGGAAAGCTTTCTTTTTTTTTCTTTTTTTTTTTTTTTTTTTTTTTTTTTTTTTAGTACTGGGTATAAAACTTGGGCCCTTGTGCTTGTGAGGCAGGCGGAAGCTTTCTTAATGGGAACATATATTAGATTATCTTAATTAAATTTATTCTCAGATTTTATCTTAAGTTTTGTATTACAGGACAGAATTTGGAAAATATGCCATTTACTGCCAGCGATGTGTAGAAAGAACACAACAGAACGGAGATCGAGTAGCAAGGCCCTCAAGAATGGAAATTCTTTCCACCCTTCTTCGAAACCCTTATCATCATTCTCTGCCCTTCAGTATACCAGTGCACTTCATGAATGGGCTCTACCAGGTGGGTTAGCCTTTTTACCATAACAAAAGCATGCCTGGGCATGAATCCTGCAGGTAACCCCAGTAGAATACAGAAGCAAGACCAGCCAGTGTGGTCAGCAGCCGGCAGTGATAAAGCTGCAGTTCAGTCTTCTATCAAAACAAGTTAGTGCTGAGATAGGTGCAACGGTGCCCACTTGGAATCCCAGCGCTCAGGAGGCTGAGACAGCAGGACAAAGGCCAGCCTGGACTATGTAGCAAAACTCTGTCCCAAAAAGCCAAAAGCAAATAGCTCAGTTTTGAGACGGTTTTACTAAAAAGGCTTCACACTAAAAACAAATCCACATTGAACCAAATAAGGGATGAGTTTCACTATCATTGTAATTCTGATGGAGAAAACCGAAGACACTTTGGTCAAGGTTTTCCCTATCCGTATACCTTGTACGTAAGCAAGTGATTACTCATATTGGGTGTATACAATTGTAATCTTTTAAAATCTCCAAATCTCAAGAATTATCTGGGAAAACTTCCTCAGGCCCTCCCACCTCTCATATCTCAATCTTGCTTATTCTTTGTTTTTTGTTTTTTGATACCGGAGATTGAACTTTTGCTTGAGAGGCAGTCGGCGGAACCACTGAGTTAAATCCCCGTCCTCACTCCTGCTTATTAACTGGAGGAAACATATTCCAAAGTTAGCAATTGCTCTTTGTCGCCATAAGCCTTTTAGTAAAGAATTCACTTACTTAACTGCCTAGTAAAGAAACATTAAACACATGAAAGCATTCATTCATTTAAATGCCTTTATTGTTTATTTGCTTGAAGACTGTTTTCTTGGTTTGCTTCTAATTGGTAAGTATAATATCTCTGGATAATATTTATAGTGGGCAAATGATCTTTCTCTTTTGATTTTATGTCTTTTGGCTGAAGCTGGGCTCTCTGAATTCTTAGAGCAAGTAACTCCTGAGATGACCCTGTCAAACTTCTCCAGTGGAACTTTGGGACAAAAAGTTACAGCACCTAGAGAACTACAGTATGCTATTAATCATGCATCCAGTCTGTCCAATTTCCCCATGACATCTCAATGTAAAGTTTACATACTTTTATGAAGAGAACCGCTTTGTTATTTCTGTCTAGGTTGTTGGGTTTGATGCGTCCACTACAGTGGAAGAGTTTCTGAATACTCTGAACCAGGACACAGGAATGAGAAAACCAGCACTGTCTGGATTCGCACTGTTTACTGATGACCCTTCTGGCAGAGACCTAGAGCACTGTCTTCAAGGGAACATCAAGGTGACATCAAGTTCTTTTAAGGAGCCAAACTCAGCAAACAGCAGAGAAGCTACTCTAATTTTTACAAGAAGTTTAGTTCATGCAAGGACCTGAGTTTGATCCCTGGTACCAAAAAAAAAAAGTTTAGTTCAGGAATTTTCAAAAAAGTTAAGCAACCTAATCTTCACCAACAATATTGCAGTACTTTGGTGAAGCCATAAAAATCTAATATGAAATCTATACACATGTATTCCATGTGAAACAGAGAAAAAGGAGTAATGATGGTATTAATACTCTGAATATGAAAGTAATAAGAATGAAGAATAGGAGGTGTGATAAGTGGCTTTTCCTTCTTTCTTTTTTTTTTCCTTCAGCAATTTTTCTGAACTATTTTCAGTGTCCCAGGAGCTAGACTGGACCCAGTGGGGAACAAAAGAAGGACCAGAAATGTCTTCCGCATACCAAGAACTTAAATTTTGCTTAGGGGAGAACAGACACCCACTGATAACCTTCAGCTAGAACTGAACATGATAAATGTTTTAAGAGCACTCAGCACTGGGACTAGGAAAGACCTGAACTGCAATTGGAAAGATGGGTAGAAAATGGATGTATGGAAATAAAGCTGAAGAGATTTAGAAAATATTTTTCAGATTATAGTTCAAGGAATCCAATAAAGTTTCCATCAAGTGAGAGAAACAATTAGAAATCTAGATTTATAGTTACTACAAGGGACTTCTGAGAAACAGTATGCTAAAAGCAAATGAGGAAATAGAAATCTAGAGAGGGAAAAGATTTACCTGGAACAAAACAACAAGAATTGGGTGTACACTCTTTTCCTGTATTATATTTCAGGTTTCTTTTATGTATTTTTAGACATTCCAATCTTTATAAACTCAGAAGGTGGAAGAATTGCTTCATCAGTGACCAAATCATGAAAAAATCCCTGGAATCTTCTTGGTTCCAGTCTCATATAGTCACGCATTAAGGTTTTTTTGGAGTAAAAAAATTCAGGGCCACAGTCCAAAGTTAATGTGTGCCCAAAAGGATAAGTAGAGAAAAGAACAATTTATAATTGAGTCCCACACCCAGAGCTTCACAGAAACTGAAAACAAAAAGCTTGAGTGCATTTGGTTTGATCATATTAATTGAAAATTGTCAGCCTACCAAACAGAACTGTCTTCCAAAAGTGTTGGTTTTGAAAGTCCTGTGAATCTCTTTTTTTCACTTCCTTTCTAGATTTGTGACATTATTTCCAAATGGGAACAGGCATCCAAAGAACAGCAGCCTGGGAAATGTGAAGGTACAAGAACTGTTCGTCTGACTTATAAAAACAGGTGTGTAATACTGTGTCCAAATGCCAGGGGATGAGTGTACATACAGCTGTGTTCAAGTCATGCACTCACAATTTAGTTTCCTATGGACTGGCCTTCAATGCTATTTACAATTTTTATATATCTATTTTTCTCTAAATGACAACTATCTTCTAGAAGAAACAAATACATACAATTTTGTTTCTAATTCTCCTTCTTTCATGTCCTCTTTTTATCTTTCACTCTGTATTTACGGAGCTTTAAGTATATAAGCCAGTAACTTAGCTAAATGTTCTGGATAAAATGTTAATAAGAACAGACATAGGCTTAGTCCTTGATCTTTTGGAATTTTCAGGTTAGTGAGCCAGAGAGCGGTTAACCATACACCCACCCTAATGAATATATAATTATATTTTAAGTTCTCTGAAGGAAGAGTATGGTCTGGTGAGAGTATGTAACGTGGAACCTGACCTGGACAGGAGCCCTCACCAGGCTTCTTTTAGGAAGTAATGTTTATGCCAAGATCAGAGAGGGGATAAAGTATGCTCAAAGATGTGCCCTGTAAAAGGAAGCTGCATTTTAGAAGTAGAGTAAGGGCCGGGAATAAAAGAAAAGAAAAGAAGTAGAGTAAAGGCCTGTGGAGCTGGATGATGTACCTTTTCAACAGTTCAGTTATAATGCACTTAAGCATGTGGTCACAAATCAGATATTCTTTCTTTTCTTAATAGTTTCTTCTGTGTACTAGCAGAAGATGGTACTTAATAAACACTGTTAGCTGACCAGTTCACGTTAACTTTACCAAAATAAAGTTTTATTTTGGTTTGGTTATCTGCTGGTTTTATTTGAATCTTATGGCTCATAAATTAAAGAATCTATGAAATGTCAAGCCAAGAACTTCATGGAAAAATTGGTATAGTTCTAAATTCTTTTAGATAACTACCTTTGGAAAACATTCATTGGCATGTAAGAAGTGAGGGCACTGTACAACATAAAAAGCCTAATATCCTTTGATCCAATTCACTGTTTTTTTCTGATACTCTGTACCACAGACATACTCACATAAATGAGCAGAGTATTCCACTATGGCCCAGTATCTTCTTTGCCATATTTTTATAACAGTGAAAAATTGAAGGGCAGTAGCTTACGTACTCACCAGCAGGAGAATGGTTAAATTAAAATGGTAACTTCATATTTTGCTCCCCACCTCCACACACACACAGTCAGCCACTAAGGGCCATTTTCTGATTGAACAGACTCCTTTAAGCCAAACCAGTGGTTGTTATGAATCATTGGACCCTCTTTATTTGGGAGCTCATGAACTATGATGTTTGCCAGCTTTCTGAGTAGCTAGAAGATGACTGTGAGTTTTGCTCTCTAAGGTTTTAAATGATACATTGCTAGAGATAAGCAACATTAGCTAATGGCACTTGGATAGGATCCTGGAGGAACCCCTCTCCATTTATGCCCAACTTTACCTATGGCCCTTTAATGGCTGGCAAGAACAGCTGGCCGGAAGGTGGGAACCATCCAGATGATTAGTTAATGCTGGAGCATAGTTCTGGAAGTGTGGATCCTGGACCAAGAGCTTCAGGATCAATGGAAACATGTTAGAAATGCAAATAATACAATTACTAGGCCTCCCCTTCAGATCCATTGTCAGAATTTCTGAGATCAGTTTATGTTCTAGCAGCGCTCCACATAATTCTTACACTGCTAGGTTTTGAGAAATGCTGATCTGTAAGTCCTCTCTGCTGTCCCTGTCTGTTGATCACCACTTTTGGGGAGGAGCCAGCTTCTGGGCCTGGTCATGTGTTTTTAGGTAGAGGAGTTTCAGGTGTTTTCATTTGTTTTCCTCAGATGAAACAACTTCCATATCTAAGACAGTTCATAATAATCTATACCTCTACGCCTAATAATCTATAGCTTATAAATGCTTAATACATACTGATTCTGATTCTGTTTCTGATGGCTACATTTGGTGCCAAAATTAAATGTGTATGAAATGGACCAAGGTAGTCTGACAGATCCAGATTAGAATAACGTTCTAAGTCTCACACCACTAGAAAGGACCAAGAAAGGTATGACTAACACAGTCAGGATTGCCTTTGTTATAAAAATAAATGAACTTAAGAACAAAATCTTTGACCTAAAAAACACCCCAACTCAACTGAGAGCTTTAAGTTTTAGCAGAAGTCTGAAATGGCTACAGAGCCATGACTAGGAGAAAGTGCTATATTTCTGGATATAACTGTGCTTTGCATATGTATATGAGTCACTTAGACAAAGAGCACAAATTTCCAGTGACATGGTTAGGAAGGGAACTGGCTGTGACCTGTCATGCAGCTAAGGACCTGATTTTTCATCTGCCAAGCAGCACTGTAACAAACAAAACTAAAATGCCAGTTCTTTCAATCATGGAATTTTAAATTTACATTTAAAATTTTAATCATGTAGATTCAGGGTTTAAAGATCTAATTAATAGGTTTTGTACTCGATCTCATAGACAACCATTTGGAAACTAGTGTTTAAGTTCTATTCATATTAAAGCTTCTTATTTTACTTGATTTCTTACTGTGTGTTTGAAATTGAGGAAGTCAAAGCATGTTTTTAACAAAACAAAACTGGTAAGCATCTTTCACTGCAGGGAACAACTCCTCTCACCTTGAAAGTCAGATTATGCTCAGTAGTGCTTTACAGTTATTTTCTGGAACATAACCCAACATTCCCATCTCTGCCACCTTTGGCTGACTGTAAAGGCCTTGTGTCCTTTGGCTCCTAAATCAGAAGGATCTCGACAGGTCATCCAGTTTGTTCCATTTCTTTTAACTCTATTCACATTTAAAATATTCCATAAAGGAAACTCTGTTGTGATGCTAAAGATCTTTAAAGAAGAATGCTACTGCTAAAGCTGGACTCAGTGGTGCACACTAGTAATCTTAGCTTTGCAGGAGGCTGGGGCCAGAGAGCTTCAAGTTGAAGGCCAGCATGGACAGTATAGCAAGATCCTAACTAAATAAAGAAAAGAAAAAAAGGATGATACTTCTAATAAGAAATTACCTGTATTTACTAAACATTTACCCCACAGTAGGCCCGTGTTGAGCTCTTTATATGCAGCGTTCCTTATAATCTTAAGAACGTCTCTGCCAGGTAGGTGCTATCAATAGCTCCATCTTGTAGTTGAGGTAACTAAAACTTTAGAGAGTCACATATTCACTTAACCAGAGCTATAGTAATGGTATTCATTGGGCTTTTTGGCATATAATTCCTGTATTTAGCACTTTTTGTGTACTATTCATTTATCCGTCTGTGTAGTCTATCACTGGCAGAACTTGTTGGAAGCCCTGGGAATTCAAAAGTAAATAAAATTTCCCTACTTTTAGACTCTTGCAGTTTCTAGTGAGAGGCGCACAATGAGGCCTTCATTATGTTGTTAATGCTGCAGGAAGAGTGTAACAGAGCAGTGAGGAATCCGGCCTCTGCAGGCAGATATTCGCTGTTACCATGAGGACAGTGTGCATATGAATTAGGTATTATAGGAGCATGGAGGAAGATTTCACAGACTGGTGACTTCTGAGCAGATGGCTAAGGTTGTAGCTACTGAGAAGGAAGAGAGCAGGGAAGAGTCACTATTGCAGGTTAGTGGAGGGCAATCAGTAGACCCAGGTGGACCAATGGAGAGGACGGCAGGCTGCTTCCTCGGTACATTTACCGGAGGATGAGAAGGACAACAATACGAGGCAAATGCTCCGAAGTATGAATATGGAGCCAGTTGAGGGCAACAAGAGGATTACCAGATTTTCTTTGCTATTTAAAAGTATTTCCATTTCTTCTGCGTATTAGCAGAAGATAGTACTTAATAAATTCTGTTAATGAACCCATTCATATTAACTTTACCAAAATATATTTTGCTGCTTTTATTCAAATATTATGCCTCACAAATTTTTTTAAAACCTATAAAATATTAGGCTGAGTGCCTGCCAAGACTGGAAGCAGTGTCATGTCATGGTGACTCACACAGAGATGTGGTTTCACAGTGTCAGTATCCTGGGTGAAAGCAAGGAGAGGGATCCAGTCAGAGCCCTGCCTGCTGTAACAGCCCTGCTTTCTTTGCTTCAGCCTCGGCCTGGGGAGAATTTGGGCGCAGCTGGAAGCTGGCCATATTGTGAGAGGCGCAGACCACCTTCCTCTGTTGCTTTTCCTCCTCAGGCTCTCTGGGTTTGACTTTCCAAGTTACTGACATTTTTGTGACTCAATTCTCCATATGCTCCCCGCACACCTGTACAGCTGTTGGAGCCGATGCTGTTTCCATCAGGGTTTGAGCCACTGATTCTTGCTTACAGTCTGCCTGACCTGCTGGCTTCCACAACTGTTTTCTTTTTTTCACTAAAGGTGCTTCACTTTCCCTCCATGGGTTCGATCTTGTTGGCACACTGGGAATGATAGAAAATGCAGCTTAGCTCTTCTTTCCTGCAGCCATTTGTAAATTTGGTTCTTTTTGTACATCTAGCATTCCAATGAGAATACTTAGCTAAACCCTCATGGATTATAGGAGCGATTAAATTCCTAACTTCAAGTGAAGACAATTAGCTACGCATAAAATGGAAGGGAGTCCAAAAGGGAGGGCTTTCAACTTGAACCCAATCTGTTTTATACCACTGGGCTGATGCCACTTTAAGTCTGTTATCTGTATCCATTGTCCAGTTATACTGTCCCACAAGGTGAATCAGTCCACTATCATTTGTCTTCATGCAGTCATAGAAAAAATCAGGGCTTAGGGTTGATTTTTTCTAGGAAACCACTTCAGTTCATAAACTGAGCTTGTAGGAACAGTGATCAGAATTGTGGGGTTGTAGGAACTTTTCAGAGAATACCCACCTTGTTTCCCCAGATTGAGACTGGCTGCCTTCTCCTTCCTGGCTATTTGAGATAATTCCTAGGAGAGATACTATAACTAATGGGGTGTTCTCTCCTTTGAGTGGGTAGGGAGAAAAAAAAGCCAAAAATCCAGAGTAAAAACCACTATATCTAACTCTCTCTTTTCTGGTCACTGTGTGTCATGACCATATTCTAATGTGTCAGAACTTACCAGTTCTTCTTATTACAGCACCCATGTCCAAAAACAGACTCCTGTATCACAATAAATAAACCAAACAAAGAATAAATAAAAGAGGGCCACTAATTTGATGAAGACCTTCTAGGCAAATAAAGTGTGTTAAAAGCCAGGCACAGTGGTGTGCACCTCTAGTCCCAGATACTTGGGAGAATGAGGCAGAAGGATCTCTTGAGCCCAGGAGTTTAAAACCAGCTTGGATAACAAAGCGAGACCTCCATGTCAAGACAAACAAAGCCATGTAATATTTTAACAAGTAATAATGAGAACACAGAAACTATTTTTGAGTACCTAAAGTTGTGTATTAGCATGTGACCAGAGTCAAAATACATTTAAATATATAT
>NW_022900914.1:22878530-22880580 GCF_012274545.1 Fukomys damarensis
ATTTAAGTTGTTTATATGATATATAAGATACTATATATAATATTTTATATATATATAAGATGGTATATAATCTTATATATATAATATAATCTTTTAGGTTTCCAGAGAAGGCCTTACTTTTTCCCTCTTTATTTGATGTTGATATTGATTTGGGGTTGATTTTGAATTGGAGTCTTCATTTCCTGTTCTTTGGTATGTTCGAGGTATTCAGGAGAGACTGTGAGTGTTTTGAAAATTTGGTTTACATAGCTCATTGAAATGAAGGGTTACATTGTTCATTCCTTATAAGAGGGAGCAATTTAGTGTCACTCGGTATATTAGGCCCTTCCTCAGTAACACTTAAGGATTTGGTACTTTAGGGCATAAAAAGAAATAGCATAAAAGGGTTCCTCCCCTTCAAAGCAGTTTATTGGTTTTTTTTGTTTCCTTTTTGCTGATAATTTTATATGGAACAGAAACATACTGACAGTAATGGTCTGGATTTGTATTGCTTAAAGAATTATGTTAAAACATCCCCATCTCGGTCCTCTGAATGTGTCTTTACTTTCCTCTTCTCAGAGAATATCATTGAGGGCTGGTGGCGAAGCTCAGTAATAAAGTACTTGTCTAGCAGGTGTGAGGCCCTGGGTTCAATCCTTAGCAAGCAGGAGAAAAAAGTATCACTTAATGAGAAATGTCCTTTTTTTTTTTCACAGACTGTATTTCTCAATGCAAACTTATGGAGAGACTGATAGAGAAAAGTTGCTGTTAATGTATCAGACAAATGAGCAAATAATAAATGGCCTTTTTCCTCTGAACAAGGACCTGGCATTAGAAATGGCAGCTCTCTTAGCTCAGGTAACTCCCGTGTTGTGTAATATATGGAAACGATGAGTAATATGTGAAATGATAAGATATTGATTTCATCACTGAATTTAATGCAATAAAGCAGTAGACCTTCAGTAATTCTTTAAATTGATTTTTTGCTATGATTATTACCTTAAAAATTGCAGGGATTCTATCCATTTGGACTCTGAACCACTGACAGTGGCAATGACATAAAATGAGGCATAAAGGGGAGCCTTGTTTCATACCTTGAAAGCACAGCTCCAGACTTTGCATTTCATAAAGGAATCTGAATGTTTAGCTATGGGGCTGAGAATGCTGTGCTAAAACTGTTTAGTAACCTAACAAGAATGAGTCCTTGAAAAAGCAAGAGCACTTTCTCTCATTTACCTGATGTATCCACGAGGGTTAAATTCAGACTTCAGTAAAGGCAATACAGGCATTTAATCAGCCAGAAGTACGCTCGTCTCTCATTGAGGTGGAAGGGTCTTCCTGGCTACACAGGCTTTATCCTGCTGTCCATTCTGCTGTCCCTGCGGTGTCTACCTCCTGTTTCTGGAGGTCTTCCAGAGCTCCAGCTGTTACGTCAGTATTCCAGGCCTGGAGACAGCGGAAGGGCCGAAGGGCATGCCTTCCTGCCTTTGGGAGTACTTCTTTGAAGTTACCTAAAACACTTCCGCTGGGGCCTCTCTGGTCTGGATAGGTTTTAGGCACCTACAAGGGAGGCCAGGGGATGTGGTTTAAGCTGGGCGGCTGTGTGCCCAGCTTTATTTAAGGTCTTTATTGCTGAAGAAGAAGAGAGTGGTCACAAGTGGCAGCTCACAGTCTCTAGCACACCTGAGTCTTTGCATAGGACAATTAAGGAAAAACTGTTAAACGTTCTGATACTCCATCCAGACAAAGGCTTAGGTCCCCCAGCGTCTTCTGTACCTGGCTCTTCACACTTACACCATCCCAGGACATCACACTCATTTTCTTTATTTTATCCACTACCTATGCCAATGATTCTTAAGTCTCTTCTCGCCAGTTCATACTTTCTTTTTATTTTTCAGCTTTAATTGAGTTTATTGGTACATTTTAGGGATACAGTACAGTTACATTCATTGTTGGGATCTTATACCTCTACATGACAAGTCTTGATTCTCATTTTTCCCCTTACCCCTACCCTCCCTTCACCCCCTCCTCCCCTCCCCATCTACAAACACTTTATTTTCATCCCTTACCC
>NW_022900914.1:22880822-22907849 GCF_012274545.1 Fukomys damarensis
TGTATTATTGCAGATTATTCACACCAGGGAAACTATTCGGTATTTACACATGTGTGACTTATTTATTTCACTTAGGAGTATATCTTCAATATGTATCCATTTTCCTATGAATGAATCTATTTTCTCATTCTTTATGGCTGAGTAATATTCCATTTTATAGAAAAACCACATCTTCTTTATCCAGTTTCCAACGGATGGGCAAATGGGCTGTTTCCAAGATTTAGCTATTACAAACTGTGCCGCTATAAACATGGGTGCGCATACTTCTCTGTGATATGATTCTTTTAGTTCTTTTGGAAAGATACCCAGCAGAGGGATGGCTGGGTCAAATGGAACCTCCAGTCCAAGCTCTTTGAGGTATCTCCATATTGATTTCCATAGTCTCCAGTTCATACTTTCTTAATGAGCTCCTTAAATTCGGAATACTGAAAATTACACTAATCATCTTCCCTCCTCTCTCTTCCCCTTCTGTATCTTCCTTGTGATGCTATCTCCACTCAGTTCCCACCGAAGTTCAAATCCAGGGATCCCCACTGACTCTTCCCTCCCTGTTCCCTTTCCCACTGGCCATCACGCCTTAAATATTCTTCCCTGTTCACTGCTAAATATGCTGATTACCACTGAACTCAGACCCTTGTCACATCTGCCTGCTGTCCTGCCAAGTGTCTGTTTTTCACAAATTTATCTTGCACACAGAGGCTAGAGGGTTTTTCCGGTTAGCCATAGCTACCTAACAAATGACTCTTCAAATAATAGGGGAGGGGAGGAATGTGAGAAAGCAACTGGTCCTTGCTTCACATGGCATCTTCTACACAGTCGGTGGGCCAGCTGTGATCCCAGGGCTGAGGGCTGGAATTGCCTATCTCCTGGAGGATGCGAGCTGTTCGTGGGACTTCTGCTCTCTTCACATGACTGCTTATGTTTGTCCCAGAATGGTGGTTGAATGGTAAAAGCACTTACCCAAAAGAGAGACAAAGAATGGAGCCCGCAGTTTCCTTAAGGCCTAGACCTGGAGACAGGACCAGTGTCCTGGAGATTCATAGAGATTTGTTTACACAGAGCTAGTAACTGAGATGGAGATATAGCAGAAGTGTGAATCTATCTAGCGGTCAGTCCCTCATTTACAAACACAGGTATTCCTAATCTGAACTGTGCCGTGAACTTTCTGCTCATCTGTATAAACTGGGTTCATGTGCAATTCTCTAACTTACATATGATTTTGTTTTTCTTATGCTCTACTAGTCTGTCTCCTCTGCTTGGAATGTTCTACCCCTGTCCCTTCACCTATTAACTTCATCTTATCCTTTAATGTTTACTGTACAAGTCATGTATTCCAAGAAACTTTCCTGAATCCTGACTGGGGGTTAAATGTCCTAATGTTTACACTGAAGTATTGGTGTCCTGACTTCATGATAAAAGCTGAAGAAAAGAGAAACAGGACACTCATTTTCTTGGTCACAGGACTAGAAACAATTCCCTGCCAGTTGTTATTCTAGGCACAGATTCTCTATTAAAATCATGCATTTTTTGAAAGACAGGGTCTCACTATGTAGTCCAAGCTGGCCTTGAACTCCTACGTATCCCAGGCTGAGCTGAAACACAGTGATCTTCCTGCCTCAGCCTCCCAAGTTCTAGGATTACAGGTGTGCGCCACTGTGCCCAGCATCTTTTTTTTTTAAACTAGGATTTCACTTTTAATTTTTCAAGAAGCTTCTCCAACAAAAATTATGAACTATTTTGGGAATATATCCTGCTAATGTTTTAGATGAGTTTCAGGAAGAGACATAGCAGTTAAGACAACACATCAATAAAATTTTGGGCACATGACTGAAAAAATCTCAGCTACTCAGAGAGTTGAGGGAAGAGGATTGCAAATGCCAGGCCAGCCTGAACAACTTAGTGAGACTCTGTCTCAAAATTTTAAAAAAAGTGAAAGTAATTTTTTTCTATATAAGGAAAATTAAATGATGCTTCTGATCTTCTTCCCTCAGAGCAGTTTTTATGAGGATAAATGAAGTATACTAAAGAAATTTGAGCTCTCTAAATGAGTATTTCTAGTGTAGATTTGAATACCAGTAGGTCCCAGTTGATGTTCTCTGTCTTAGGAGTTTCTTAGAGCTGCTGACCTATAATTGTGGTATAAGGTCTGGTAAGGTGTCTCGTTCATGTGGGCTATGTTGGGAATTATCTGCTTTTCAGTTATTCTCCAAACATCTGCTGTGTTTATTCTTGCACCAGGGAGGCAAGACACTGAGCTTGAACACACCACTCATGGCTTCCTGAAGAGGCACTGTTGCCGTGAATGGTCTACTACTTTTGTTAACTAGTGTTTGTCCAGCTCTGTAGAAGTTAAGACCGGTCTAGGTTCCACAGGCAGCTGTGGTGAGTGCTGCCTGCTGACAGGTAGGGACAGTGCACAGCTTCCCTGGGGAAAGGATTTCAGTGTGAAGACCTGGTGGATAGTTTCTATTCGGTATGAGGACATTAGGGAAGGGTTCTGGATGAGGAAAGAGATGGGAAGTGATAGCAACCAGGAAAAATGAGGAATGGGAGGTGGACAGCAAAGTCATAAATAACCAAGAAATAAGAAATGGAGTTGGAGAACTTAGAAGGTTATGAAAAAAAGGCTGCCAGGGCAGAGCTCAGCTGAGATTTGCACAGTAGAGCTTAAGAACTATAAAAGAGAAGACACAGTGCCTGTGCAACAGCTGAACCAGAGGCAGGAGGCCCCTGGGACATGGAGAGCTGGGATTCTCTGTCAGACCATTCCGGACTGTGTGGGGCCTGCCAGCTGCTTGTTGGATGTGCTGTAGGTAAAGGTGTGAATACTCCGTCCGGAACGATCTTTGGTACCCTACTCAAGGCCTTTAACACAGTTTATCAAAAGTGTGCTTCAGTCTCCCCTACTAGCTAGCAAACTGTAGGGTAGGTTCTGTGCTCAGCTTTTTCTTCTCTCACATCACTTAGCACAGCACCTGACTTATCATGGGAACTAAGTACAGGTTTGGATAAAGGAATAGGTACTTCACTTGGTTGAGAAATGGATGGGTAGTTGGATGGGTGGCGAAGGATGGCATCTCTGTGGCCTGTAAGCAGAGACAAGGGTTGAACATTCCTTCATCAAGGGAGAGAAGGAAATGAAGAGCTCCAATCCTAGGAATAATAGACTAATAGAATGAGTGGATGAATATAGCAAGATTTATAGAGAATAATCTAAGAAGAAAACTGATAATATAATTCTTGCTTTCATTACACTCAGTAGAGACCCTTAAAAATTCCAGCTGTTTCCTGACTTCTTGCAGCTTTGTTGTCTTCTTTGCCTTTTATTTTTAACTTCCATTTCACCTTATTAGCAATTAAAATACTACCTTCAAATGAAAAATTATCCTGTGTTGCAAGAAATAGTAGAATAGTATCCTTCAGCAACTACTACTAGATGATGAGAGTAATCTAGGGAGGCTAATGTAGAAATTGCAATGTAGAAATATATGTGATAGCTTCCCCCCCACCAAAGTTAGAATTTAAATGAAATTTAGACTTAACAGTTCTTACATATGATTATAAAGTTTGTAACCCCATAATCATGACAAATAGATTTATGTGTTATGTGCTTTTAAAGAAAAACTAAAAGTGATTTTCATTTTCAAAGCTCTTTCACTATCCTACATTTTCTCTTTTTTGGATTTCCAATCAGGTGGAGATTGGAGATTTTGAAAGACCTTTCTCATCTCCAGCAGGGCATGTTACCAACCAGTGCAAAGCAAATCAAACTCTAAAACAAGTCATAGAAAAATTTTATCCTAAAAGGTATAGAGACAGTTGTACTGAGGAACAGTTAAGGTAAGGAAGAATTTTTTAAAACTCTTTGATAGAGTCAAGATAGTTTTTTTAATATAATATTTTTCTGTTCTAATTTTAAAGGTTAAAAAATTACAGTTTTCTCAGGAATTTTTAATACTGATGATCCCCAAGAGGTGACAGCCATCTCTATTTTAGATTTGCCCAGTACCTTTAGAGTCTATTTGCATGTATGGCATTGTATTTTGAAGCATATATACGTTCTGCACTGACTAAAAATCTTTTTTAATTAAAAAAGCAATTGTTTGATTTAGATCTACTTTTCATTTGATCTTATTCATACTTATACAAATTAATCCTGATAAAGATGAAAAGAACTGACTGATAAGATGTTTAATCTTATGAAGCATTTATCAAAAACAGTTTATCTCATAGGATATTCTATTTTAAACAAATTGAAATAAAAAATAAGCTATCTTCTTACATGAAACTTTTTAATATAAAATTGGAATTGAATTAATTTTCATTTTCAGTGTTTAGAGAATATAAAGAAATGCTGATTGGATTTTAAAAGTAGAGGAGAATCCATTTTACTATGGGTTTTCCAAAATAAAAACTTTAAGATCAGTCTTTTGTCTGTATAGTATAAGTGGCTGCCTCTGTAATTTAGTTTGAGAAGTTTTCTCTGTATCCAACCTTTCTCTAAGCCAGGACTGGTAATACCTAAAATTTTTCCAGTTGGGCTGTTTTTCTTGAACTTTTCTTTAAAAATTATAGTATTCCTGGGAGAAATTACCTTATAAACTAATTTATACTAGGACTTGATGTTGGCTCTTCAGGTGTTTAAAATGTACCTGCCTGGGGAACGCTGGTCATGTTAAGAACAATGACAGTAGGAGAATTTGGTAGAAGTGCTCTGGAAAGACATAACAGTGGGGAGGTGAAGTAGCACAGGTAGGCTAAGACTGGTGCAGGAGAGCTTTATCTTGGGAGGATGAACACCTCTTATGCTTTGACTTTTGTATTTTTGTTCTGTTCTTTAGGCAGCTTTACCAGCGACTGTCAACCAGATGGATGGCCCTCCGGGGACGCAGTGCTGCTGACTGTGTGCGCATTTATTTGACAGTAGCCCGGAAATGGCCATTCTTTGGTGCCAAGCTGTTTTTTGCAAAAGTAAGAAAGAATGGGAGGGAGACACATAGTAAAAACCTTTGTGTACATAATCGACCAGATTTATCCCAGCGTTAATAAACTGGGCTTCATAAAAATGAAGAAAAGCCCCCCATTTAAGAAAACAATGAAGGAATGTTAGGGAAGGGCAAGGTTTCTCCCTTTTTTTCCCCTCTGCTGAACTTTTCTTCACCCTAAATCATTTCAGGAGACATAAACAACAGCTAAACACAGCTTTCTTCTTTTCATTCATCTTTCCAGTCACTCATCTACACTCTCACTCATTGGCTCATTGATTTAATAAATATTTACTGAGTCCTGTTTGGCAAGCATTGAGCTAACTTCTAGAGACGCATAAACCCCTGGTTTCCAATGAATTGCACCAGATTTCCAGGATGGTGTCTTTTAGCACGGTCCAGTGTTGCGACACACCTGTAAACAAAGCATTCCGTGATAAATATTCTTGGGAATGACACGCAGAAACAGTGCGGAAAGCCATGAACCCTGCCGAGAGGTAGCCAGCCCTTTCCCCAAGAGAAAAACTGTGCCTTTTTTCTTTCCAGGGGAAAGGTCCTGGGGAAAGAGCCACACCTCCAGCCCCAAACTGTGCTTTTAAAATTCCTCTTTTTTCTATTCTTTCTACTTTGGACTCTCATAGACACTTTTTTTTTTTTGGTACCAGGAATCAAACTGGGGCCTCACACTGCACTGCTGAGCTACATCCCCAGTCCCCTCATAAACTCATAAGATGCTTCCTGTCTTATATTGTATTTTTTCTGTGTATTTCTTTTATCCCCACTAATAAGTTGCGGACTGCTCCAGAGTGATCCTGCAGTACTCCTCTGGTACCCACCATAGTACTTTTGCACATTATTATCACTTCACAAACATTTGCTGAATAGCCTGCAACTTTGGGCAAGTCAGTTACTTTCCCTGGCCCTCAATGTTCTCACCTATTAATAAACAATGTGGACTGGAAAAGTCAAATCTAAGGAATCTTCTAACTCTGATTCTATGAGTGATTTATTGTTAGATAAGCAATTATTTTTGCTCCTGGAACTGGAAGCTCCATACTAAGTTAACAGAAAGACAATAGTGTTAGTCTTCTTAAACATTTATGCAATTAATATATTTGCATGGAGTTGCATATATGTTTTTTTTTAAAACTACTGTATAAGGAATAAGTCAAGTGTAGTGACACCCATCTACTTAAGAGGCTGAGGCAGGAGGATTGCTCACCCAGGAATTTGAGAACAGCCCACGCAATATAGGGAAACCATGTCCTGTAGCTGCTGGCACAAACTATTATTATGATATTATAATGATAATGTTTTGTGTTGCATGACTAGCACTTTTATTTATAACAAAGGTACACTTCCTTTGCTTAATGGTGCCTCTGTTTGATGTGTGTGTTAAAATACAAGTAACAAAATTTGCCATCTTAACTATTTATGTAGACAGCTGTGCATTCACATTGCTGTACAACCATCATCACCATCCATCTCCAGAACTTTTTTATCTCCCCAGCCTGAAAGTCTAGATCCATTCAACACTAACTTTCCGGGAATCAATCACCCTTCTATGAAGCACATGTGTGAGGAATTACAAATATTTGTCCTATGGCTATTTGTTTCCCTTAGGAAAATGTCTTAAAGGTTCATTGACAATGCAGAATGTGTCAAAATTTCCTTCCCTTTTAGGGCTGAATAGCATCCAACTACACACACACACACACACAACTTTGCTTATTCATTTACCCTGACAATAGATACTTGTGATGAATGGCATCTTGTTTAGTGCCTGCCTACATTTGCTAATCAGCACTCAGTAGATAGAATGATAAGCTAGAGGGTTTTTTTTTTTTAAATGAGATTCTCATAAATTTTACTATATGCAAATAACACAAAATTCATCCCAATTCCTCATTGTCTTGAGATTCTTTTGTAAGATTTAAGAGTCATGGTTTTTCTTAGAAGTTCAGCTGCTAACTGAATGAAATAGCTATTATGGAATGTTCATAAATATTCATGGATTTTAATTGGTTTTAGTGGTGGGAGACTATTAATATAATTTCTTTGCTTTTCAATAAAGAATTTGGTAGAAAGTTTACTACTTCTCAGTACTATGGCTCAGAATTTGGTAGAAAGTTTAGTACTTCTAAACTTTTTAGTGCTACAGATCACAGTTTCATATTTTCTTTTTAATCTATTTTTGTTATACACTGAATAATACATTTAATAAATTTTTAGAAAAAGTATAACATTTCTATAGTAATCTTTTACATTGTAGTAGCACTACACATCATACAAAGTACATCCGTATATTTTGCTTTATTAGGATTTTGGCCATCATGGAAACCCCAAAAGCATCAACTATTGACCTCCTGAACAAAAATAAATTCAAAAATTATTGTTTGCATGTTAAGGATGAGGAAATTCAGCCTCAAGGGAATTAAATACCTTGTCCAAATGCACACATTACTAAATGGCAGATTTGTATTTCAAAGTCAGGATTCTGAATATCAAATTCGATACTCTGTCCAGTATAACAAACAGCCTCCTTCCCAAGAGATAATTTTTAATAATATGATTGTGCTGCTGTTTTATAATGGTGTTCCCTGGCATTTAGACTAAAAATATTTCTGTAATTTGGTTTAGCATTATAATACAGTATATTTTTATCTCTTCATAGCCCATAACTCCATCATCTCTTGGAAATACTGTCATGTGGCTGGCTATCAATGAGAATGGTTTAAGCTTCTTAGAATTCAACTCCATGGTAAGATTAAGCCCTAAAATTTTACATTGAATTCACTATTTCTTTTGCTCAATATACCATAAACATAAGGTAATGATACCTTAATCTTATTTTTCTAAAATTCAGAAAACATTATCCTTATATATCTAATTGAATGCCATTTTATAAATAAAACTATGATTATAATTAAATCTTGTAAAGTAAGACAGATTACCTGTTGTTTATGTGAAAATATTAAGATCCTGTGGTTAAATCACCATCTTGGTTATATTGGTGATGTGAATATTTTTAAAGTGTTAGGATAATTGCTTCCTATGTAAAATAAAAATATTTAAGATATCACAAAATAGAAACTTTAATGATCAAAGTTTTAGTTTCACTAAAGCGTCTGCAGCGTAATTTCTATAATTTTCCATAATATAATTTGCCACTTCCCTTAGACATTTACAAAACATAGAGCTCTTCACATAAGTACAAATTAAGTTGAACTATTCTCTTTATGTATTCATTTATTTATCTGAAATTAACATTGTCTATCCTATTTCATGTCAGATTATTTAGAAAATATTTTCTTCTTCTTTTTATAGTTTAGTGGCTAGGAGTTTCTAATTAAAGAGCTATAGTGCACTCTTGTTACCCATGACAATAGTGAGAGGTCACTGAAAATCATTTGGAAATAAAACTATCCTTTAGTTTTATACTGTTTTCCCCTTGTAAGTAATTTAAAAATTTGTTGAAAGAGTTTGTGTTTTCCAAATACTTTTTTAGTTCTTGGGTGGATAACTTGAAGACACATTATAAAATAAGTGACTTGAAGTCAACAAAAAACTACGCACAGTACTGAGTTCCACTAATTAACTAGTTACCCTAGATCCAAAGTGGTGAACATACAGGACAGGAAGTAGATACTGGGGGGCTGTAGCTCTGAAGCCATCTAGGGCTAGAGCATTCTTCCTAGTCCTGCAGGCTGATCATTAAATGTCTAGAGGCATTTATTTTTAGGCCACACAACTTTAAATTATACATTTTAAACGGTTTTAGAAACCCATTGCAAAAAAGTATTTGTTGCATATCCTTAATATAAAGATATCTTATAACATAAGAAAAATAAAAGAAGAATACTATGGGGTTGGGATTGTGGGTATAGTGCAGTTGTAGTGCATGTACAAGGTCCTGGGTTCAATCCCCACCACCAGGGGAAAAAAAAGATAACTACACTAATGGAGAAGTGAACCAAAAGAGTTCACAAAAGAAGAAATGCAAATATTCAATATATGTATTTTAAACTGTTAAATTTCACTAGTAATTAGGTAAATGGATTTAAAACAGATTCTGCTTTTAACCAGTTAGTTTGTAGAGATTTAAAAGAATGTTGATACCCAGTGTTAGCAAGATTGTGAGAATATGAATATAACCTCTATAGAGGAGAGGTGGGAAAAGTTCCCCCAGTTGTCTTCATTCCTTAAGCAATTCTTGTGGTTTGATTTTACAAGAAATAATTAAGAATGTGCATTATGAAGTAACAAATGAAAAGAAGTAGAAATGGTTTAAATATGCTGTAATAGAAGACTGATTAAATAAAAAAGATTGTCTATGAAGTAATTTAAAATTCTGTACAGCTAGGGCTGGGGTTTTAGCTCAGTGGTTCTGGCTTCTGCTTCACAAGCGCAAGGGCTGGAGTTCCATCCCTGGTACCAAAAAATAAGTCTGTACAGCTGAATTTGTTGTCATGAAAAGATGGTTACAACTTTCTGTTAACTTAAAAAAATATATAGTACTAAACAGTATTCAAGTACTGTTTCTGTTCATATATTTCAAAATCTATCTACCAGGGTGAATCATGTAATTTGCCAGTTTTGTCATATGTATTTGACCATTTTGACCTTAAAAGTATCAGTTTCCTATAGCTTAATCTGATATATAAAGAGAGCTATGTGAAAGAACATATACAAAGGCATTAACAGTGAATTTTTTCATAATCAAAATTTAATTGTAGGGCCAGGGATGTAGCTCAGTGGCACTGTGTCTGCCTGGCAAGCTCAAGGTTCTGAGTTTGATCTCCAGAGCTACAAAAAAAAAATTTAATTGCAAAGAAATATAAAATTAGCTCCATCACTGTTTATTTCAGGTCATAATAGATGAACATATTTTTAGAAAATATGCTTTTGTATTTTGTCCTAGCTAATTAACATAATCATATTGATGGAGATGTTATTATCTTTCATTTTTCTTTAAATGTAAAGAGCATATAACATAATTAATTTTTCTTTTCTTTGAAGAGGTTATTAGTCAGCTATGCATACAAAAGTCTAATGACCTTTGGAGGTTATCAAGATGATTTTATGGTAGTCATTAACAATTCACATTCAAAAGACAAACCAACAGAGAAATTACTTTTTGCCATGGCAAAACCCAAGGTGAGTGGAGTCTTTTTTGTACTACTTTTTAAATATCAAAATATGTATTAAGCAAAGACTTTTCCAGATGGAAAAAGCGATGTTATTTATAATTTACCAACCATGGATCCAAATCCTGGCTAACTTTACCTTGGTTTCTTTATCTGAAAAATGCTACTTATTTTAACTCAGCCCTGTGACTGGTATATAAAATGTTCAAAAGAAATGGCCATGGATTATTGTTATAACTTTATACACATTATCTTACCTTCTTAGGTTTGTTTTATAGACTCAGAGGAAGAGCAGAGTTTTATAATTAAAACATTTGTTCCTTTTTTATTTTAAACAAATTATAAAGTTTTAATGTCCCTAAATAAAAGCAACAAATAAAGGAGCTGCATTCTAGCATGCTATGCTAATTTTAGTAAAAAAAAAAAGTGAGGAATTGATTTTCCAAAAACTTTTTCACAAAATTGTCAAATAAAGAGACAATTTCTTCAGAATCTGGAGTTTTTTAAAAAAACATATTAGATCTCTTTCCTAAAGAATTCTGTATGTAACTGAAGATGGTTAGTCATGACCAAAAGGTCACAGGATAGTCAATGTTTTGGTTTAAATAAAGAATTGATGTAACACACTGAATTTCTTAATTCATTATATTCACAAACATGACTTTAAGATAATAAAGTTGTATATTGACCATCCCATTTCCAAATATTGCCACTAAACTTGATTATTTTCTGAGATTCACTGTTCCTGGTGATTTAAGTAGTGGTAAAAATGTGGCTATGCTTTGATGGTACAGGTACAGAAGAACTTCACTTTGAGCAAGAAATGGATTCTGGTCGGTTAGGCACTTGTACATGGAAATCACCCATGGCCAACCCTTTGCTCTCTTGGAAATGGTGAGAACTTCTCAGGAGCATAACAATTCTATTTTTCTTGTTTTTAGATTCTTGAAATCACTCTTTTGATTGCCAGTTACATCAACAACTTTCAACAACAAAAGGCAGCGTTTCACCACCTCTCTGCTCCAGCACTGCTTTCCATCAAGGCCCAGGGACCCCAAGCCAGGGTAACTGGAAGCCAGCCCCTGCTGTTAAGCAGCAGACCCACCAAAGGCCCCACCTTACTCTGAAAGCCCAGGAGCCTGGACATCACTCTCTGTCCCCTGTAGTGGCTGCATCAGCTGTGGCACGATGGTTGACAGTCACACAGCACCACATGCCAGTGTTCTAGACTTTAGCAATTACCGGGGTTGCTACCTCTTATGTGATTCTTAAATAGTCAAGCGACAGTAGAACAAACACAAAGTTTGCCAACGTCCTCATTTTCTCTTAGATTAAATAGGTTAAAATTTGTCATTTTCCCCATCTCCCTTCTCTCTAGCCATCAGAAACATCAGTGAAAGATGGCTTTTTTTCTTTTAAATATTCTGACAATCTTAAGAAAAGGAGATTCCAAGCACTTATTTGTTAACCAGTTGGTTATTTGGAAAAGCTCACTGCCAAAAATATAAGTACTGTAATTAAATGTACTTTTAATTAATGAGAGTGTTTGGGAAAGAGTGGGATGGATACACAGTGAGAGAAACCGCTGTGCAGTGGTGTGTTGGGGAAAATTTTTAGAGCAAGAGCTCTATGAATCATTATGTAAGAAAACAGGAGTTTAGCAACCACAGCCTCCTCTGTGGTGTTAGAAAGTATACCTGCTACCTTTGCAGATCACTGGGGTGGAAAGTTTAAAACGAGACAGTGACTCCTGACACTCCTCCTGTAACAAATTCACTGGAATATTGCCCAGTTTTCATTGTGTTGGATGCTAGGTCGTCTTGACCTTGTTTTGTTAAATAACAATGTCTTTGAAAACAAAGATGGTCCTTTATAGTGTTGCCCCTCAAACAGTTCTTTCTTTAGCTTGAAAATAAATGCCCCCCAAAAAAATGTTTCAAAAGAAAATAATTCTTCTGTCAAAGGAGGTAAAATTTTAATTGGAAGAGTATTTAAATGTATTACTACACCCAGTCATATAAATGGCCAGTGCACCCCAGTATGTGTCAAAACAGTACCATTAGTATTCATGATAAAAATTGAAACTGTGATAAAATATGAAAATTCTATAATAGAAATGTTTAACTGTAATAGTAATCATGAGTATGATTAACTTTATTTATGTGTAGAATGTTTGTATTTATTTTTTGGACATATTTATCACTTTTTGTGTCATATTTTTTAAACAGTTAAAAAAACGTTAGCTGCTGAATTAATTTTTTGGCAGGGCCTCCATATTTTCCTCTTTGCTGCTTTCTCCCTATGGCAATGTACTGTTTTCACAGCCTTTCAAAATGTTCTATCCTAGAACAAAGACAAGAGCCAAGAAATATGGTGTTCAAGTAATATCGTGCCTTATAATTAATCAAAAAAGGTTTTTAAGGGCCAGGGATTTAGCTCAGTGGTTTTGGCACCTGCCTTGCAAACACAAGATTCCAAGTTCGATCCCTGGTACCAGAAAAATAAATTGTTTTTTAAAGACCCATAGAAATAAATTTCCATTAACTGTTTCCCACTGCATCTTTTGAGCCACAACCACTCATGAGTAAGTAAGTTAGTTCTTTAGAATAAGCTGATTACCAATTTGGGATGATTCTCCAGAGTCTTTTGGCTGGGATACAGTAGTGTTTCTGGGCTCCCAGAAAACCATTTACTGATCAATAGCTGGTGAGCCAGAGGCTTTGGCAGATTACTTATGTTCAGAACTTTGTCCTCAGGTGGTAAGCTCCCATCTGCCATCTGGTAAGTTCCCACCCACCCCAAGTCTTCTAATTTAAGAATGAGCAGTGAAGGCTTAAGTTAAACTGCAGTATCTTAGACTTGACATTTATTTTTGATAGAGCAGAGATAAAATATTTTGATGGAAACAAATCAATTTTCTGTATCTAATGATGTGAAAATTTTATTTTCTGGGAAATTACTTATATAGGCATTTAAAAATTTTGAAGTATGTTATTATGATGGTTACAAAAGAATAATGTTTCATGTCTAACTGTAATATTTGTCTCCTATCATTTTCTTCCCTTTCAATCATAATAAATGATTTACAAAACCCATTTTGAGCATTACCTTTTGAATAATCTTCAAGAAATACCTAATGTTTTCATTGTCAAAGCTGAGGTGCACTACTAGTGAAAATGGTAGTCATTCCCTCTTCTCGTATCCATGCTCTGTCTTCAGTGTTGCTTGGTTTTATCCATATAAAAGGAAGCTACTTTGGCAAATGTACTGAATATATAGGTATATTCAATAGAGAAACAGATAGAAAAATTGGTTTTCCCATTATTTAATAATAAACTCCATAAGGGAATTTATTTCACTTAGATGAATTTAATGAACTTTGTTCTAAAAACGTGTTTCAGCTGTTCTTGATTCACGTAAATGGGTATGTGTGTATACCCTAAAAATCAAATATGTATTGTCGTAACTTGGAATAAATGTGACTATCAATTTACAAGTTAGTAACAAATTATAAAGAGACTTTGTTCCAAAAATGTGTTCATTAGTTGGTTGTTTGGCATTTTTTCCCCATAGCAAGAGAAAGTACATAATGATCAGTTTCCTAGAACAAATATGTTTAATTCATAATTGAACTGAGATACAATCCTGAAGAAGGAACCACTCACTGCATTTCTCTCGTAAGAGGCTTGAAGTGCTTCTGGAGTGCCAAGGTCACATTTCCCAATCCAGTGGCTCCCAGCCCCCATGGCGTCTGCCCTCTTCAAGCTGAGAGGCTCCGGGCTGATTTTTCTGGGAAGAGGCTCCAGCAGTTGGGGAGTGAGGAGGAAAGGAAGGGGCAGAAGTAAGTACGTGGGGAGGATCCTTTTCTTCCAGTTCCTGCAGAAATTACCTTCTCTTCTCACCCACCTCCCCTTTCCCTAAAGGAAGAAAAAGATTTTACTGCAATACAAGTAATTTTTCCCTTTAAAGTCAAAATTAAAGTCCAGGGGCCGGGGATTTAGCTCAGCGGTTTGGAGGCCTGCCTTGCAAGCGCAAGGACCAGAGTTCAAACCCCAGTACCAAAAAAAAAAAATAAATAAATAAAGTCCAAATATAGATATTTAGGGTGAAGTAAAATTTTCTTGTGTTTCAGTGAGACTAAGATGCAGGCTGTCCTTGAGCATTTAAGTGGCAAGGTCTTCTCCCGTGAAGTATTGGTGGGCCTGGCCAGGGGCCTGGATAGAGGGGATGAGATGACACCAGCTCTAAACCATGATTTCACTTGCTGAACTTCATTTTACCTAAATTGTACATAGTTACAATGATTCTGGAGACATCAACATAAATCGACATCAATCTAAAAATCTTCATTCTGTGCTTTGTAATTATCAACTATCCTGCAGTCCAGTATAGGCAAGGAAGAAAATCTTTATTAGGGAACATGAGAAAACAACTGCAAATAAGGCATCATAGTATTTGAGCATGGAATATGTATTTTTGCTAACAATCTAATAAGACAGGTTGTGTGTGTGTGTGTGTGTGTGTGTGTGTGTGTGTGTGTGTGTGAAAGAGACCGCAAGAGAGACAGAGACAGAGAGAAAGTGACTCCTGAAGTTGCTCTGGGTTATATTGTGGTTTTATTACAAACAAGTGACTCCTCCTTAGCTGTGGCAATAACAAGGGAAAGCTAGTTCCCTCTCTTACAATGTAGCTCTAATGAATTCCCAAGAAATGTCTGTAAGAACTGAATGTTGAGCAATACCAGAGGAGTTAGCTTAGAAGTTATTCACTTGAATTTCTGGAAAATGCTATCCAACTCTAGTTAGAGTTGCCTTTTATGAGAGAAAATTGTATGGAAAGTATGTAACCTTAGAAAAGCTTGAGAAGAGTTTTTATTAGCTTTTGCATGATGCACAGATCATAAGATGTTTTTATGTTTTTCCTGCAGGCATGAAGTAAGCACCATCAACACTGACACCATGTTCTACCTAACTGCCAAGTCCAATGGACCCCACACATTCCAGCTGTCTGCTGGATGATTCTGCAAACGCACCACACCCTGTAGGCCTGGTTTATCCTCCCCTGAACCCGTAACTGTGGTTAATAGGATCAGCAAATCATCAGTCACCCAAGTCATTGACTTTTCTCCCTTTTCCCAAGGCTTCACTCTCTAGTGTGTAAAACTCTGTTGTTGTAAATTCCAAACTTCAACCTGAATTAACTTAGATAAAAAGATGTCATTTTTCTCATTTTTATTATGGGAATACTAGGATATCTCATATAATCAAAGGAAGAGCTCAACGATGTCACAAAAGACACAGACAAGGTTTGGGGACAACCAGAACCAGGACACAACTCTTTGCATTGATGAGCGTGTGCTTCATGTTCTCTAACTACAAATAGCATTTCATCTACCAAAAAATATGCCGATTTCCTCCAAAAAGGGAGTGAGTTGCTTTTCCCAATTTTAGTTTGAAAAATCCCAGAGAAAGATTCATATCAGGGGCTGCTCTGAACCACTTCAAACTTAGTATGGAGAAACTACATAAAATATTATGCAGATATCAAAGTTGTATTTATCATGAATTTTTAAAAATTGACATGGGGAAATACATGTTAAAATCAGGATATTAATTAGCTTTACAGTGCAATCTCAACTTGAGAAAAATGATTGGGATGAAGCATATCAAAATAGTTAACGGCCATTACTTCTGGGGATAGGCTTATTTCACTCTCTTCATTTATTATATATACTTTTTTTTCTACAAGAAGCTTACATAACTTTGAAAACAAAGCGGGGTGAATGTAGAAACATCATTTTCCTGGCTATTGTTAACAGCTTCCATATGGTCTTCTAGACGCCAAGAACATGCTTCACACAGCTGCAAACAATTACCTCACTGAAACTCGGGCCTAGTCACGGCACGCTCCTATTTTAAATTTTACTTGGCTTCTCATAACCAACACAGCAAAATCCAAACTTCAAGGTCTTTCACACCAGCCCAGTCTACCCACCCAATTCGCCGTTCCATCTCAGCTCCACCAGACACTTTAAATGATCCCACTCCAAACTATTCAGAGCTCCCTAAATTCATATTGCACACCCCTTTTCCCTTCTACACTAAGCTCATTCCATCCAACAAGCAGCATAAAATTGTCTCATCCTTCATTGCCAGCTTTGAAACTTTGATTCTTCTTGGGGTAACCCAGTAGAGGAGCTCAAGTCATTGTATGCTTTTACCCTAAGAACACTTTTTATCTACCCAGGAAGATCACTTTCTTTACTCAAGTACGAAGCCTCTGGAGGAATAAGAGAAGAGAGAACTCTTCTACCCAATCAGAGCAACTGATTCAATTTGAGTCCATTGTGGTGAACAGGACCCAGCCAGATAGATAAACTTTATCTTCCTGTTACCAGGCTCTCTCAACCTATCTCGGTTAACCAAACAACTACACTCTTAATGTGCTAATACTGTCCCTGGTATATAGCATGTACTTGGTAAAAGTGTTAGTTGCTGTTATTAATAATATCAATGAGACTTCCTTACTAGCATGCATAAGGACCCTGAAGCTCCAGAACCCAAAGTATTACAACTATTACAATCTCTCCCGCATTCTAAATAAGCTTACAAACTAGCACCGTGATACAGATGTGGATTCAGTGAGAGACGCATTGATACCCCTTAAAGTCATCCTTACTTCACTGAACTCCACCCTCATTACACCCCTTTCTATGTGTCAGGGTGGTCTTTTTAGTCTCCAAAATACACCAATGTGTGAGAGGATTTAGTTCCCAAAGACTTTACCTGAAATGAATGCTCTTTTACCAACCATTTATGTCATTTCCCGGAACGTGTCCTTAGGTTCCTTTGTTCACAGTTGCCTACCAGATGGAGGTTTAACTGAGTGGTAGAGTGTTTACCTAGCAGGCAGCAGGTCCTGAGTTCAATCCCCAACATGCCCCCTACACACACAGTCAACCAGCAGGTTACCACATGATAACAAGAATTTATCTCTTATAATATGCTACATACGCATAAGTTACGTTTCACATGACTTATCTCATTTAAAACTCCTAAACATTCTCTGCTTCACAAGATCAGAAATTAAGGCTCAGAAAAATTAAGTAACTTACCCAATTTGGCAGTAAGGCAACTTAGTATGCCGAGTCAGGACTGACTCTATGCCCAGGGTCTTAGTCACTTTCATCATCGCTGGGACTTTTTTTTCCTCATTGAGTTTATTGGTACATTTTAGGTATACAGTACAGTTACATTCATCATTGGGATCTTGCACCTTTACATGACAGGTCTTGGTTCTCATTTTTTCCTCCTGTCCCTGCCCTCTCTTCACCCCTCCTCCCATCCCCATATACAAACACTTCATTTCCATTTTTTCATCTTCTCCTATTTTTTTCTTTTCCCTTCTTACCTTTCCTCTACCCTCACTGGGACTTAATACCCAACAACAATAAAGTAAGGAGTGGTTTATGTTGGCTCACAGTTTTTGTCCATGGTCTACTGGCTCCAAGGCAGGATAGCATATCGTAGAGGGGCATTGCTAAGGGAAAGATGTGCAGAGAGTGAAGAGTGCAGCCAGGGAGGGAGATAATCCCTTCCTGGTCATGCCCAAAGTGACCTTCCCCTTCAGACCAGACCCTGATCCCTAACACCAAGCCAATTCTACTGTCCCCATGATCCAATGGTCTTGCCAACGCTCTGCCTGATCACATAGGGCTTTTGGGGGGATCTAAATATAAACCATAACATCCACTTTTGTTCAAATCCCATGATCTTAGACATCACACCTAGAAAGTGAGCCAAAGAGCAGAGGATGAGAGAGGGGGTACCTTCCTCAAATATTCAGGGCATTGGATAAGACAGCCTGCAACTACTCAGCATTCAAAACAAATCAAATACTATCATTGCCGGGAAGGTTTCACCAACTCCTTCAGGCATAGTCACTTTTGTTCTCATCATTTTTTGTACTTCTTCTGCAGTAGCTTACATCACTTGCTTCCTTGGGTTATAATATAGTAAACTAGGTATACAGCATCTTTCTCCCACTCAAGACTTTGTCTTATTTCTTTATTCCTTACTCTGTAGCACAGGGCTTTGAATATAATCATTACCCAACGTTTGTTTTTGATCTGGAGATTCCTGGAAATCTACAAAGAGACCACAAAGTTCATACAAAAACAATCTACATCGATAAAGTAAATGATGTAGGAGTCGTACATGCTTCGATAACTACTGATAAAAAACGTGCCATTGGATAAAGCATGATACAACCAAACTATCAGAAATTTGGAAAACATTAAAACTTCCCTCTTCATTTTCACTTTTAAGACTTGATTATTCCTCGCTTCTAGTCAATTACTAGAAAAACAGTTCAGCAGGTTTTTTTCTTTATTCCCAAATCATGGCTACTGGCAAAGAGAAAAGTAAAAGATGGGAAAAAGCAGGTGCATCTGGCATATAGTCAGCACTCAGGTAAATATTTAAGTAAAATAACACTTCAGGATTATAAACAGTTGCTTTTAGGCCCCAAATTTGTAACCACTGTCTCCTCTTCCATTTTAAAGGTTGTAGTTGAAAATCAGACTTTAGCCCGACGTGGTGGCGCACGCCTGTAATCCCAGCAATCAGGAGGCTGAGGCAGGAGGATCACTGTGAGTTCGAGACTAGCTTGGACTACACAGTGAGTTCCAGGTCAGTCTCAAGTACACAGTGAGATTCCGTCTCAAAAAACAAAACAAAACAACAACAAAAAAAAGAAAATCAGACTTTAAAAATAGCAGCGAAAACTACACTTCCCATGATGCCATTCTTTTGCACGTAACGCAGCTACGACTTCGTTGCCATGGGAACCGAGGCGCCTGCGTTCCAGGTTTATCTTGTTGCTCTCAGTTCGTGGGTTCCGGGCTGGGCCGCACGCCGAGCACTCAGCTTTTCGGGCGGCTTGTCACGATGCCCAGGTAGTCCCGCAACCTTGCCTGCGCCCAAAACCTCTCCTTCCTCCCCAATGTGAGGGCGGCGGAGGGCCCATTCGGGGACCGGGAACCCGCGAGGGCCCTGGTGGGGGGAAACGGCGGCTCTGCCCTGCGCGCAGCCGGGTCTGCATGGGCAGCGGCCCGTCGAAACTGTCCCCGAGCAGGAGGACTCTGTCGCACACAGGTAGAAAAGTAAGGGATTTTGAAAGGTAAACTTCGTCTGTTCACTGATTCGAGTCAATAAAAGTTTCTTGATGGACCGCTGCCGCAGGCGCAGGGGGCAGGCGGCGAAATAAAGCCCAAAAGCTCCTCCCGGGGGACCCCTCCACCAGATGCGAGGTTCACAAGGACAGTAAATGAGGGAGAACTTGGAATGCGCCTTGGGAAGTGTAACATCACGTTAAGGGGGAAAGAGGGGGACTCTGATGGCCTGTAAAATACATTTAAACTCTTCGTCTCTATGAGGCCCATTTAAACTGCCCGTACTGGAGATAATATCTAGGCCTTCTCTGAACAGGACGTCAGGGAGAGAGGGGCACAGAGCAGGGTAAATCTTTCACTTTTTGAATCAACGGTGTGATCTCTGTTGAATTTATGAACTTTAGGGTCAAAAAAATGTCAGCTTTCCATTACGTTGTCATTGATAACAGTTGTAAAGCTGTGCTCATTGTTACAAATTTCCACAAGAGGCATGCCTAATTACAGCGCCTCTTTCCTGTCTGCTTGTACATGGAAATCAGATAAGCAGGTTCTGCAGGAATGGTTTATAAATGAAGACCAGACAGGCCTGGACTGAGTACGGGGAGGCTCACTGTGAAATAAAAGGATGAATTTTAGTGCAAACATTTAGGTCCTCCTGTTTTGACTTTATATTCCTATTTTGACCTTTTCTTTATCCCTGGTTCTTGACTAATTATAATAACTATAAGCTCCCAATAATTTTTGTAACTTTGTCAACCCCATATTGTAACAAGCACAACCCTCTAAAGTTAAAGTTAGTATACTTTTTTTTTTTAATTGGCGTTTTAGACATGGAGAAAGAGTCTTGAGCCCAAGGATGTACATTGGTTTGGTGCTCAGTAAATATTTGTTTAATTGATAAAGAAATGAAAGATCTAGGGCCAAGAATTTAGCACAGTGGTTCTGCCACCTGCCTCACAAGGGCAAGGACTTGAGATCCATCTCTGGTACCCCCCAAAAAAAAGAAAAAGAAAAGAAATGAAAGATCTAGACAGGCTAGTTGATTTGCATAAATTCACATTCATAAAAAGCAGATTCAGGCTAGAATCTGTCAGGTCTTTTTAGTTCAATACAGTATGTTTTCACTTCGATTTATTTTTATAAAAGATATCATCTTATACATAAAGAGAGGAATGGAAAAATAATTTTCAAAATGTGACTTTAAGTGATTTTTTTTCCCCTTTTATCTTTACACTTTCATATTTTAGAAAAGAAATTTGAGGCCAAAACATAATTTTAAAAACTGAAAATAATGATAATGAAAAAAAAGAAATGTTTCAGGGAGCAAAGATTATTTGATATAGTGGGTTTTACATGTTTGTTTTCTTTCTAGATGATTTAAGTTGTACATTTCCTGGAGTCCTTATACCTTCCATGGTGTCCAAGAAACATGGTGTCCATGTACAACCTTTAACCTTGCTGGGAAGTCCCAAAATAGACCTCATACCCTGGTGATAAAGGCATTACTTATCAGTTTCAGTATTCCTCACAGAATTAATTCAAAGGAAAAAACTGACTAATCCTCAGATAGTTTACATGGTCACTGTCCCCCAGAATATAATGTTTTATTTTACAAATTTTGCTGTAATAAAATTTCTGTTCTTGAAATAAGTATTTAAATAGATTTTTTTTTCTCTGATTTTTTTCTTTTGTCATATAGTGAAACTCTCTGGGAAATTGCAAAAGCTGAAGTAGAAAAAAGAGGAAGTTACAGAAGTGAAGGGGATGGAGTTGAAATTGGAGAAAAATCTGTTTTCTTCATTGGCAGTAAAAATGGGGTAAAGCTTTAATTTTTTTTTAATTATTGAGGTGATTTAACAACCAGTGGTAAAGTTTATTTTAATATTTTAATAAAAACATATACTTTCAGCCAGTTGTGGTGGCACATACCTGTAATCCCAGCACTCGACAGGCTGAGGCAGGAGGATGACTGTGAATTCAAGGTCAGCCTGGGCTACATAGTGAGCTCAAGGCTGGTCTAAACTACATGGCAAGACCTTGTCTCAAAACAGCAACAACAAAACTTACATACTTTCAACTCTGACCAGATGACCAGTCTGGTTTAGCGTGAGGTAGAAAGTATTATTGATCTAGGGAGCGTTATAACAGTAAACAAAATTTTGAGAAAGGTTTGAACTATTGTTTTTTATTTCAAAATTTGAAAATATTTGGGTCTCCTACCTCAATTAAGCTATTCAAGTTTTAAATAGCTAAATGTAAATATCTAAGTAAATCAGTAAGTCAATCTTTTTTTTTTTTTAAATACTGGGGATCAAACTCAGGACCTTGCTCTTGTGAGGCAAGTGTGGCAGCACTGACCTAAATCCCCAGCCCGGTAAGTCAGTCTTAACAATATTCATACTTTGGATTCAGATGTTTAACATTTAGGGGTCTCTCTAAAGGAATAATTGTGTTGCATCAATGATGTTTAACAACGGGTTTGAAAATATGGGGAAAATAAGACAACCATTCTGCTGGACGGTCACTCGCTAGGAGACCCCTCCCCAGCCACTGTCGTTCTGTCCTACTTGGCCAGGAGTGCAGAAGGATTTTGGAAGTGGCCACGTACAGCAGTAACAGACGCGCCTTATCTCCATGCAGCTGTACTTCAGGCACAGAATTCCTGCCCGGGAGGCAGAACTGCCGGAGACACTAAAACAGGCCAGAGCTTCCCACATCCAATGTGACATTTGCGTAGCATCCACAGCTTCTCTCTGTTTGGAGTTCATATTATTGTTCAGTTTCTGTGCTTTGTGCTTCCACGTAAGGCTACTGACAAATAGGAAACTGAGAAACTACACTTTGCAGCAGCACGATTACCTGTTCAGTGGGCAGCCTCAGTGTCCAGGCAGCCTGAGCACCCCTCCCTGCACAACCAGACACATAGAGTGGGGATGCTATCTACATTAAGTTCATATTTTTTTAAAAAATTGTATTTATAAGGGGACGTGATTAGCCTTTAAAAAAAAGTTAGGGATGAAAGAAAATAATGTGAATTGAAAAATTCGGACATAAATTTTATACCATGATCTCATCTCTATAAATCTGCAAAGATAAAAAGTAGAATTATAGATGGTAAAAGGTTTTTTCTTTGGTACTGGGGATCAAACTCAGGACCTTGTGCTTGCAAGGCAGGTGGCAGTACCACTGAGCCAAATTTCATTAAAATAAAAAAAGCTTGGACATGCCACATGTAAAAGCTTATATGAACCACATGGTAAAATTTTAATCACTGTATTTTTATTTTGTTTTTAATTTCTGTACTTTCCAAACTTTTCATATTGGCTTACTTTACTTTTAATATCTGAACTTAATTCTTTAACATAAAAGTATCATAGGGATCATTTATATATTTTTTTCTTTTTATGGAGTTTATTGGTACAATCTAGGTATACAATACAGTTACATTCATTATTGGGATTCTGTACCTTTACATAATAGGTCTTGATTCTCATTTTTTCCCCTTGTCCCTGCCCTCCCTTCACCCCCTCCTCCCCTCCCCATTTACAAACACTTTATTTCCATTTTTTCAGTTTCTCATATTTTTTTCCTCTCCCTTATTACCTTTCCCCCACCCTTCCCACTTTCCCTACACCTTTAGCCCTTTACTTCCTATTTCACTTATTATCTCATTAGGATCCTGTGTACTATTACAGTTTTTCACACCAGAGAAACTATTCGGTATTTCAGTTAAAGAAATCTCTATATGAACATTAAAAATAGGGAATCCTAAAATAAAACTAAAGAGGAAAGTAAAAGAGAAAAGGCAATAATGTAAGATTAAAATAATCCTTAATTCTGAAGATGAAAATGGTCCCTTAATATATTTAAAATGCTTCTTGCTCTTGTAATCTTATCTTATTCTTTTTTTCATTATTTAGAGAATACTTTATTAGTTTTTGTAATCAAACCCATGTAGATATGACCTTACATATTTAGTACAATGCATTACCCCTGTACAAATGGAAAAATAAAATTTAAAAAATTAACATTTCTAGACCAATATGGCTGTCTATTTCTGTACAATGCCAACTCAACACAGTACAAACCTTTGAGGTTTTTGTCAGAGGGAGGTAGACTAGTTGTTTAAGCATGATGCTAGGAAGCAAAGAGGGCCATGAAGTCTATGGGGTGGGGTGAGAATAAATAGTCTTCTTTAGCAAAGTGGCAGAGGAAGTGGTCCAGGAATAGCTTTGTTTTAGTAGAGGCCATCCGGGGAGAGAATGTGCCGAAGTTGAGACATTTTGCCAGTCATGGATTGGAGTTGTAAGTGGAAGGATTTCAGAGGAAGAAAGGTCAAGATCACCGGATCAGATGAAGGGGTGCATGAGGGATCATGGAAGTCAGGTGGGTCAGAAGGCTGGACTGCTGGGATGATTGAGGTCATGGGAGGGAAGATGAGATTCTTTTTGATGATCCCTAAGTGAATTTGTACTAGGTCAGTATTTCTTGAATTAGGAAGCCCAAGAGTTGGTGGGCGTATTCTTAAGGGGCCACAGTTTACTAGTAAATTTTTAAAATTTTGGATGGCTATTTTGATGATAACCTAAAAATTGAATGTAGTTTCCAGGGCTGAATTTATGTTATAATAAAAGTATTAAAATAGATACTAGGGTAATAGAAGAATTTGGGTAAATATCTGAAATTCCTTGCATTTCTAAAATACAGTAATTCTATATTTATACAGACTATACTTTGTATAGACTATGTTACTTTTTAACTTGAAACTTTAAAAATATACTATGTATCATATATGTTCAGTGTAGGAAAATTAGAAAATCCCGACTTTCTTCTTTTAAAAAAAAGTAAATTACTTGAAATCAGCTAGAAATGACCACTATTAACAAAGGAGCTATTTGTGTGGTTATTTCTGTCACAGTAAGTATACACGTATATGCATGTGTTTATGTATGTGCCTTCATGTATAAATAAAGTAGGAAAGATTTTGTTTAGTTTTCATTTTGGTTGTTTGAGACAGGGTCTCATTATCTCACTAGGTAACCCCAGGTACCCTAGAATTCATGACCCTCCTGCCTCAGCCTCCCAAGTGCTGGCATTACAAGTTTTGTACCATGACATCTGTCAGGAAAGTAAATTTTTAAATTGAAAACTAAGAGCTGGGGATTTAGCTCAGCGGTTCGGTGGCCTGCCTTGCAAGCACAAGGACCTGAGTTCAATCCCCGGTGCCCCCAAAAAATAAATTGAAAACTGGGCTACACTAATTTTTACAAATGTCTTACAACACAAGTATATTTCTATATTGTCATTCCCTGATATTTACTATATTCGATTTAGCTAGTTCCCTATTTGCAGACATTTAGGTTGTTTTTAGTTTTTTAACTTGGTATAACATTGGTCAATAAACATCTTTCAACAATATATTCTACATTGTTGCAGTTATTTTTTTCTATATCTCATTACAAAAATTCATCCAATTTTATTATATTTTACCTATACTCTAGATTATTATCATCTTTTTGGTAAAAATTATAGGCTTTTTACTTAAAAAGAAACAAATATAGTAAAGTGTTGTGTTTTTCTTAATCCATGATTTTCCAAAATATTTTCCTTGAAACCCAGAGGTCTTTTCTAGCAGAATTTTTTGTGATGTTACGTTATCTGTTTTCTTTTAGGGGATTTTTTAAAAAGAGCTTTTCTATATAAAAAAATAATTCACAATGATTCAAACCACTGAACTACTCTGTGGATAAGATGTGAAGTTAAATTCTATGGTTAGTTGCAGAGATGGAGCCAGAGCTTATACTTCCTAACCCATAAAAAGAAATTCGGAGTAAAAAGTATATCCTCTAGAATCAAAGAACTCTAACCCAGTGTCTGAATTGCCTATTTTTAACATAGTTGCAACATGTCCTTTATTTGTATGTTAGCTTTTTCTCTTTATTTCCACTTCAACAATTGGAATGAAAATATTTTAGAAGACACTAATCAACAGCTTAACCAGTAATTAGCATTGTTTAATAGAGAGAAAATTTAAGACAGCTGCCAAGTTGACCGCTAAAGTAAGGTATGATTTGCTAATATTTGTCATCTGTGGGACTTTATAATTATAATAGCAGTGTAGTTACTCTGTGATGGAAAGTTGACAGTTAACTTTTTCCACTTATCAAATTTTAGAACAATTCTGAAAGTTTCTGATTTTTAGTTTCTGGGTGATTTATCATTCAAGTGATTTAAAAAGCTATTTTTGGCCACAATTATGAACACTAACAAAATTTTACATATGGATGACATGAACACAGTATTCTTTCTTTTTGAATTTCTAGGGAAAGACTACTATTATTCTAAGGTGTCTTGACAGGTAAGTGTTATGTTAACCTTTCAAATTAATTTATGCTTATTCTAGTGTATAGGGCAAGTTAGAATCTAAAAGACAATGATTTTGAGACCCAAACAAATATTTAATTCTTAATGAGTCCTTAGTATAACTTTTAAGAACTTCTTTAAAGAACTAATAGAACTAATGAGAAGTCAAAAATACAGAATTAACATTGAGTGTCTCTGCTTGAGGGAAAAATGTTATTGTTTTATAGCCTATAATAGTATTTACATTCTTTTGGCTATTTACTTTGGTATTTAAGTTATTTTATTCTATCTAATATGTGATTATTTAAACAATAATTATAATCTTTAAATTACTGAAGGATACATTTTTGAAGCACAATGTTTGTCCTCAAATTGTATATTTTACCATGTTTTATATACTTCTGTTTTATGCTACAGAGCATGCAATCAGATTAACCATTAGGATTAAGATCAATAGATATTGTAGGAAGTTTAAAAGGAAAGTCTTTGATCAGTTCTAGAAGAGATTTCTGTTTCCTTTATTCTAATTTCTTATAACTTTCTGTAAACATTAAAAGAGATGGAATTTGGTCTTAAGGTCACATTAAAGAAACATCATTGATTTGAGAAATATTATTGAAGTATTCAAATCATAGAATCTTGGCTTTGTGTGGTTCCTTTCACCAAAAACATTGTTCCTTGGAAGAACTCTTTATACTGACACCTGTATCATCTTCCATCTCCAGAAATCACTGTTCTCCTTAAGTCGCATTTAGATGCTTCCTATAATAAACAAATCATCTAGTTTAGCATCCTACCATAAACTACTACACTGAATTAAAAAATAATTTTAATTTCTTGATAGTCTGCTCAGAAAGAGAATAATTTTCTATGTTGTAGGTCAGATATCAGATTTATAAAGTTTTAAAAAGCAGCAAGCATCTTGTTTCATAAAAGATTATTGTCTTTTGGGAAATATAGCCAAATATTCTTCTTTGTATGAATCAAGAAAGATATGCAAGGGTGACATTAAAAATATTTAATAGATATAAATGTACAAGTGACAAATTTTAAATTGTGTTTCTTTTCTGTTCTCCAAATTAAAATACATATATACCAATATTATTCCACATTAAAGAGGAAATAAGTCCTGTCACATGCTATAGCTTGGATGAATCTTGAAAATATTATGTTAAGTGAAATAAGATAATAACAAAAAAGACAAAAATTGTCTGATTCTACTTATGTGCAATATCTAGAGTAGTCAAATGCATAGAAACAGAAAGTAGAGGGGCTGGGGATTTAGCTCAGCAGTTCGGTGGCCTGCCTTGCAAGCGCAAGGACCCTAGTTCAATCCCTGGTACCAAAAAAAAAAAAAAAA
>NW_022900914.1:22907975-22944832 GCF_012274545.1 Fukomys damarensis
AATCCCTGGTACCAAAAAAAAAAAAAAGAAATAGAAAGTAGAATGAGACTGTGGGGAGGGAAAGTGAGGAGTTGTTGTTTAGGGTATGGAGTTTCAGTTTTGCAAGACGTGAAGTCCTGGAGACTGGTTGCAGAACAATGTGAATATACTCAATACCACTGAACTGTACACTTAAAAATGGTTAAGATGCTAAATTTTATTTTGTGTATTTTACCACAATAAAATATTAAATATGTAAAAATAAACATGTACTATAAAACTATTTACCTAGCCATGTAAAGTGTAATCATTAAATCATCTTGATATTTTCCAATGACTTATTCACATATTTGTTCACAATGCTCACCAGCCTAATGATGCCCATATTTGAGCTGTGATTACAGGTAGAGAATGGCATTCAACTCTTACATTGAAGTCTTCAATAAGTTGACATTCCTTAGGTTTCAAACTCCCCACACGAAGGCAGCATAAGCCTGATGTCAGTGCTATCCCGATGGCCCAGACAGACACGGAGAGCTTTTGAGCCAACACAGTCGTGGGTACTGTCAGCTCCGGTGGAGGTGCCATTGTTCATCTCTGCAGGTGCCACTTAAAATCACTATGACAGGTGTTTTTGTTTCTTTGTTTTTGTTTTTTTTAATAGTAAGGAGATTGAACCCAGAGTCTTCACGCTGAACTACATACCCAACTTTTTTAAAAAATTTTTTTTAAAACATGCCTAATTAAGTTGCCCATACAAGGCTCAAACTTGTCATCCTCTGCCTCAACTTCCCAGCATGCTGGCATTTCTTAAGACAGTCTTAAAAAGATTTATTTATCTCTATATACATTTTTAAAATAATTTTTTACCTTAATGCTATGACTCGAGGTAACTTCTTTCCTAATGTTGTTAAGAGGAAGCAAAAATGAATGGAATAAGATGATAGCATCAGAAACTCATCCCACCCATTGTGGGTTTTTATCTGCCTTTACTTTACAGGGATGAGCCAGCAAAACCAACCTTAGCTTTGGAATATACGTATGGAAGAAGAGCAAAAGGACACAACACAGTGAGTATCTTCATAGTGATACCGCAGTGCCATTGATGAGGAATTAGTGACGCTGGCTTTGTTTTACGTTTTCCATTTTGACTATGGTCAGTAAGCACATGCAGTTGTACACTTCAGAGCTGTGTGCTACTAAGCCTCAAATGCGATCCAGTTGATGTGAAGCCACTCCAAACTGAAAGCATTTCAGCTTTCTCATTTTCTACCTCTTAAAATGCTGAAATAACAATGCTTTGCAACTTCATCTTACAGTCCTTTGGCATACTTTACACTTTTGTTGTGTTTCAAAAGAATAATATTGAGAGTTACCTTCAGTCTCTAAAAATCTGCTAAAAATATGGATTTGACCCTTGAAGTATTTATGCGAATATACTTTTGAAAATCTAAAATATTAGCATTTTTTAAAAGTACAGGGCTGGGAATGTAGAACACTTGTATAGCAGGCACAAGTCCCTGAATTCAATTTCCAGTACAAAAAAAGTAGTACTGAGACCACAGGCTCTATTTTATTATTTTCACTTTCATGTCTCTTCAGAGGAATGTTAGAAAGTATTCAGGAGAGGGAGAGCTTGTAATAGTGGAAGGTGGGTAGAAGAGGCAAATTCTTATGTAGATTCTTTCCTGGAGTCCTTGCGTGGAAAGGAGTCATTTCTTACCATTAATTCTGTGGAAGAACAATCTAGAACACAGGATTCCACTACTACCATAACAAAGCCAAATTTTCACAGATTGATCTGCTTCAAATTTTGCTCATTAGACAATGTATAAAGAAAATTAAAACTGCCTGTTGTTTCCTGGAGCCAGTTGGCTATTAAAACTGTGAAATTAAAAAGAAAAAGTAATAATAATATTGAGATCCAGAATAACTTTGTTTTTGTGACTCACTTGAATTTTGACATGAGTAATAAGCCTAGAAAGGTGATTATCCTTTTTGCTGGAAATTTTGAAACAGTTTTCATAAGCTTAACTTTTAAAAAAGGCTCTAAAAACTTTTTTCATGAAATTGTGAATTGAAGATTTTCCAGTGTGATGATTTCTCCCACAAACATTAATGATTCAAATATAATGAATGATGTTAGAGATTATGAGGTGAGAACTTTTAAAAATGCAAAATGATATATTCATCTAAAACTTGCTTTATAGAATAAAGCCAGACTGAAAGACAAGTATCCCATGTTCTCTCTCATATGTGGAATCTAAGGTAAAAAAGAAAACAAACAAACAAAAAAGTTAAAAGACAACATGAAAGTTGAAGGGAGACTCAGAAAAGAGGAAGAGGTTCAGGAGGGAGGGAGAGGAAGGCAAGAGAAAGTTAATAGGGGAGGTGAATATGATCAAGGTATGTTAAATGCATGCAATGAAAATGTCTACAATGAAACTCATTCTCTGTAGTTAATATTCACCAATAATATAAATAAATAAACTTGTTTTAATGAGCATCTGACAGGTTCATGTTACAGATAACATAAAAATTCATAGGATTCATTTTCTCCTGTTTTGTTTTTTTCTCTAAACTATATATCATTAGCGCTGGGTGTGGTGGCGCATGCCTGTAATCCCAGCACTCGGGAGGCTGAGGCAGGAGGATCACTGTGAGTTCGAGACCAGCCTGGGCTACATAGTGAGTTCCAGGTCAGTCTCGGCTACATGGTGAGACCCTGTCTCAAAAAAAAAACAACAACAAACAAACAAATAAACTATATATCTTTTTTTTTTGGTACCGGGGATTGAACTTGGGTCCTTGCTCTTGCAAGGCAGGCCACCAAACCGCTGAGCTAAATCCCTGGCCCATTTTTTTCTTAAACTATATATCATTGAGTGGGACTTTTAAAATTTATTCTGAGCTGGGTGTGGTGGCTCATGCTCATAATCCCAGCACTTGGGAGGCTGAGGCAGGAGGATCACTGTGTGTTCGAGACCAGCCTGGGCTACATAGTTTCATGTCAGTCTCAACTACATAGTGAGACCCTGTCTCAAAAAAACAAACAAACAAATAAATAAATTTATTCTGGAAACTTTATGTCTTTCTCAGATTCAGTATTCCCTAAGAGTTCAAAGCAGAAGCACTTTGTTAGATCGTTATGTAATTTTGGTGGCCTAACAGCTTTTCACCATCAGACTAGAGGCAGAGATTCCATTAGTTTGCAGTCTAGTAAGGCATTCATGGAATGGCGGGTCTTATTCCTAAATGACTTGGCTGTCCAGCCCTGCCCATCTTCTGTCAGTTTAAGGTCGGAGGAGAACAGCAGTCAGCCTCAGCGTGTCCCCCCACCTACACCTTGCCCTGGCAGAGGAGTCTGTCAGATGGCCACGGGAATCAAGCATGGATTACCTGCTTTGACTTTTGCTCTGCAGCCCAGATTGCTACCATTTTTCCCCTTTTCCTCATATCATAACTGTATATGTAATTTATCTTGTGAGCTTTTGTCTTCCTAAACCAGGATATATCGTACTGGACTGTTTTATCTCTATCTAGAACACCAAATATGTTCAAGTGGTTCATTTTATTAAAATGTAAGTGTATTTTACATGTGATATTTGCAGAACTGGAGCCCTGTGTATGTCTTCTACTAGGGTATTACCAGAATTGGCGACTTCTTTACACGGTAGACAGTGTATCTTAATGTTCCATCTTTGTTCTGTGGAATAGGAGCTGATTGAGGATTGCAGTATTTTGTACCTAGAATTATTACTGGCAGGTGCTAATAGGTGTAAGTAGCGCTTAAAATTTTAAAAATAAAAATTTCAGGGCCAGGGATTTAGCTCATTGGCACTGTACCTTCCTTGCAAGCACAAGGTCCTGAGTTCAATCCCCAGTACCGGAAAAAATAAAATAAAAAATTTAAATTAAAAGGAACCTTTTTTTTTCAGCCAAAAGATATTGCTCATTTTTGGGAACTAGGTGGAGGAACCTCTTTATTGGACTTAATCGGCATACCAATCACAAGTGACACTTTGCGGTAAGTAAGCCCAGGTCAGAAAAGCTATAAGTAGTAGCCACAGGGTGACTATATGTAGGCTTTTGTGAGTCCTAACTTCAGGTGACAGTTTGATGGTGCTAAAGGTTCATGACCACTTCCTTTGTGTGGGTTGGAACTGTAATGTTTCCAAAGAGGCTTTGAAAGAACCAGGGCTGGCATTCCCACTAGTGACATACTTTGCAAGCCTGTTCACAATAACGAAAAAAAAAGTCAAAAAAATACTTGGGTGATGAATTCATTCGCAAAAATAAATTTGGAAAGTTAATTCTTTGCACTGCCCATCTCAGTGTGAGTTTTTTCTTCAGAAGGATAATGTTTACCTTTGAATTTCATGTGACTTAACATCATTGAGTTTCATCCAAGGAAGACCATGTATTGGAAAAGAAAGAAAGCTTCTCTGCTGACCATAAAGAACTGGAACCTAGAAGAAAACCTCAAACCCTTTGGGATGTTTTCCTGACAGTGACACCCACATGTTGGCCAAATCAGATGTGGAAAATTGTGACATTTCTCACAATGTTCCTGGGAACCGATCTTGGCCAAGAAAAACACAAATTTTAAACTCTGAAGGATCTTATCCTTGTCAGAGATTAACAGAAACCATTGCTGCTCCCTGAACCAGAGACAAAGGATTTGGCAAATGTTTATTACATTTCAGGCATTGAGATCCTTAGTATATAGAATTATTTCTTGTTAGCAGAATAAGTTTTTTTCCCGAGCTAGCTGGTTGCAGATAATGTTGGCTTTATTTGTCCACAGATTTTTTTTCTTCTAGTGAAATATAATTTATTTTATTGATTACATGCTCATAAAACAGAGAATTACTGAAAATACAAAGAAAGTAAAAACACCCAGAATAACGTCAAAACTATTAAAATGTTGGGCTGTCTTCCAGTCCTTTTAGTGTTTGTAAATAGACTTTAAACAAATTTGGCACATTTTATATGTACATTTATATCTTGCTGTCCATCCTTTCCCTATGATATTAGTTCTCAGAAACAGGGGCTTTAATTAGCAGCACAGTTTTTCATTTGTCTCTCTGTGATGGAGACAAGCAGAGCTTCCTGGGAACTATGGTGCTTCCATGTGGTGTGGCTGAGGAGATTTGGTGAGGATGGGGAGGAGCTGAAGGAAACCCAGCTGTCACTTTGGCCAGAAGCAGAAAGGATGAAGACGCAGAGCCTGCTCCAAACTGGGTCATGAGTTGGTACCGCTGTTGGCCCTGATTTGTTCCATGGCCTCAGTCCCCTTCTCTAGACCTAGGACCATCCGGGCCTGATAGGTCTGTGGGAGTTCTGGGTTCTTTAGAAAGCCCCCTCTTTCTACAGATTTTTTACTACTTTGTGAGGTCTCAGCCTGCCTTTCCCTGGAACCGTGGTCAGCTGGAGCCAGCTTGAGGCCAGAGGAGGAGCCTGGCTAAGGGAAACACAGGGAAAGGCTGCTGCAGGCCTGGCCCAAAGTAGACTGCTTGTCGAGTGATCAGAGGATTCGTGGGAAGCATTCATTCTTAATGCAATTGTGGGTCTCAGAGCATTTTTTGGACTGGAATTAGTTTGACACATACTTTTCTTGTGTTGGACAAAGCCCAGCAACTTGAGGAAATGGTATATTGTGAAACACTATTAAACTATTAGATGCTTTCTTTCTTTGAAGTAACTGTTCATAAAATTATAAATGCTTTGAACATTTCCACAGACTTTTTGGATAATTTGTAATAGAACATTTCCTCTGGTTTGATTTCCTGTTTTAAGAGATAGTTTTTGTTTATTTTTAATCTTGTGTGGTGGCACATATCTGTAATCTCGGCACTCTGAGAAGCTGAGGCAGAAGGGTCACAAATTTAAGCCCAACCTGGACAGTTTAGTAAGACTCTGTCTCAAAATTAAAAAAAAGAAATGTCATTTACATTTTACCACAATAAAAAGTTAAAAACCATAGTATTTAAAAAATATAACTGCACTAAAACTCTGAAAATAAAATTGTTTCTTTACTACTAAGAAGTATATCTATCTATTTTTTTTCTGGTACCTGGACTTGAACTCAGGACCTTGTGCTTTCCAGGCAGGTGTGGCACCACTGAGCTACATCCCCAGCCCTGAAAATAAACATCTGTTTTACTATTTTATAATTAAACTATTCCTAAGCTTATTAATCTGACATAAAAATATTTGGTTAGAGAGTGTAATAATATACTAATATGATAGAAAATTTTGATAACTAATTAATGTCTAAGATTATTTTCTAAATTTAGACCAACAGTACAGAATTTATTTACTGTTTTGTATAAATTACACAAAACAGCAGCTTTGCTTGACCTAAACAAAATAACTAAATAACATATAATTTTTTACTATGTCTATTAGCAGAATGTTTGCCCTGTTGATCAAAAACATGTTGACCCATGATTATGCTTCTACCTACTTGTTATGACCATTTTCTAAAATATTTCTAGATTTATGTATATTTGTTTTTTGTGGAAAATTACATATAAAATACAATTTATTATTGTCTCATTTTTAAGTGTACCACTGAGTGCTATTTTGTATATTCACATTGTTGTGCAGCCATCACCACTGTCCAGCTACAGAACTTTTTCATCTTCCCAAACTGAAGCTCTCTATTAAAAAGTAGCTTCCTGTACCCTCCTCTGATTCCTGCAGCCGTCGTTCTACTCTCAAACTCTGAATTTGACCACTCGAGTACCTTAATACATGAGACCATATACTATCTACCTTTTGTCTGTGGTTTCTTTCACTTAGCATAATGTCTTTAGATACATCCAGGTTGTAGCATGTTCAAAATTCCTTCCTTTGTAAGGCTAATATTCTGGTACATATACATACTACATTTTGTTTATCCATTAACCCATCCATGGACAGTTGGCCTGTTTCTGCCTTTTGACTATTATAAGTAATGTTACTAAGCATGTTGGTATACACATAGCTGTTCAAATCCCACCTTCCCAATTGGGGGTGTGGACCTAGAAGTAGATACGGTAATTCTGTTTAATTTCTTGAGGAACTGCCGTGCTGTTTTCCACAGCATCCATACCATTTTGTATTCCCACCAGGAACATACAAGGGGCTTATTGTCCTCAGCAATTCATATTATTTTCTAGCATTTTTATTCCTTCTAGCCTTTTTAATGGCCAAGAGGAGGGGATACTTTCCTTGTGGTTTTGGATTACAGTTCCCTAATAATTACTGAGGTTAAACATCTTTCATGTACTTACAGACCATCTGTATATCTTCTTTGGAAAAATATATATTTGAGTCCTCTGACCATTTTTAAAAGTTGTTTGTTTTTTTTTTTTTGCTGAGTGAAGATATATGTTTGATGTGCATAAACATAGTACAAATGGGTGTGCTGGTGGACATGGCATAGCTATCTGGTAGTCATAGGCATGCTTTAGGGAGACAGAATGGTATAGAAGAGAGATGTGTAACTTTGGATCTAAACACTAGCCCTATAGCTTACTAATTATATAAGTCTGTGATCAGTCTTCAGTTTCATAAAATAGACATCATAACATCTTATAGAAAAGATTGTTGTAAAGATTAAATAAGTTGGATAGTTTCCTATTAAGGCCAGTATATCGTGTTATATTGGTCCTGCCATTCTTATTAATATTTTTGCTTCCTTTCTTTGGAGAACATGATAAAATTAGATATAATCATAGCACTGTTGGACCCAAATGCTTGCTTATTTAAACTGGATTGTTTTTAGTTCAAACAGAAACTTCAGTTACATTATGGATTGTAGTACTGAAATATTATCAGAGAAAAGCATTTGAATAGATAAGGTTGTAACTTTGTCTTTTTAAAATCTTAGAATAATGCTGTGGTTTCTTTAAATTCTCTTAAACTCTAATGTTATCCTTGGATTAATTTCATTACTCTGTGTTTCAAAATGGTCATTATTTTGAGGTTTTTTTGTGGGGGCTGGTGTTTTTATTTCTTTAGGACATTTTCTATTGTTCTTGTTTTGGATCTTTCAAAACCTAATGACCTTTGGCCAACCATGGAAAATCTGTTGCAAGCCACAAGAAGCCATGTAGATAAAGTGATAATGAAACTGGGAAGGACAAATTCTAAAGCAGCTTCTGAAATGCGACAGAAGATATGGAGTAACATCCAGAAGGACCATCCAGTGAGTTACTGTTGGTCCTATTCCTGCAACCCTCAACCTGGTACATAGTTAAGATAACGTCACAAATAACTTCTTTAGATTTTTATTTATGCATGACTTGACATTCACTTGATGTAGATGAACCTATTCACTGGAAAATTATAGCAATTGAATAAAACTTCAGTAAGAGCAAAACAAGGAAAAAGATTTCTCATGTCTTCTTGTTAGACATCTACTGTGATTGTTATGGCATATTACCCCAGTCAAAAGAAATAGAATTTTATTTTTTTATCCATTCATCATTTAATGGGCATTTAGAAATCATAGTTTGATACTGATTTTATAATCTCTGTAAAATGAAGATAAAAAGCCATACTATACAAAAGTCATCTGGCAAAGACTAGATGAAGCTACGAATTTAAGCAAGGAGTACAGTTTCAAAGCTTTCAGTGTCACTATATTATGTTCATTTGGTGTCTGTCACATATTCAATATCTCTGGATCATTAGACAACTAATTATAAAGTAGCTGTGATAGTAACAAGTTCTTTAAATGCAGCTGTTAAAGTCATCATCTAGAAAACTAAGAGCAACATTTTATATTGCCCATGCTATTGCAACAGTTAACCTAAAATAGAAAAAAAATCCTGAAAGATGATATGCTGTATGAGAAAATAAAAGGGCTGACCAAGGAAAAGAGTAAATATCAATAATGTAGGGAACTGCCATTTCTAGTCTTATTCTGAAGAAATATAGCTTGGTAAATGAAAGTTAATGTTGGAGCAAATTCTATTATAAGCCAACAAGGGACTTAAAGTGGTATATTCTTGGAAGTAAACAAATTACAGAGCCACATAGTGATAAACAATTATAATCAATGAAATACCTCTATTAACAGGATCGTGAATTAATTGACCCATTTCCGGTGCCTCTGGTCATAATTGGAAGTAAATATGATATTTTTCAGGTAAGCTCTTCCACTTTAGCTAAGTTTGTTGGATGGGCACAGCTGTGCTACAGGGGAGGTATGAAAATAGTGATAAAATAAAAATCGTTCTGGAAGGGATGGGTAAGGAGTCACACATCTTAAGAGTTTTGGCAACAAAGATATACTTGAAACAAAGAAAATTGGTTAAGAAAATAAATACAGTGGTCAGAATGGGGATAAAACAGAAGATTAAGAAAATGAACCTTTAACCACTGAGGGATAGAACTTACTTCCCAACTTTTAAATTGAAGAATGTAGAAAATTAGTTTCTTCTTATCTTTGCTTGTCAGAGAATCCTTAGGGTATTCCACACTATAAAATGTGTGCGTCTCTCTGAATTCTATTGAGCTAAGTGTTTAAACAAAGAAAAGATCTGTTAGCTGTAGCTCTAAAAGGCTGAAGCTCTTGTTCAGTCTCTGTAGAAACAAATATCAGGGTGATGGGATCCTACTCCTCTGGGTGGATTTTAAATAATAAGAAAGAATCTGTTTCTACATTTAATTTGCTTCTTGCTGCTACAGATCTTTAGTTTTCTCCCCTTATTTTTTGTTTTTCTATAACATTTCTCTAGGATTTTGACTCTGAGAAGAGAACAGTAATATGCAAGACACTTCGATTTGTTGCACATTATTATGGAGCATCATTGATGGTTTGTATATTTTCTATCCCTTGGGCTTGGAGAGTAACAAATTTGGAAAAATTAGCAACTTGATGCGTGACTGTGAATAATAAATGCTTTTAGTAATGCACTTCATCCCCTCCTTTCTCTTCCCACTACCAAAGACCTCTTCTTACAGAGTGCAGGATACTGTATATATGGACCACAGTCTGCTGGGTCACCTCCCCTTTCTTAAGAGCAGAGTTGTAAAATCTTCATGTCCATAAAGCCCAATCAGATTTATGGAGATAAAGTGACTCCGTGTTTATTCACTTCGAGTTTCCCGTTAAGACTTCATCTGGGGCCTGGGATTTAGCTCAGCAGTTCGGTGACCTACCTGCCTTGCAAGTGCAAGGACCCAAGTTCAATCCCCGGAACCGGAAAGAAAAAAAAAAAAAAAAAAACTTCATCTGGGGCTGGATTGTGGCTCAGTTGCAATGTGCTTGCCCAGCATGTGCAAGACCCTGCCTGGGTTCATGTTCTTTGTTGACTCTAAAAAAGTGCAGTTTGTTGCAGAGGTTAAAAACATGAACTCTGTTGTAATGCTTCCTGCCTTCAAATGTACTGGCCTGTGATTTTAGGCAAGTCACTTAAGTCAATTCTCCTCTTGGCTAAAATGGATAAAAATAATAATTTATTCCTGGGATTCTGGTGAGGTTTAACAGGGAGTACATGTGCAACACTTAGCACAAGGGCCCAAAACAAGTAGTAATACATGTTGCTTATTGCAGTTATTGTTATCATTAGCTCCCATGAAAGGACTAAGTTTACTGGGTATCCTTTAAATAATATATATGAAAGGATTTTTATTTTAAAAATGCTTCCTTCACATTTGAATAATTATTTAATGGTTTCTTTTCCTCCAAATCAGAGAAACCTGGGAGACACCATGGTCCAGCCCTTGCCTTCATGGCTAGAATATTACAACTGGAAACACTGTCCATAATATATATCTTCAAATTTTATACTTTTTTAAGATAAATTTCATTGTGTATTTTCTTAAGCTCATTGCCTTTTATGTTTGAATTCCATTTATTTATATATTAGGTTGACAGAGTACTTTAGAAAAATATTCTTTATTTTGAAAAGTCTCAACAGAGATAATTTAGGAAAAACTTTCTAATATTATTATTGTCTGAATGTGGAATGAGTTGCATTGGGAAATACTGAGTACCTAGGCCCTGAGTTTGTTCCAGCAAGATGTCTACAACTGTATGTGAAGGCTGTTTTCAAAGTGATGGATTGAAGAGATGGGAGTTGGGTTAGAAAATCTCTAATGTTCATTCAACCCCATGTTCTAAGAAATATATTTGTGATTAGGTTCTTTTTCCTATCACATATAATAAAATAAATACATTTAACACAATTATCTAGCTACTCAGGAGACTGAGGCAAGAGGATCACAAACTTGAGGCCAGCCTAGGCAACTTAGTGAAGTCCTACCTCAGAGTAAAATTTCTTTATTTTTTATTTTTATTTTTTGGTATAGGGGATTGAACTCAGGACATTGCACTTGCAAGGCAGGCAGCAGTGCCACTGAGCTAAATCCCTGGCCAGAGTAAAGAAATTTTTTTAAGTGCTGAGGATGTAGCTCAGTGGTAGAGCACTTGCCTAGCTTTGTGAGACCCTGGGTTCAATTCCCACACCACAAAAATAATTAAATAAACTTTTGAAAAATCGAATTATATAAAATTTAAATTAAGAATATAATTAATATTAATCATAATGAGTATAGAGATATAATTAAGTGGGGTAATTTTTAATTCAATGAAAGTTTTCTGTGTACATTTTAAAACATTTATTAGAAGCATCAAAATTATTTCATTGCTTTTTTTTAAAATAAATGTATCAGGTCTTAAATATTTACAGTGTTCTTCTTTGGATACTGTCTCTGGGAGCCTGTTCTTTCTTAGTCCAGAACGAAGCTTATCTTGTGGAATTGCAGTTGGAACCAGGAAATTAATATCTTTGCTTTATTTTATATTTCATTTCAGTTTGATTGGGTTTTTTTTTTTACTTCTGTACATGTTAGTCATTCTGATTTGGCTCTGAATGACTTGGTATCTTCAAAAATCACATCTCAATGTAAAATATTTGTTCCATGAGCCAGGTACAAGCCTGTAATTTCAGCAACTGGGGAGGTTAAAGCAGGAGAATCACAAGTTTGAGTCCAGCCTGTGCAATCTAGCCAGACCCCATCTAAACAAAATAATAAAATAAAATAAAAAGGGATGGGTGTGTAGCTCTGTGCAAAGGCCCTGAGTTCAATCTCCTGTACCACAAACGCACACAAAAAAATCTGTAGGATAGCCTAAACTTTTCACCTGATGTCAGAGCTTAATTATTAATACCTACAAAAGTGTTCATGTTGTGGTTTGTCTAGTAATATTCTACCAATGAGAGTATACAATACCTTAATTTTTCAAGCTTCAAAGGTAATTCGAAAGAAGTCAAATAATGTTAGTGAGTGTCAGCAGTGAGCCAGTCTGCAGCTCCCGTATTCACTGGTTTGAAGGCAGCAATATGTCCTTGGATGTAAAAGTTATTTTTGATATATGCCTCTTATTTTCTAGCCAAACCAATTTTGGGAATTGTTCCTTTAAACCATACTAAGTATGTTTACATACACACATGCACACACCTGCACATCATAAGCATATGTAAAACTATACATTTAAAAAAATTCTTTGACCATGATTATAATCCATTTGCATTGCTCAAATGATTCTTGCACAAAGTCTTTTCCACATCGTATTCTCGTGATGTTTGAAGAATGAGTTAAACTTGCCAAAATGTCTTTGCTCAGGTTTTATTTTGTCTACTCATTGTATTTGTTGGGCAAATAAGTCATAATTCTTTCTGCAATCGTCCTTGTTCAAGGTCATTTTTATTTAACTTGTTGATTGGAAAGCAAAGCATATAACTTATTCTCCTGAATTTTGTCTCATTTTATGTTTTTGTTTTTGTTTTGTAAAGTTTACCAGTAAATCAGAAGCTCTATTACTAAAAATCCGTGGCATTATCAACCAGTTGGCATTTGGCATTGATAAAAGGTACTGCTTAAATTTTTAAATTTCATTTTACTTTATGTGCTAATATTATCTCATGTGATTATTGTCCCCAAAATTCTTTTGTTTGCTGATCAAGAAAGTGCCCCAGAAGGCTATTCCTAAAGGGATAATTACAGACTATTTCTTGCTTCTTATTTTGCTTAAATATTTGTCAGTTTTTACAAATAAAATGTCATATATTAGTTTGAGACTAGAATAAAATACTTATTTGCTGATTTCTTTTACTTTTCCTCCATATTAGAAGCTTTTCCTCTATTATTACTTTCTTATGTTAATTTGAAATGAAACTAAAATTTTTAATGTATATCATTTTTAGCCTTGCTATTTCTTTTCATTTGGAATTAAGGAAATACGGGTACTATCACATTTTTCCTCTTTAAAACCTTTATTATGCTGTACTTTAATTTTTGAAATCACTATAATTGATATTCACTTGTTCATTCCGGACAATTTTTCTCATCAGTAGCTACATATAAAACTTGGCTCTCATGTTTATAGTGTAGAGCATATTCAGTTGCTAAACTAAATTAGAATCTTCTCTTCTTCTCCATGTAGCAAATCGATATGTATGGATCAGAATAAACCACTGTTTATCACAGCAGGATTGGATTCTTTATGTCAGATAGGTTGGTGAACTTATTAAGATTGCTCGGTCTCTCTTAACTGCTTATTGATTTTATCCTCCTCCATGTTCACTTTATCCCCAATATACTGCTGTTATTGGTTTCACTTTTATTGCAGTATTTTATATGTATTTATTTGTATATCCAGGATTGATGCGAAGTGCATCACATTGACATATTTGTGCTTGAAAAGATGTTGCCACATAGACTCATTTCTGATCTCTAATGTCACAAAATATATGTATTTCCTTTCCCTCAATGATTTCCAGATACTTTTAAATTTTAGCTCCTTGAGTTAAGAAGAAACCAGGAGTATAGTCAGGAAATTCACAGGTACGTGTTGTGAGCAATGATAAATATGAGATTGAAGTGGTAGAATAAACCAAAAAGAACACAGTTGCACCAATGAGATATGCCTGATTTTTTCATTATAAAACTAGTTTGCTTTAGGGCTGAGGATTTAGCTCAGTGGCACCCCACCTGCCTTGCAAGTGCTATGTCCTGAGTTCCATCACCCGTACCAAAAAAAAAAAAAAAAAGAAAGGAAAAATAGTTTGCTTTAGTCAATGGATGTACTTCCTAAACTAAGATTACGTAATCTTGTGCATCAAAGAGAACCTAAACTATTTTCTTTGTGAAGATCTTTGAGCCTAGCAATTTATTATACTCTTGAGGTAACGTGCTTTTGATTTTAGCATACTAACAGGCGTGAGTTTTCTTTTCTATTTCCCATCCTCTATTATTCTTACAAGCTAAAGGTCACTTGACTTCAAATGTAAAGATCTTTGTAATGAGATTATAGATTGAAGTATAATGAAAGGAATGGTCGTTTTGCTTAATGAGCAGTCATGGAGTCTGATTCTTATAATTGTCATTAGTGCCAACCTAATTTCAGTAGCTAGGAGAATCTCTGTGTGTAATGATAGATACTGCTGTCGGAATTCTTTTACCCATGTGAATAGGATGTCAGAAAAAGGTTGATAATTACTGAATTTAAAAATCAGGAGCTTAGACCTCATCAAAATGTAAAACTTTTGCTCTGTGAGAGCCCATATGGAGAAGATGAAAAGACATACTACAGACTGGAAGAAATCATTTTTGAACCACGTATCTGTCATGACTAGTATTCAGAATCTGTAAAGAACTCAACAACAGCAAAAACCCAAACAATGAATCGTACTAAATGAGAGAAAGCCAGTCAGGGAAGGTTGCATACAGTATGATTATACAAAATTTTTCAAATGGAAACTTCAGAATAGAGGACAATTTAGTGGTCAGAGGGTGGGAACAAGACTCTGGATGGGGAAGTGAAGGGAGAAGTTAGGAAGGAGAAGGGTGTGTCTATGAAAGGGCACCACAGGCATCCTTGTAGTGGAATTGCTCAGTAGCTGAACCGTGGTAGTAAATATGTGGCCCTATGCAGGTGATGAGATTGTAAGCAAAACACTGCACACACACGCACGCACACAGACACACACACACACACAAAAGAGTTTGGCAAAGATCAGTAGAAGGTATCAGTGCCTTTCCCACCAAAGTGGCAGTGAGGCGCTGGGCAATCATCACTGAAAAAGTTTTGGTGAATGGAAAAAGATAAACATAAAGATAATAAACCTCAGGTTACAGATTGAAAATTGGCAGAAAGCAACAGCAAATCTTTTTAATTTTTCAAATTATACAAGTGAGCTGGAGGTATGACTCAGTAGTAGAGTGATCACCTAGCATTTGGAGGTCCTGGACTCCTTAGCACAGTCAGTCAGTCAAGCAAGCTATGCAAATGATACAAGCAGTACATGAATACATTCTCCTTGTAAAAAGAATAATACGTATAAAGAACAAATTTGTTATATATCTTTCTAGTTTTCGTTCATTTAAATACATGTGTGTGGTATCAAAAAAACATTTTTGACGTAATTTTATCCTTGTATAGCTACCATTTTAGAATTTTTATTGACTGTACATACTAATGTTCCATACAAGTTTGTTATACACTGGATAGTGTTGCAAAGCAAGGTTTTGCATAGTAATTTATTTCATTATTAACTGGTGGGCATTTGGGTGTGGTCAGTTTTACATAATACAAATCATGTTGTAGTATTACATCCTTAATACATATATGCAGGTATTGCTAGGGTAAAAACCACGACCTGGAGTTAATGTTAAGAGGATATAAATATAGCAACAGAATGTGAAAAATGAGAATTACATCTTACCCATTACTCCTTAGTTCTTCCAGTCTTATAATCTTCCTATGCTGGGTAAGGGTAAATTTTAATGGTCACTTTATTAGAGACATGGAAAACGAGTGATCCAATATTCATCTATTTTATTGATAATTTATAGTGTTTTAATCAATGCAGTCATTTGGACTAAACTGGCAATTTTAGGTCCGCCTCCTGTTCCTGATAATGACATTGGCAAGTTTCATGCCCATTCACCAATGGAGTTGTGGAAAAAGGTGTATGAAAAGCTCTTTCCACCAAAGGTATATATTTCTAATTTGTTTAAAGCAAGAATTTTTAGCACCGTTCCACAGTTATAGCAGATGTTCTAAAGGCCCTATTATGATAACTTTGTTTTATCTCTCATGCTCAAAAATCAACAGAACATTTACTAAACCTCTGTTGTAAATGAAACGCTGTGAAAGTGAAAAGGGGAGTAGGACGTGGCTCCTACTCGGCTTTCCAGTAGAGTTCTCTGGCTGTTGGAGAAGCAAGAGACGAAAGGACCCAAGAGGGCTGGTGGGATTTGCAAATGGCCTCGGGAGTGATGACAAAAAGCTTGAAAGATCTCAGGGAGCCGTCAGCAGTAGGTGGAAGAGGGGAACTTGGCTTGTTAGACTGATGGTAGCCATTGAAGGGCATGAGATGATTTGGAGAACTGTGATTTCAGAGAATCAACACACTAAAAGATGTCAAGGACCCTGCACGCGACCCTCAGTATGCAGAAAGTGAAATTGATGAGATGAGAATTCAGAAGGATCAGGTATTAGCCTAAACATTTTACTTAATTTCGTCATGTGTTTTACTATTAAATCTGCGTCGCTTTGGGAATTTCATGTACCCTTTCTCAATGTATTTACTTATTTTCACTTTTTAAATTATTTAAAAATTGTGTCTGGGGCCAGGGATTTAGCTCAGTGGTGCTGCTGCCTGCCTATCAAGTGCAAGGTCCGAAGTTCAATCCCAGTATAAAAAAAAAATATATATGTCTGTACTCTAGAAAAAATTTTGATATGCATAAAGAGGAAACTTGAAAATCATCTGTCATTCCGCTACTCACAGATTTTTTTTTTTTTTTGGTACTGGGGATCAACACTACTGAGATATAATATTTTTTTGTTTGTGGGATTATCTGAAAGATTTTGTTTTACATGAGAATATTCAGAGATGCCCGTACTTTTCTTGTATCAGAAAAATTATCTTTTCTATCTGAAAGCACATAAACTCACAGAACCCAGAGCCTCTGAGGAAGTGCTTCAAAGTGTTGACTCCATTTCAAATCTGCTCAGATAACCTCGTTTCAGCATACCAGCTTGATGTAAGAACACAAGAGTTGGTAAATTCACCTTGACTACCTGTTCCTAGATTTTTTTCAGAACTGCTTTTAGTTTAATGAAGGAGACATTCCACAACCTGCCCTCATATGAGGAAGCTTCTGCGTAGCAAGCATTTGAACTTAAAAACCACAACTTCATCTGGGGTGAGATTTGTAGAGCTCCGTAACTTGAGCAGTCTCACACGCACATGACAACTCTTTGCTGGAAGCAGGGTATTTTTCTTAGCACACACCTTTCATGGTAAGGGGTTCTAGAATATGTAAGCAAAAAAAATTATATAAATATAGTCTGGAAGATTTGAAAATGTTCCGTGAATATTTAGAAGGTTTTGTAGCTGAAGCAAAGAAAGAAGCATGTTGTACAGACAGTAAAATGACCTAATGTAACCCTTATTATGTATGAACCTTGGCTGAAGAGATTAGGTGGAAGTCATCCCTAGATTAATATTTTAACCAGTGAGTAACTGCTATTATTGATAAGTTATCTGTTTATATTGTATAGAATGACGTTATTAAATTCACATGCTATGGTGTTACTAAAGGACGAGGGTATTTCAGAACATTGTGAGTTTTACCGGTGAAATCCATTCCCTAATTCTGAATAGATCTAGAAAGCAAAATCCCACAGTGCTTGAATCATTCGTTTCTTGACTCTTGTATGTAACTGCCAATAGAGCAGATACTTTTTTTAACATACCTGACAAGTTTTATCTCTAAATCAGTTTCCTTCTTGTTTTAGTAGATGAATTGCATTGATTTCAGATAGCACACCTAGTTCCTTAACAGAAATTTATGCTACTGCTTTAAAGATACCATCGTGATAATCATTTGATGCTTAATTATTTGATACATGGTTTCAGAATTTGACGTTCAATATCCAGTTTTAAATTTGAATTTTATTCCATGCTCTCTCAAAGGAGTTTCAGGACCTTAAGTTGTTTCCAATTGTGTACTATTATACACAGCTGATTTAGGTATGAGAAAATTCTCTGTAGATTAATTTTGGAAGATTCTTTATTTTTCCCTAGACATTTAAATGTACACTTTAATTTTTATGTGGGAAAGATAGTCACTATCAGCTTTATTGACACAGCCTATAAAATAATTCATCTACATTAGATGAAAGTCTAGCCAGTTGTCTACAGCTGAAATTTGGAGTGGAACTGGAAGGCAAAACCCCACAGTACCTGTATCATTCTTCATATTGTCTGTCTTTTGAGCTTTTAATATGATTATGGCTGTGTAACATTTTGCAAGAAAAATAGCATTGTAATCCTTAGATTTGGTTAGATTTGATTTGACATCTGGAACAGTCATGCTCATTTAAAAGAAAAGAATGGTTTAGTTACTTCTAAATGTTAAAGTCTCACATAACACATTGCTTAAAGAAGTCTGGATGGTGCACTGTGTGCCTGCACATCTTTAACCCAAACAGTGATTCTGGTTCTTGTTCTCCTTGGGAGGAGAGATGGTATCTGCTTTACTGAGATACTGTGATTGTCCACGGGGGGTGGGTGCTGGCACAGAGCCCACAGGGAACCTGACAGGGTCCTTCCCTTGGCTCCCTCTGTACCCCCAAACCCCATTACTGATGGTCTAAAGAGTATCAGGAATAGAATAGGAAAGGAGAATTGGGGCCTTGCGTCTTTGCCTTAGAAATGAGATAAATGTGAGATGAACGTGGTCCATATGTCCTGACTCAGTGGTTGCTCTTCTTGCTCTGGCACGGCCCATGTTCCCAGTCCCATTCTCCTCTCACTCTGCTACCTGTAGAAGGGACATACTGACAGCAAAAGACAGCAAAGCAGTGTCCTCATCTTCATCTTGGCACTTCCAGTTAAAGACATGAGCTGGGTGTGGTGTAATACCAGCATTCAGGAGGCTGAGGCAGGAGGATTGCTGTGAGTTTGAGGCCATCTTGGGCTACATCATGAGTTCAAGGCTAGCATGAGTTATATAGAGAGACCCCATCTGAAAAAAAAAAAAAAACAAAAAACAACTCCCCCAGAAAACTTTCAGTTGAAGACAAATTTTGCAATACTAATTTGTTTATTCTTTATAAGTTACAGTGCTTGAAACTATAAATAGTAGGTAACTGTTAAACTAGATTTACTTTATTAGAAGAAATAAACCACACTGCAGAAACTACTTTGAAGTTGCTATAAAAATTCTAACATTGGTATAGAGTTTAAAATGTTTAACGCTGAAATTATAATAACTTAGAATGTAGGTATCTTAAAGACACAATCCCTAATTTTTCTGACAATGAGAATCGATATTCTTTACTTGGCAGCTATGAACTTCAGTTATGTTTAGCCGAAGGGCAGTGATCACCTTATCTAGTGCAGTAATCACTTCTTGCTTATCCAAAGTAAGAAACTGTACATTATTTAGATATTGAGTAACATGGAAGAAGCCAAGAAGAAACCCCTTTGATCACCTTTTTCTTTTTCTTTTTTTTTTTTTGTATGGGGGATCAAACTCAGGATCTTGCACTTGTGAGGCAGGCGGTAGAACCACTGAGCTAAATCCCCGGCTGATCACCCTTTTTGCCTGTCACTTATCTCTTATGGGACATCACCGGTAAAATTTGTCTTTGTTTAATGAAATATAAAAATAATTATTTAACTAGTATTAAAGCTATTCTTGTGAAAACATTCAAAAGATGTAAAGTATGTAAGGCAGAGAACAGCAGTGCCCTGCCTTCTCCCTAGCTCTGTGCTGTTCTCATGAGGCACACGCCATGTGTCCACTGTTACTTTCCCCCACCTGGAAGCCCTCGTGGATGGCTGCTCTGTGTGTGTGTCAGGTCGGTCTGAACTGGGGGCATCTGAGCTATTTATCAGATGCAGTGAGCTTCTTCCGTTCACTTCGTGTACTCCTCTCTAACCTTTTTGTTGTTATTATTGTTCTGGGGATTGAACTCAGGACCTTGCCCTTGCGAGGCAGGCGTGGTACCATTGAACTGAATCCCTGGCCCTATCCAATCTGTATGGTGAATTTCTAAAAGTAGAAAATACATCTTAAATATTATTTTGCTGCCTTCTAGTTTTTAATTTTTTATTAGTACATGTTTGCATTACATAATAATCACTTTCCTCATGGGAGTTCTTACATGCATGTAGCACATCTTAATTCTTTGTTTCCCTTCTCCTCCCCTCCATCTCTTCATCTCTTTCCCATTGACTTTTCAATACCTGATAATACTGTTTTATTAGTTGGAAGAAATTTTATATGTTCTATGTAATACATAATTTTCTTTGAAACTGTAATAAAGCCATCAGTGCTTGGACTACACAGACTGAAAACTATTTCCAGAAAGTAGGTCTTTAGTAATCACTTAAAAAAATGATTGTCAAGAAGTTTTGAGAATGATAATACTATAGAAGAGGCACTGTTAGATCTTAAAAATCTGAGGAAGTCTAAAATGCCTACTAGAATGTGTAAAGTTGATTTTTCTTAATGCATATTTTTGTTTTAGGAACTGGAGCAGTACAAGAGAAATGCTTCCAAGTCTTGGAAACAGATTGAACTTGACTCTTCAACCTAACTCAACTATTATATATATATTGATTTTTTTTCTTTCCCAAAGTAAAATTATTTTATTAACTAACTGTTGTGGCAATCTGTGAAGAAAGTTTAAGAGGTGTGATTTGTGAGAAGAAAAGCTCAATTTCCTCTAATGCAACTCTTTTCTGGATACTCTTAAAGTCTTTGAAAAGGGAAAAACATTTTGTAATTACATGTTTCTTAAAAACAAAGTAATCTTCTGTTATCTGTCTCTAATGTGTCAGTAGCATAGTCTCAGCTCAGAATATACTGTAAGTTTTGCTTATATGTTCTTGGGACTACAAAGCAAGAGTATTTGGTAACAGTTTTAAATACAATGTTAAGTGTCCACATTGGACACATTCTTTCTGGAAACTGAACTCAACTGTAGCTGGTGGGAAACCAGATTTGGGCTCCTGGGTGCTGTGCTTTTATTTATTCTTTACAGTGAAGCACAAGAAGCACCTGAAAAATACTTATTTAAAATGCACATTCCTGCCAGGCATGGAGGTTGCACACCTGTAATCCCAGCATTCAGGAGGCTGAGGTAGGAGGGTTGCAGTTCGAGGCCAGCCGGGGGTACATAGTGAGTTCAAGAACTAACTGAACTACATAGTGTGACCCGGTCTCAAAAAAACAAAACAGGGCCAGGGATTCAGCTCAGTGGTGCCGTGCCTGCCTCACAAGCCCAAGATCCTGACTTGGGACTCTGGTGCCAAAAACAAACAAACAAACAAATGCATCTTCCTGGGTTCCTGCACCCAGAGATTCTGAATCACTGGTCTGAAATGGAGCATTTCTAAAATCACCACCAAGTTAGACTGACTCATTATTTGTAATCACTGGTCTGGAATGGAGCATTTCTAAAATCATCAAGTTAGACTGACACAGTATTTGAAAAGAACACTTTCTGAAGAGTAGACAAATTAAGGCGATATCCTTTGAACAAGTAGACCAAAATGTCATGAGCTGGGATAACTAGAATCCTTCCCAAGATGGTATGCCTTTAAGGAGCCTTTCCAGTCCTGTAGATTTGTGTACCTGTAGTCAAGTTCAATTTTTAAGTATGACTGCTGTCGCTAACCAGGAAAGTTATTGTTTTCCCATTTCCACTTCCAGAGTAACCAACTGTAGTATGGCCCATGCCCAGCTTCAGTAAGCACATTTCCCAACGCCAAGACACTGCGACTGGCGAGGGGCAGCTGCCATCCAGTTGCTCTGGTGCAGTGAGATTTCATAACTCTTTGTAGTGTGTGTGCTTCAAACAAGCTAAAGAACAGAATTTTCGGCTGTTTCTGAGGAATCCCTACCTGCTTGCTGAGGAGGAGCTCTCTGCATCACAGCAAACATTATGATCTTAGCACACAATAGTAACAGGAATTTTTATTATATAATTTGATTTTCATACACATCACTGTCCATTTTTGATTTGAGATGCAGAATGTCACATGTTGAAAGCCATTGTGTTTTTCTAAGACGCTATCACTTAACATTTAATAGCTTGAAGTCACGCGTGATGTCAATTTTCAAATATTTCCAAGCTAGAATGAAATTCATCTGCATATGAATAGTAGAAAATGTTTCCATTTACCATGTACACCTATATCTTTCCTGAGTCAAAATCGGTGTTTTCAAAAGAGGTTCCTGTGGGATTCTCTTTGAACTACTTTAAGAGATTATCATCTCAGAATTGTCTATGCTGATGTGACATATATAATCTGTAAGGCATTATGTAACTGTTATAACATAATCATCAGTGTCACGGGCCTTTTATAAAAATTGACAATACTATTCTGGTAATTTACCAATGTCTCCAGATCCTCAAATACTGTTCTAAGCAATAGAGTTTTACTGCGGTTTCCTTAATGAAATGATCTTTCCTACTATAATGTGAGACATCTCAAGTACTATAATTTATCATGCTCTGCAAGTTAGGTCACAGTAACTGAACAAAGTTCATGGGCTCTCTATCCTGCTCTGCTCAAAGTTACCATGGCAACATTGACATAGTTTCATCTCAGACTTGTACATGAATTACTTGAAGATCAATCAGAAAGATAATCAGTCTTTCAGTAGAGGATCCATTTTTCATATCCTATAGCCATCATTTCATCTCTGGAAATATGTGATACATATGTCTATACTTACCAACATTCTTTGTCTTCACAATTCAAGAACATAAACCCCTCCTGTGTCACTCTGTTCTGCTCAGTGGAAATGTTGTGTCAGTCGAGTATTTTTCTGTATGGACTTTTAATAACAGCTGATCTCCGTGTCTGAAAGAGGTCGTGTCTCAGTGCATACGCTTGTCTAGTAACAGCTACTTTTCATTTTGTAAGTAAACTAGGCTGGATATGGAAAGTAGCAAGCTCATCTTCAAAGTCATCAGCAGAGAGCTGTCCAGTGTGTTGTGCTCACCACTCTGCCCCTCCCTTCCTGCAGGTTAAAATGTTAAACCTCAGTAAAACCACTGGCTCCTCAGTGCCAGTGGTGGTCACCATCCAACATCTGTCCAGCATCCTCTCATTGTGATCAGAGAGCTGAGCCTTCTCGTGTGGACAAGTGCAGATAAATGTAGGTTTTAGTTTTTTATTTGTTTCTTTTTAGTGGTATTGGGAATTAAACACAGGCCCTTTCATATGCCAGGCAAGTGCTCTACCATTGAGGTACTTACCTGGATCACTTGCTTGCTTTCTCTTTGTATTTCTTTTTTTGAGATGGGGTTTCACTAAGTTGCCCACATTGGCCTCAAACTTGTGATCCTCTTACCTCAGCCTCCCAAGTAGCTATGATAACATTGTGCACCCCCATGCCCAGCAAATGTGGGTGTTAAATGATAGAACAGTCTTCTTACCTAGTTGTACATGATTCTCTGTTTCAGGTAAACCCATAACTTTTTTCCTGTTACTTCCAGTCAGTAACCATTCAAACATTTCCTTGTACCAAATTCTACATCAAATGTAAGCATAATTTTTAAACTGGTGCATTTTTCTATATCTAGAACAAGGAAAACATTCACACTCATCTCCCGTAGGCTTATGGATTCTTAACTATTTACATTCTTGGATGAGCTCAGTCACAATTCTCAAATACCACATGTCCCAACAGGTTGAAATAACAAGGGGCAGGATCCCATTTCTATTGTACTCGAAGTCTGTGTGGATCTGAGGAGCACAAATGAAGTCTTAGTGGCAAAACGATTTACAGTGTCCCACCAAAAAGGAAATCCATGGCATTCTTCAGACATTCCAATAGTCACACCAGACAGCCGAAGTTCCATCTCTGTACTATCTGCTGGTGAGATGGTCCCTTATTTTAAAAACAACTATTCCTAGGAGGACCAGAACTGGGATATATGCATATAAGATCAGAAAGTTCGTTGTGAATCTGGATGTTGCGCCTGGGCAGGTTCTCTCAATGATCTGAATTCCTTGAACGATAGCGCACAATGGTTTATTTATCACAGAGTTATTTGAGTTGCCTGCCAAAGAAAAGATTGACAATATCAGCCATGGCAGATCTCAGGTGACTCACAAGTATCTCACTCTGTGAAGCACCCTTCTTCCTGAAAGATACGTGACATTTTTGAGAGCCCAGAATTCACAGTCAGATGAAGCCCGGGTGAAAAGTTTCAGGCCTTGGCTTCATTTGAAGATAGAGATGGTTTCGTTTCTGTTTTGGGTATAGATTCCTTACCATGTCTTTGATAAAATGACATTCACTTAGCAACAGATATCCTAAAGTAATTGATGCTGTCACCTAAAAATATTAAAATAACCACTAAATTCCCTGGGATCTGCGGTGGCCAGGAGGATTTTATTCTGTTCCCACTGCCCCCTGTAGGAGTGGGGAAAAGCCTTTTGCTATCAAAAATGGCTTTGAGAATTTAGCTCAGTGGCACTGCTGCCCGCCTCATGAGCTCAAGGTCCGGAGTTCAATCCCCGGTACCAAAAACAAAAAACAAAATAAAAATGGCTCCACTCACGTACCACGTACTCTTTGGGGAGCAAGAAGCCACTTTATAGCCCACTTCAGTGAGCTCAGTAGATAGAGAAGCTGAGTCTATCTGGAATATACTAGACTTGATCTTAGCCAAAAGGCCAAGAAGCGATGTCTCTAGAATATACTAGAATTCAATTCAGTGTGCATGAATTCTGTCTCTTTCTAATAACGCCACAGTGGCCTTAGGCTATTGACCTTTGGCAGGAGACAAACTGGACCACTGCTTATTTTATTTTAAAAAAAACAAAGAAAATGTTGGGCTTTTATCACCAAAGTGTTAAAAATCAGTTTAATATAAAATATAGCATTTAATATATCATGGACAAGTACAAATTTCCAATGATGAATGTCATCATATTGTATAGCTAAAATGTACCAATGAACTTCATGAATAAAAACATGTATGTAGCATTTATCCCCAAAATACATTTTCCCTCCAGAAACTGCTTCCTTGGAGTAATATTTTAAAATAGTATTTCAAAACTGAGTACTTACCACACGTGAAATTCAGTCCATAGAACTCATTGACTGTGAGGATCTCACAGCAGTATTTTTGGAATGTAAAATAGCTGTAGACTTTAAAAACATAGTTCATTTCTTCTGTGCTTCTTCAGGGGACAAAAGCGGGAAAGATAAACTTCAGTAGGCTCTGGCAAATAGTTTTACCAAATAAAAAGAAAGGCAGTCCTTATGTTATGTTCTCTAACATAAATATACTTTTCCAACTCTATTTTTATTGTTTTGTTTTGCTTTTTGGTACTGGGGATTGAATTCAGGACCTTGTGCTTGTGAGGCAGGTGGCAGCACCTCTGAGCTAAATCTCCAGTCCCCAACTCTATTTTTAAAATGATCCTCACTATAAAAATCTTAAAATGATAATAAAGTATAAAGAAATACATTGCCCAGAAATAACTGTAGTTAACATGTTGGTGATACGTGGGGCATGGTGACACACGCCTGTAATCCCAGGACTCAGGAGGCTGAGGCAGGAGGATCACTGTGAGTTCAAGGCCAGCCTTGCTACATAGTGAGTTCAAGGCCAGCCTAAACTCCATAATGAGACCCTGTCTAAAAAAAATTGGTGATATATATAATCTATGTGTTCATAAAACTATACATTAAAGTTTTATGCTGTGCTATTTCCTAACATGCTTATTTCTCCCAAACGTGTCACAGACATCCTTCCAAGTTAGTAAATGTAGCATTCAGTCATTTTACATTACACTTTGGTGATCCATTATAGTAGAGACTCTAACAATCCTTTCATGATGGCCTAGTGCCTAATTTTTGGGGTGAGCACTATTTATAGAACATAGAAGAAAACACACATGTTACATGAGAGGAGGATAGTCTATGTGATAAAACATAGATTTGAAGGTGCTGGGGTAAAGTAAGAGCTAAACTTAAATGCCAGGGGGACAGGACGGAGAGAAGCAAGTACATTCATTGTGAAAACAAACTATGTTTCCTCTCCATTCTAACTCGGAAGAAACCTCGCGCTGATGCTGTGCCCTTCTCAGTCCACTGTATCATTTCTACCAGCCAGAAATATATATTAAATATATTTACAAAGCTCTAGTTAAAGATGCTTTAGGAATTTAAAAATAGTATCTTGCCCTTGAAGAACTCACAGTGTGGTTAGTGGCAGTTTGCTAAGGCACAAAATAAATGAGCCACATTGAGAGGTTGTTAACTGGTCTTGAAAGTTTGCAAAATTCTTTGTTGATCTGAGTCAAGACCGAGAGCTGGCTCCTGTGTAACAAGAACCACTGCTGCCCTCGAACAGTTGGCGATCTATTAAGGAAAGCCCACAACACAAAGGGCACACAACAGGCAGCAAGAGGAAATGGGGTGCAGAGAGATCCTCCAGCCATGGGAATGGTGGTCAGGCAGAGGGAGACCAGGGAACTGAAGGCACAGAGGAGAACCGGCTGTGTCCTGGAAACCTGGGGAGTCTGGTAAGAGGGAGGGACCATGGATTAAGATTTGTTGATGCAGAACTGTCCCCACTATGCTGTTAAATGGTAAGAACGTATTAATTCTTCCCATCTTCCACAATAGTACAATTCCACTTTTACTAAAAATGCTATTCAATTCTAGCTGGATATGCAACGGAGCTTAACTCTGGGTTGTGATATTTTGGGTAACTTTTCCTATCTTCTGCATACATGTCTATATTGTGTGCATTGTTTGTCCCAAAGAACTCGGAATATTTTGTAAGTAGAAGGAACAGCAAAGCTGCTTCCATTCGTGTTGGAAGGTGGAGGGAGCCAGGAGTACAAATCCTGCCTGCTCTTCAGGCAGGGAAGTGGACCACAAAGGAGAAAATGCAGTGAGTGCTTGTTCGTTGAGCAGTCTGAGTAAGGTTCCCCAATATGAAGATTGGCAAAGAAATCAAAAGCATTTAGTAATGGTAGCCATTACCTCCCTTTTAATGGCAGTTAATCTCCTTTTCCTTAAAAGTAGGTACAGGAAAAAGTACCAGATTGACTGGCACGTGAGGATTCCAATCATATAAAAGAGGAGACCACCCCCAAGCTTGAGTCTACATTGTTGAGGGTGATTTGATCAGTGCGCTTCTCACAGATCCTAACAATCCACTTAAGCAGCAGAGACAAATGCAATGTAATGTAAAAAATGCCTTCTTGACCCATCAAAACCTGGCTTGCTTTGCTCTCCTGTGTTTTCATGTTGATTATCTCATTTATTCCTGGTGACCTCACGAGGTAGGGGATAAAATAAGAACCTCTGTTTTATATGGCTGGGGATTTAGCTCAATGGCATTGCATCTGCCTGGCAAGTGCAAGGTCCTTAGTTTGATCTCCAGTAACAAAACAAAACAAAGCAACAAAAAAAACAAACCTCTGTTTTATAAATGAGGAAACCAGGGCTGGGGATTTAGCTCAGTGGTGTCACTGCCTGCCTCGAAAGCAAAAGGTCTGGAGTTCAGCCCCGATACCAAAAAATAAAAAACATAAATACATGAGGAAACTAATTTAGACAGAAAAGTGATTTGTCCTGTTCACCGGCAGGCAAGCAGTGGAGGGAATTCCTGATTCAAGGTCAGCTCTCTCTCCAGGGAGCCACAGGTATCACAGGCAAGGGACTCAAGCCCTCTCAAGTCTGAGCTTCATTTCCTCCTGAGAACTAAACGACTAACATATAAAAGTCCTTCTGTATAGTGGATGCCCACTAGTTTTTTTGTCTGTGATTTGATTTTTAAATCAAAGTAAAACTTTCCATTAGGGACCCAGATTTTAGATCCCATTCCTGTCACCTGCCTGGCCTCACTTTTATCTTTTTAAAAATTTCTACCCCTTCTTGTTCACTTTTAAGTATGTGTATTCATTATAAAATGATGGCTATCCTGCATAGAAAATTTGAAAATATAAAAAATATGAATTGAAAAAATTAAATACCATCTAGAGATGATTACTGTTAGATTCTTTTTTTTCCCCCAGTACCAGGGATTGAACTCAGGACCTTGTACTTGCAAGGCAGGCATAGTGCCACTGAGCTAAATCCCCGGCCCCTGTGATAACTACTGTTAATATTTGGCATGTGTCTTGAAACTTTTTTGAGCAGTCTTATCCTGCAGTCTTTTTTGCTTATCTGACTAGTTTTAATTCCTAAAAATAACTGGGAATTGAGAACCAGAATAGAGACTCAACAATGCCTGGTCAGAAATAAACTAACACATCTAATCTTTAGCTCACAATGTGGACCGTGAGTTTTTCTGGAGCATCTGAATTGGTTTTCCTCCTCTTGTTTTAAAAGCTTGTAGTATGTGGATCATATCATTAATTTGCTTACCTTATCATTTCCTGATCCCCAATAGACATTTTATTGAACAATTAGTACAATGTCTAAGACAATATTGATTACTTAGCAGGCAGTGTAACTACTCCACACCTTAAGGTGATACCTTTGGCCAGTACCCCAGACCTCCCTTCTGGAATTCTTTTACAGCAGGCATCATCCTGCAGTCAACGACCACAAATCATACAACCCTAAATCTTTAAATCTTTGTATCTCACCTGACAAATCCAGATCCAACCAGCAACCCAGCAATGCTCAGCAGAGCCACTATACTGTTGACAGTATTTGGGTTTTGGATCATTCCAAGTAGCACAAGAGTTAAACATTCACCAATTAAGTGGGAGGCCAAGAGAGCAGCAGAGAAATATACAAATCGGGCAGCCTCAGGATATAAGCCCAGAGTCCTAAAAAAAAAAAAAAAAAGAAAAGGTCTTTAGTTTCCTTCCCAAGCACTGTCATTTAAGAAAAATACCTTACTTGCCTTCTGTGGATGAATACATGGTGGTTACAGGCTGGGAGAAGCTAGCAGGGCAAGCCAAACTCCCTTTGTATAAGGCATTTTTGGAACAGAGCGAATGCTTGAGACCCCTTATTACCAATCGTTTCCACTGGCTTCTACTCAGTGTGAGTCATCTGTTAGCACCCCTAAGACACTTGTAGCAAAATAACAAATGACTTAGACAACAATGGCCATGAGCTGCAGTGTGCAGGCTGTTGAACTCTCTAGGCCTCTTTATAAGGAAGCACAATCTTCCTCCCAGCACCGCTCCTACGGCAGTGCTGAGGGCCCACCCAACCTGTGCCCCAGCTCTCCTTCCCATCCCTCTATGGCAGCAGGACTGTTGCCAGCGTGGAAGCCCTCACCACTTCCATCCTCCATCAGACTAGCTCCCCCTCCATTCTTAACTTTTGTTCTAACCTCCTTTCCTTGATTTGACTGTTGTTTCTTCGTGTAAACAAGCAACTCTGTCCCATGCCCTTTTCTCCTATGTTTCCTTCACCAAATTTTCTTTCATGGATGATAGGGGTTTGAAGTGACCATTACACTTGGTTGCTCTTTATTGTAGAATAAGGAAAAGAAACTGGCATGTCATGTATGCCCCACCACTTCACGATCATCCACCTTTCTTCCTGTACAAATCACATCTTGTTTATACTGTTAATCGCCTTTCCTACTGTAGTCTTGCGATGTTGAAAACATTCTTTCTCCTTTGACGATTTCCTAGCACTTGGACAAGGGTCATTTTCTATCAGAATGCTCCAGAAAATTTTATGTTGGTATGAGGCATTGTTAGTGATCCCTTACTTTCATTTCCCTCAAGGTCTTGAACTTCCTTGAGGAGCCATCCACACAAACATCTCCTAATCAACTGATCTCCATTCCAGTGGCTGCACCTGTCTGACCTGGGCCACTCAGCATGTCTTCAACTTATGTAGCAACCAAAATGGATCCACTTCCAAGGTTTCAGGTTCAGAACACACCCTCTCTTATCTCAGCCCGCCTCGTTTCCCATTTCCCCACGCCTCACTGCCTCAGATCCTGGCCTGCTTCTTCCACTCTTTGCTGCATCAGTTCTCTCTTCTGGGAGCCCTGCCTTCTCGTTTAAGTGACTGAAAAGCATGTTTGAAGTGCGTTGAACATGGCATAAAGCTGTGCTAATTCCATCAAATTTGACTCATCTGGCTCCTGCACACCCTAAGGTCTCATCTGTGGATCTTGGGTTCCCATCATGACTGATAGAAAACTCTACTTTACCCTTCTTCCCTATCTCAGTCCCTTTCCAGTTCTCAGCAGGTGAGCTGACCTCCTATTTTATCAATTTCTTGTGTCTGCATTCTCCCTCCCTTTCGTCCTCATTCTGTCCCCACCCCAGTCTTTGCCAAATATTGCCCTATCTATCTTCTTATATCTACAGCCTCACGCTATTCTGATTCCCTGTCCTTACCTGGGTCGGCTCTGAAACCTTAATCTGTGACTTACCCAATTTTGGCCATATCTTTATCTAACTCCGTCTATTGTTCGTTGTAGTTTCTTTTTGTTTGTTTCTTGTGGTGTTGGGATAGATCTCAGGGCTTTGGACTTGCTAGGTAGGGGCTCTACCCCTGAGCCATGCCCCCAGCCCCCTAATGGTTTCTAATGGTCTTACTTATTGCATCCTAAGACAGCCATTCTTTGAGCTTGCTGATCACCTAAGCAACTGATCCTACCTCTTCATCCTATCCTGTTCCACCAAGCTCCCCCAAACAGCATCTGTTTCTTCCACAACCCTTGTAAACTGACTGTTACCCCCTCTACTCTATGAAGCTCTTTTCTGGAAAGTCACAATGACTGCCTCCGTTTCCACTTCACCTCCTTTCACCTTTGTGAGACTTAACAGGTTAAATACACCAGTTTAAAACCCTCTCCTCTCTAACCTCTCTGCTGCCCAATGCGCCTTCTCTTTTCACTTCTCCAAATAGCTCTTTGCCTTCTCCATCAGCTGGCTAACCTCTTCTTCCCCTTTAAGCTTCTAATCTTGGAGCTCACATTAGCCATGGCCTAGTTTATCTTTTACATATATATCATGTTTATAATATTGATTCATACTACATACCTTGGGACTTTGAACTGGCTATGGTTAGGAGCACCTGTATATGAATCAGACAATAAAGAGAGATAGTGTCTCAGGAACTGCCTAAGTTCTCTTTCTTGGGGCCGTGAGCTGGGCACCTTGACATTAATGAAGTCAGAGAATGCTGGGTTATTTAAGGCAAAGTGACATGGTGAGAGAAAATCCATCTTCCCACAACAAGAAATTCTGCAAATACCATAACTCTATACACTCTTGGATTTATAGCTTTCTAAAGTTCTAAGACATAAAAGGAAGGCATCAATCAAAACCCAGTAGTATTAGGGATGTTTCCTGGTTCCCAGTACTCTTTTCCTATGGCCACTGTTTTGTTCCTCCAGCCCCCTTCACCCTGCCCAAACTGCAGTGTCCCTGAGGTGTCCAGGTACAGCAGTGATGCCTCAGGCAGGGGAGCTGCTCCCCTCCAGCCACAGCAGCCTGGGAAGGCCACCGTCATTGCTGGTGACCCCTGGTCACTTCCTCTGCACCTGGGCCCCTGGGCCCCTGGGTCTTGGCCACTTTGGAGCCCTCTTCTGTGGCCCACCCTGTAGGGAATGTGGGCCTCCCTCTCCCTCTCTCTCCCCTGGCACATGTAGTCTATTTGGTTTGTTCTCCAGTTCCATACAGCCCACAGTTGTATTTATTATAAAGCCAATGTCTTAAAAGACAGGAAATTGTACTAGACACGGACGGGCAAAACGCAGATGCTTCAGAGCAGAGAACATGGAGTCAGTCACCCTGAAGCTCTCTCCCCCACGTTTCACAGGGCCTCTTATTCTGTGCAGGCCTGGCTTGGGTGAATGGAATGGCCTTGAACACCCCTCCCCGCCTTACCAGTAGCTGACACTGCTGAAAAGCACAGTGGCAACGATGCTAAAGGGGAGGATGTGCAACACGTAGGCCAGCAGCATCTGCCACTTCTCATACAGGCCATCCAGACTCTCCTGGTCACTGACGGCTCGCAGCATAGGAACTGACATGGAAGGGAAGCAGGTTCCAGAACAGTTATCACCACACAGCTGGGGGAGGAAGGGCTAGCCCACGCTGAAGGGGATCCCCAGATGCGCAGGCTGTCTACTCATGGGAGGGGGAGACCGCTGTCCCTGGGACGGTAAAGCCTCCCCATCCTGGACATCTACACTCTACCGGAACTGCAATTCGGTTGCAAAAGATACGATTTATTTCCTTCTCCCTTAGTTTGGTGGTGGGGCCGGGGACCATCAATCCCAGAAAAAAGGGCATGAATGAGGAGACACGTTGTCCTCTTTTTGTGCATTATGCTGGTCCCCACTGCAGTCTGCATTTTATAGTGACTCTCAGAGGGACCAGAAAAGCCTGGTAAACACAGGGACACAAAGTTGCCCTTCATGTCCATCTCTAAGACCAACTTTGCAAAAGGCATCACCCTTTCCTCTCATTCCCTGAACACTGTGTTTCATTTCAGGAACTCCTCCAACATCTATTATTTTCCTGAAAAAGTTCTAACATTAGCCATCTGAGTGTGGCTTCTGGATTCCCTCTGAGTTTGAAAATCAGGTGCTGGTTATTCCAAAATAAGCTCTAAAAGAGACTAATGGTAACTGGGCCCCCTCAGGCTGTGGGCGTCCTGAAGGCCAGGAAAGATATTTTGTAAAACTCTCCCCCAACTCTGCCACCAAGGCCTCACAACTGACCTTCAGAGAGATCCTCTTGGTGAGCTAATTCATGGTAAGGTGCTCATAACGCAGTAGTTACCTCTCCTCCATCGAGAGGCTCTGGTGAGGGCCAAGTAGTCATAGAAATACCCATCTATGGTGAATTTTTGCAAGGTGACAGCTAAGGAGGGCACTGTGAGGGAGACAGGAGTGAGCCTCCTGCACACAACACTTACACAGCGTCACAGCGTTGAGCATGCCTGTGAATGGGGTGGCGCCCACCAACTGGTACAGGAGACCCACGCGGTCCTGGACAGCACCCTTTAGCATATCGTTCTGGACCCGCAGGAAGAAGAATAAGAGGAACAAACTCATGATCAGATTCTGAAGGAGACGCATAATCACTGCTTGCTTATTTCTTGAGAAGTTTCTTGTCACTCTCCTGAAATCCAAACGATCCCATTTTAATTCCTTTCCGTTCATTATTAGTGAATGTCTAAAGACCTAAAATGGATCTGGCCTACTTTTCTCAGGCTTTTACCTCAGGAGGACACCCAGTTTACAGAGAGTTCCAGGAAGATCTTTAGTTTTGAAAGGAACCATTGGTAAGTTCTTCAGGAGCTTTGTTCTGTCAATATTTTCCAAAATTCTGTGATAGATTGCTGATTCTTTGTAGGCAGTTTCAAGCATCTGGACTCGCCTGTAGGTTTCTATTTCTCGTTCTTTGCTTTGAGAATCCACCGATGTCAGGTCCACTAGATTTTTCCCCCCAAAAAAATAATCCATGTGTTTTTCAATGCACATATATCCATAATGGAAAATAATATGCTTTATCATTGACTCAGGAATACTAACCATAATACCACATCTCATTAGAATAAAATTTGCTGTAAATGTTCACCTATAAAATCAGAATATTTTAAAGCTATCCAGCAAGGCCATGAGAATCCCACTGGTACTAGCAGAGAATTCAGAAACTCAGCTAATTTTTTCTCTAACAAAGAAGTAGTATATCTATTTGCTTCAAAGAGATCCCTATCTTATTCTGATAAATCATCAATGGTAAAGACTCACAGAAGCTCCTTGACACACAAAATCATCACAACAAAAACAAAACCAAAAACCCTTTAGGGCAGGTGCCATCTGAGCAGAAATATGAGATGAAAATGTTTAAAATTCATGCATGGTGAAGAATATGAAAGAAAAACTTACTATAGAAGTCAAAAGGGTTGGAATGCTCAGGACAAGGGTAACCACAGCCACTGAAGAAATCGAGCATCTCCACTGGGGTGCCACAGAAAACCAACTCTCCGAAGGTCAGGATAGCGATTTTGTCAAAGTACTAATCAGACAACAGACAGTTTTAGAGTGTGGTCAGGTCACTGTGTCCTTATGGGAAATACACTTCCAAGCAGCTGATCAGTCCTTTGATCATCTCAGCCACCCATCAGTATTCTCAGTGGGTGCTGGGTGCATCTCTACACATTCCAGCTGGGTCACCTCTGACAACCATGCTCTCTCCTTCCTGAGTCCCAGCATCCCCTCTGAGGTAGAGAAAAGCTACATGGCCAGCTTTAAATTCCAGCCATTACACGGACAGACTGGGCTGTTCTGTTTGTTGCGTATATGTGATGTATATTTTATAGATTCTCATCTATAAAGATAGCTAACAGAATACTGGGAGGATGAAATGAGCATTCTGTGAAAGAATCTGTATGACTGATTCAATGGAAGAACACAGCCCTTGAAGCCAACTTGAGCATGAACGCCAATTCTGCCTTTGAACTCTATCAGCCTGACTCCGTTTTGAGTCGTTTCTGTGCTTCTCTTTTCTTCTGTCAAGGAGACATACTGATGCCAGCCTCACAGGATTGTCACAGAGCTTATGTGAGCTCGTGCTTCAAAAGTACTTGGAATGTGGTGCTAAAAAGAAACTGGTTTCCACCCTTTCTCTTCACACATCAGGATTGTCGGGTGCACCTTTATTCCTCACCCCCATTCCCTCTAGAGTTGAGCAGAACAAGGGACACACCGCTTACCTCGAAGAATTCAGAGCGAGGTTGGTGGATAGTGAGGATCACGATGCGGCCCCTGTGAGCCAACTCAGTCAGGAGGAAGACGATCTGATTCGCAGTCATGGAGTCCAGGCCTGTGGTCGGCTCATCAAATAACATGATCTCTGCCAGCAAAGAAGAGGCAGACGTCTGAGTCACTGCTCCTCTGGGCTCTGTGCTTTCAAACTCAGTTTTGACTGGTCCTTTATGGAGCTGTTGTACCCCATCCACACAGTACGTGATGAGAAGTAGCTGCATGCAAACTGCTTTCGGCTCAAACCCTGGAGAAAGGATCTGGCCTGGGGGCCCAATCTCCAGCTCTGTGCACACGTAGGGACAGAGAACAACTACATCTGGCCTCCTACTTGGTACTGTGGACTGTTTGGGCTCCATCCAGGGGACACTTATGGGCACTAAGTTGTTCTCAAAAGAGAGAAGATAGGCTTTAAGTGGGGGGGGCTATTTCAAGTCTACAGCACTTTCCAACACTAAAAGTGTATTTGTACACAAAGAAATCTAACCTGTAAAACAAGGTCTGAAGTGGGATAGGTGTTTAGGTTGTTTAGAACCCAAAACTGGATTAACCATAGCTTATTCCCACCCACAAGAAGACCAAGAGCTCTCAAGGACACTTCTCATATCTGCCTTCTGGTCATTAAGCACCACCAGATCGGGCAATCTTAATCTACCACGAAGTAAAGGATCTGGATGCAGTAGCCCCTCTTCCAGGCACATAGAAGGGGTGGGGTTGACAATGACTAAGCCAGACAAGAGAAGAAGGGCACTGGCTACCTAGGCTTGATGACCCCTCCCCATAGCATGTACACTTATCCATGTCAGACTTCAGTTCCTACTCTGATTCCTGTTATCTCATAAACACTTCCAATAGTATCAAAACTAATGAATCTTTCCCTGCAGATACGGTGGTACTGCTACAGTATGAAGAGTGGGTGGGGCAGGCCCTGTGTTCATGGGAAATGCTAATAGAACACTAAAGCACAAATATGATGTTTCTGATACAAGAGATGTTTGGTACAGATGGTCCCTGACTTATTAAGGAGCTGTGTTCAGTAAACTCATGGTAAAGTGAAAATGTTCTATGTTGGAAATGCAGTCAACACACCTAACTTACGGATGATCATAACATAGCAACACAGCACACTGCAGAATGTTGGTTGTTCCCCCTTGCAACCACATGGCCAAGTGGTAGTTGTGACCTGAGGGCACTTTCCAGCATCATAAGAGAATATTATACTACCTGTAATCCTGGCACTCTGGGAGGCTGAGACAGGAGGATCATAAATTTAAGCCTAGCTTGGGCAACTTAGTGACTTAGTAAGACCCTGTCTCAAAATGAAAAATAAAAAGGGTTGGGGATATAGCTCAGTGTGAAAGCCCTGGGGTTCAATGCCCAGTAGCGGAGCTGTGCTTGTGTGTGTGTGTGTGTGTGTGTGGTGGGGGGTAATGGTATTGCATATCACTAGTCCAAGCAAGACACGATCAAACTTCAAAAATCAATGTACAGTTCAGACTGTGTGTATTGCTTTCACGTTAGCTTATAGTTGAAAATTACGTCAGGACCATTGTTAAATTGAGGACTATCTATACTTCGATCATTAAATAGTGTTTGGAAATTAATTACACAGTACTTCCAAAAATCCTGGGAATCCAAGTCAGAAAACTCAGTGCTTTCGGTCCTACATAAACTTTCCACATGTGGACCGGGAAAAAAGGGTCTCGAGTATCTGCGGACACAGCCCAGGCAACGGCTGGTAGCTGCAGGCCTGTGTCACACTTACTGGGGTCCTGCAGGAGCTGGATTGCCATGGAGACCCGGCGCCGCTCGCCACTGGAAATGCCCCCAAAGTTATAGTTGCCAATCACTTGGTCTGCCACATGGCTCAGATGCAGTTCTGCCATGATGGCCTCCACCTGCGGGAGACAAAAGCCCAGGACCGCTGGCCACCTGGTGACAGCTGCTATCTCAGCTCCAGAGCTGGAGAGGGCCGGAAAGAAGAACATCTTAGAATGCTCCACTTCCAGACTCACTGCATCCTGGGGAAATCAGCCTGACAGCGAAATCCAACTTGGCTTAGGTCACAGTATTACATGATTTAAATAAAGAAAAGGTTTTATAT
>NW_022900914.1:22944886-22945246 GCF_012274545.1 Fukomys damarensis
TAATTCCTCTAGGTTAACAAAAAATACTTATATTTGCTTCAGGGAGATTCATCATGAAATGACAGATAGTTCATTGAGCACCTATTTTCAGATACTGTTCCCAGACCAGCCCATACAGGAAAAGCCCCCCAAAGAGTAGCTATAATACAGCCTATGTTTATAAGTGTTTAGGTCTTGAAATTTACTGTAAGAAATGTTTCCTATGTTTAAAAAGTCCAAATTGGTTTGAACTAAGCCCAGTTTTCCCTGTGTCACCCAGGTACATCCTGGAGTCTCATGTGGGCCAATCTCAGTGTGGTTTTACAACAAAGAAATGTGATCAGCTACCAAAAGTCTTTTTTTTTTTTTTTTTTTTGGTCC
>NW_022900914.1:22945567-22948545 GCF_012274545.1 Fukomys damarensis
TTAAAAAAAAAATGTGATCAGCTACCAAAATTTTTTTTTTTTTTTTTTTTTTTGGTGCCAGATATCAAACTTGGGCCCTTGCACTTGCAAAGCAGACAGCAGAACCACTGAGCCAAATCCCTGGCCCTAAAAGTCTTGAAAAGTAACCCCAATCTTTCCTTAGATCTCTCTAAGGACTTTAGAGACCCAGTTCTTAATCCATAGCCACACTTCTTTAAATTCTTTCCTCTAGTCCTCCTCCCTATACTTAAGCCCTGCAGCTTCTGTCTTCTTATTCACAACTCGTCAGAACAGTAACAATGGAAATCAGTACTCCACTGTCTAGAAATTTGGCCTTTTTTCCTCCCTTTTTCACTTTCATCTCTCTGCTCATCCTGCCTCCAAAGATGGAAGATTTCTACTACTTCTAGTCTTGCCTTGACTGATTGGCAGACAGCCCTGGAGGAGGCAGCTGGGGTGAAAATTGAGAACATGTATATGGTAATGTGTGTGTTCCCATCCTCTTCTAATGAGGCTGTGTTCTTTTTATTAGGAAAAAAAGGAAACAAATACATTGCATTGCAAAATAGCCACAATTGCCGGCCGTGGTGGTGCACACCAGTAATTCCAGCACTCAGGAGGCCAAGGCAGAAGTTTAGCATGAGTTCAAGGCCTGCCTGGGCTACATAGTGTATTTAAGGCCAGCCTGAACTCACAACAAGCTAGACTGGAGAAAAAAGGGATGATGTATGGAACAAAATTTCAAAGAGGCAGAGAGCAGGATTCCAGCATACATGAAACCTTAATCAAAAGAAGGGACATATCTGAAGTAGATAAAGAAGAATAATGAGAAGGCAAAAATGTGTAAATAAACTAGTTTGAGATGATTTGGAAAAAAGAAGTGTCTCTTCTTGTCATCAGACTAAAAAGATCCTAGAATTGAGCTTTGTTTGACATGGCTGGATTTGTGTGCTCACAAGCCAGGGACAGACTTTCAAACATCTTTTCGGATCTGCAACTTCAGGTAAGTTGTCAACTTGCCCCTTGACTTGGAAGGAGTGGATAGAGGAGATAGTTACTTAACCTGGCCTGGATGTTTTCAGCCTGATAGGAAACCTCTTCTGTGTTTTGCAGACTTTATGCAAGGTAGAATTCAGAGTCGTGAAAAGACTTTAGGACTCATGAAGCCCAATCTTCTCTATGCCCCGGCATTTACATAATCGGATTTATTCCTCACATAAACCCTAGCTGAAGTATATTCTATGTATTATGGAGGGAAAAAGATTCTTCAAGAGGGGCACAGCTTGTCCAAGGCCCAGCCCTTGCTAAGGCAAGTGTCAGGGCCGCCTGGGGTCTCAGGTGGCCTACAGAGCACCAGGCTCAGTGGACAGCAGATACAGCCTGCCCAGGTCAGCCATACTTTGTTTCCAGGTTCCTCCAAGGTCAGAGCAGGTCTGCCGGGCCCTGTCCACTGTTACCCTGCGTACCTCCTGCTCCCTGAATTACTTCATCAAGATCTCATCCACTGTGGATTGGATTCACTCAGGACAATGAAGCAGGGCCATCTCTGTGCTATCAGTCTTTGCACAAAATCTGGGGGCTTCCTGTGCCAGGTAGAGGGGGAAAATTTGCCATCAATCCATTTCAAGGTACACATGAACTGGCTGAAGATTTACGTCCATGGCTTTCTCAGATTCTCTCAAAAGTGTAGAGTGTGTGATAGAAATGAATTGTGCCATCAAAATCTGTTCATGCCTTCATTTCTCCCACCTGAATGCTAGTTGGATTTTTTTCCTACCTGTTTTAGAAAGAGAAATACTAAACCACCAGGGAGAAAGAGAAATACTAAACCACACAGCAGAGGGGCTGTGTAGCCTGGCTCCTCCCCTACCCTTCATGATGGGGGCCACTAAGCTGTGTGAACAGGCTATGCACACAGGGCCCCTGTGAGCTGAACCCTGATGTCACCTTGGCCACACAGGAGCTCTGCCACTCCCGGTTGCCTGGTCCTAACTCACTGGGTGTCATCGAGTTCTGCAAGATGGAGACAATGTCTCCCTCCCAGGTTGGTATGAGAAAAAAGTGAGATTTGTGTGTAAGACAAACCCTGCCCAATGCCAGCCAGACGAGAGAGCAAGCAAAACCCGGTAAAATGGCAGGATCCTGCCATACCTCTGACCACTAAGGGCAGATGGTCCTTCCTGAGGGCAGACCCCCAACAAGGCTCTGACAGGGGAATACTGTTTACCCATAAGCCTCCTTGGCAGGGAGCATGCCTCTTTGAAGATGGCACTCCACCTGTCATGGTTCCTGGGCCTCACAGTCCAGACAAAACTGAGGCAGTGTTTTCGGGAAAGGTCCCAGGAGTTAACCTGTGGCTACTTCCAAAATGGCTACACTTAAGAAACAGGTTGGAACCTAGAAAGAGTTGAACATTTCATAGTCTCTGCCTTCATGAACATAATCCTGTTTGGATGGGGCCCATTCAAAATACGGCAAAGTAAGTTGAAAAAAATCATTGGGGAAAAAAACTTAGCCATTCAACGTAGACCTCGAAGAACAGCTCAGGCTGCTAGATCATACAAGCCGTGCAGGGAGGGGATGTCGGTAGCCCAGATTAAAAAAAAAGTTTAAAAAGGTGAAATTAATTTAATAATGATAATGATAATGATAAATATTTACAGCCAAAACTGTTACCATTTCAACCTATTATCAATATTTTGGAAAATTCTAAATGAGGTCATTTCACATTCTGTTTTTTGGCCGGGTGTTGTTGTTTTTCCCAGATGGAGTGTGAAATTCATCTGTGTACTGTGTATTTTACGCCCAGAACACAATTCTGGATGGGCCGCGTCTCGGCAAAAGGCGCAGGTGGAAGTCGGGTGGGGGAGCAAAGAGGAGGCCGCGCGGGCCAGGGGCGCAGGAAGCGGGTGCCCACCTTCCTCCGGAGGGCGTCGGCGGAGCGGCGTCGCGTGGTCAGCATCGCAGTGTAGCGCAGC
>NW_022900914.1:22949051-22979637 GCF_012274545.1 Fukomys damarensis
CCCACCTGCGTGACGTAGGAGAAGCAGTCCTGGAACTGGTCCCGGCGCAGCGTCCTGCCGTTGACAGACACCTCCCCGAGGAGGGTGCCGGTGCGCCGAAGCCTCCCGGATACGGCATCCAGCAGCGTGGTTTTCCCTGAGCCTGGAGGCGACACGAGGAGGCCCTGGAGGAGCCCTCGGGGGACCGTGCCCCGACTGCGCGGAGGCCTGGTCCCGGGGTCATGCTCTCAGGGCACAGAGAAGCGTGTCCTGTGAGCGACAAGCCATTTGTCTCGGGCAGGTCAAGTCTGAAGATGCTCTTCCTGCTTATTTCCTTTGAGAGGGAAACTATAGGATCAGAATAAAAGGAAGGACGGGACTCTTGGAAACATTCGGCTTCGAGGACGTTTCGATGTCTTTCTGTGGTCCCCTGGGATTGTCTGGTTGTACCTGCCTGTAGGTGACGTTGCCTTGCTGACCAAGTCCCTGGGTGACCTCTGTGTGTGTATGACTTGAGAAGCACCCTCTTATGGAGTCCTTTGCTGAGACCAAGCTGGCCTCATCCTGAACCAGGAGCTTTGGGCATAGCTCACCACTTGTCACTAGGGACGTTCCTGCAAGGACTTCAGATACACCAAGCAGAAACCTCGGGAGATAATAAAGGATGTTTTTGTTGTTTTAAGCCACTATGGGAATTTGTTTTATTTTGCATAGAAATAGATAACTAATTCAGTCTTTCAACTGGTGTCAAATACTTATTAGCTAATGAATGCAAAACCAGCACAAAGCTTTTCTAAGGATAGAGAAAACTGATGTGTACAGTCAGTGGAGAAAGTAAGAATAAAGTAGCAATGTTAAACACATAAATGGTGAATTCCCTGAGAGACAATAAAACTATGCTTTGAGGGAGTATTTCTCTAGCAGGGCAGAAATAATTTGTAACTAAACATTCTGCAAGGAAGCACCCATCCATCCCAGAGTATAGGTTCTAATCAGTAGCAAACAGTGAGTCACACAAATCCCCCTAATGCGGTAGGTGGCCTGCAGCAGGCTTGCTTCAGGCCACACTGGTGAGACTTTGAACAGTAAGTCATCTTTTCCTAACAAAGACTTGATAGATACATGCTGCTCAGAACTACACAGCAACGGGATCGGGTCATTTACTGAAACACTACAAGTGTTAATTAGACATAAAGACATATTACCATTAATCCCTCTCGGAATATTCCTCCTTGCTTCAAACACACCATTCTTGCCACTTTCTGAAGCCATTCTGGAAGAAATCTTTTCATGAGTGTCTATATGATGTGTGATCAAGGCTTTCTGTACGATGTGCGAATGCTGCTGCTGAGAGCCATTCAGTGGAAAGGCAGGCTTGTAAAGAATCACAGGGTGTGGGCTGGGGATTTAGCCCAGTGGTTCTGCCACCTGCCTCGCAAGTGCAAGGTCCTGAGTTTGATCCCCAGTACCGCCCCCCCCAAAAAAAAATCACAGGGTGTCCTCGTCTGCCCTATTCACCAGATATGGCACCATGTGAGTCTGGCTCTTTCCCAAAGTCAAAAATGACCATGAAAGGTCAACATTTTGAATTGATTCCGGTCATCCAGGCAGCCAAAGCAACAAACTAAAGACACATGAAAGAAAACTTCCACAGCTGCTTCAGAAAGTGGCAAGGATGATGGTGTTTGTCTGAAGCAGGAGAGAACATTCTGAGGTGGATTAACTACAGTGCACCTTTTACTGTAATAAACTTGCTTTTATTTGAACATACCATATTTTTCTATCACACCTCATACATTTAATTTATTCACCCATTTGTTCAACAAACATTAAACACCTACTCAGAGAGTGACCCTGTTCTAGTATTAAGGACACAGCAGAAAAAAAAAAAAAAAAAAAAAAAAAAATTCCCACTTTGGTGGAGCTTGCATTCTACTGCAGTTTCATGTTTAGTATAAAGCACAGGCGTGATAAAGCCATGATTAGGTATAGCATCAGACACCAGGCCATACCCCCAGATCAGGAGCGCCAAACACTGTATGATGAAACGTGCACAAAGCACGCTATGTATGTCACCCTTATTAATCCACATAAAGAATGCAGTGCATTGGCCAGGGATTTGGCTCAGTGGTTCTGCCACCTGCCTTGCAAGCGCAAGGACCCGAGTTCGATCCCCAGCATCAAAACAAAAAAGAATGCAGCAGATTATTATAGGGATAACTCAGCTTTTTTTCTTTTTAAAAGAGCATGTTATATTTATCAAAAGGAAAATTAGAGTGATCTTGAATATTATGATATATGTATAGTCAGAACGTGCTTTAAAAATGGAAATAAATCTGGGCATGTGGCACACATCTTATTAGCATTCTGAGAGGCTGAGGCAAGAGGATCACAAGTCTGAGCAGACCCTATCTCAAAAAAAAATGTAGATGTAGTTCAGCGTGAAGGTCCTGGGTTCAATCCCCAGTACCACAAAAAAAAGTAAAGAAATAAATACAAATAAAAGGAATAAGAATTAATGGGAAATCTTAGAAATGTGTAATAGCTTTAGTTAGTGGTGTGATCTGAATGTTAGATCTCCTTAATTCTTTTGTTTGTTTGTTTGTTTGGTACCAGGGATTGAAGTTGGGACCTTGCGCTTGCTAGGCAGGTGGCGGAACCACTGAGCTAAATCCCCAGCCCCTAGATCTCCTTAAAATTCAAATGCTGACCTCTTTACCCCCAAGCTGATGGTAGGGTTGGAAGGTAATTAGGTTTTGGGGGTGCAGCTTACCTGAATGGGATTAGTGGCCTCATAAAAGAAGCTCGAGAGAAACCCCTCATCCTTTTTACCAGGAGATTAGATTAAGAGGCTGTTTACGAGGATCAGCTCGTATGGCACATGAAATCTGTCAGCATCTTGATCTTGGACTCCCCAGCCATTAGGACTGTGGGAAATCAATTTCTGTTGCTTCTAAGCCACCCAGTATAGAGTGTTTTGTTACAGTAGCCCAAGTAGATTACAGCAGTCAGTGAGCTCCTTTTCATTTGGTCTTCAGATCCTACTGTTCCCATCCAGTTGTGCCCCTGCTATAGCAGATAGTGGTCATCGATTTAGTCCCTGCGTGTAGAGGTTGGACTATCTTTGTCTATCTTCCATTGCTATACCAAAATGCATGAGTTGGGTAATTTATAAAAAGAAGTTCATTTAGCTCAGTTTTGGAGGCTTGAAATTCGAGATTAGCCAGCCCCATCTGCTCAGCTGTGGTGACAGCCTTCTGGCTACATCACAAACACCAAAAGGTATCACAGCAGGATGACATGTAAGAGGGAAAGACTATGTTGAGGCGGGAAGCCAGAGGGATTCAAAGACAGGCTTGTTTTTTTCATAACAACTTTCCCTAGTAAGAAGGAAACGGGGTCCTGAGAGAGCCACGTCATTCCCTTCTGAGGTTCCAGCAACTCTTAAAATTTCCATGCTGGGGACCAAGCTTCCCTCACATGGACCTTTAGGGGACACACTCAAGCCACCTCCCAATCTGTACCTTCCCTCATTTTCACCTAAGGCTTAAGTACCCTGGCTCTGTTAAAGAGAGTAATGTGAATGAAGGGTGGTAGTAAATGCCAACAATTTGCAAGCAACTGTGCAATCAAGAGACTTCCATGAAGCCGACTTGTCAGAGTCCTTAACCTAAAGACAGACAAGACAACCTCGCCTCATGGTGGTGTATACAAGCCCACTCTTCAGGGCCAGTGTACCCACCCTCAGTGGCTGGCAGCGTCAGCTCTGAGGATCCTGAGGATTCTCACCTGCGACCCTCACAGAAAATTGCCCTCAGCCACCAGAAGCTGCCTGTCCAAAGGCTACACCTTCCTGGGACAAGGGCTGGCCAATGCAGGGACACAGAGACAAGCATGCCTACCCTTGAGGAGAGGAAGAGGGAGATGACATGGGGAACAGGCACAGAGATGGCTCACTGCAATCTATAGTGTTTAATTCCTTCAGAGGGGAAAGGACCCCAAGAAAGGATGGCAAAATGTTAAGATTTGATACGGCCTGATATTAGTATGTGAACACTTCTCATCTGTATTCTTGGCTGTAAGTTCGAAGTATGTTGTAAGTGAAAAAGGATCTGTGGAATCAAATACAGGAATTAAATGGGCATTTTGATGCTTATTTAACTCGTTTTTCTGTCTTTAGTCAGGGTAGCACTGAGGGAAATCATGTTTGTTGGGCACCCTGTATGCCTAGCATGCATGAGACTCTGGGTTTAGTCCCTAGCATGAAAGAGAGAGAGAGGAGAGAAGTTGGGGGAGAGGAAGAAGGAAGAGGAGGAGGAGGGAGGGAGGGAGGGAAGAAGCAAAGACGTGCTAGGTAGGACTTTATACTCTTTCAAGGATCTTTCTCACGGTTTCATATTGTATCAAGTTCCATTCACAGTCAGATGTGTCATTAGATTTTATTCTAATATCAAACTTATGACCTTGAACTTAAACTTATTTCTTCAACCTGGAGCTTAACTCAAGCCACAGGCTTTACAGCATGTTCCCTAAGAACCAGAATGCTCCTCCCTAGCTTACCTGAGCTCCCTAAGATGCACATGATCTGCCCACTCTCCACATACAAGGAGATGTCTTTGAGGATCTGCCTGTTCCATCGCTGCCAGCAAGATGAGATGTCCCACCAGCGCCCGACAGAATAGCTATAAAGAAAACCACATTATGGCCAAGGCAGCGTGGGGTCCTGGGAGGGACCAGATCAGGTCTCCCAGCGCTGCCCCCCAGCTCTGCCCTGGCCAGTTACTTCTGGACAGGATCGTAAGTGTGTGGCCACCTCAGTGTCCTGCTCTGCAGGCCCTGGCTGCAGGCTGGCACCACCCACAGAGAGTGCCTGCCCAGCAGCTGCTGTAAATGTCAGGTCTCTGTCTGGCTGTGCAAAGGCAAACAGAGCACTGTTTATTCCTAGGTTGACCCACGTTCCTTCACCAGGTTTTATTCCACCTCATGCTCCCAGCCCCGGCTCCCTATAGGTCCTCTCTATTCACATGGGGCAGGCTCCAGATAATGAGGAAGGGGTGTGGGCCACCACAGGAAGGGTAAGAGGCAGGGGTAGCCCTTGTCTCTCTCCCCCGCATCTACTAAGGAAGCAGCCCCACAGCACAGGCCCACCTTACCTGACGCTGTAGGAGATATGCAGGACACTTAGGCTGTGACGAGTCCTGGAGGCTTCTGTAGGATCTTCCTCTAGGGAGCTCTGGTGATTTCCATGTGCTTGGGGCTCCGAGGCCCCATCTACGGTAAGAGAAGAGAGCTCACTCATGGCCAACAGACAGCACGGGCAGGTGAATTTTCTGGTGGCCTGGCCCTCTCTGGAATGGCTTCAACTGAGTTGCCAGAGACAGAGTGCCCCACCTGCTTCTTGCCAGCCTGGACTTGGCCACGGATGCCATTATCAGATGTACCTTTAGCCGGAGCGTCCTTATCTTGACAGCAGGGAAAGCACATGTTTGTAGGAGGGCTTGCCAGAGAGGAATGCTGGGAGAGATCCTGGCACTGCCAGGAAAAGACCAGGGCACCCAGCTCTAAGGAACCAAGGGAGAAAGCAGACGCCAAAGGCCACAGGAGCTGCATCAAAAGGGCACAGAGCTGGTGGGCTCATGGCCGGGGAAGCTGCAGAGAGGAAGCTCTGGAAGGGGGCTGCTGTCCAGGATGCCTTGGTGAGTGACGGGCTGGCTTGGCCCGGCAGGTAGGGAGGAACTGGACTTTTCTTTCCTCTCTCAAGAGTTTCTGCCCTAATCCATCACCTGCACCACAAACAGAGCAAGGATGTGGCAGCAGGGATCCATTTCCTGGGCGTCAGAGGGCAGAAGGGATCAGATTCAGGGCTATGAGACTCTGAGGTCATTTCTGGCCCTCAGACCTGCTCCCATAGGGGAGTGATGTTTCTGTTTGCGACCTGTGCGGATTTAGCATTTTCCCCAGAGGAGGTTCCACCACAGAAACATATTCACACAGACCGGGAACTCTGCTGGTGTCACCCCTGTCCATGTGGCTGTCAAGCCAAGATTCTCAGGGGCAGTAAAGTGACAGGGGCAGCTGAATGACCATGGGATCATCCAATTTTATGCTCAGAATAATCAGGTAACTAGAGGATCTTGGAGAGAGCTATGAGAAACAAAGTAGAGGCATGAGGTGCCCTCCCTCATTTTACCAGAGATGTGTTTACTTGATAAACAGCCTCTGACTGGGGAGAGTGGGAGGTGCTTCAGGCAGGAGGCTGCATTGGAAGACAGAAGGAAAGCAGGTCCCTACCCCACCTTTCTTTACTGGTTGTGAGGAAAAGTAGGAGAGAAAGGCAAGAACAAGAACTCCAAGCAGGGAGTGGTGGCGCATACCTGTAGTCCCAGCACCCGGGAGGCTGAGTCAGAAGAATTGCCAAGAGTTTGAGGCCAGCCGGAACTGTATAGCAAGACCCTGTCTCAAAAACAACAACAAAAAAAAGAAGTCCAGCAGGGGGCACAGGCACCCAGAATGGCATCGAGTTACCAAGGTGAGACCCAGTCAGGCCCAAGGAGCCCAGGTTCTGCCCTCTGAATTCCCCTGGGGCCAACCCCTAGGAGTCTTCCCCTAGCATGTGCAGTATTTAGAACTAAAAGATGAGGACCACGTATCCTTTATCTCGATCCTTAAAAGCTCTCAATCCAGCTCAAACCTATGTTAAAAATAGCATAGTTGCTGACCTCTTCCCTTGACATGCCCTCCTCACAACCTGGAGGCCACCCAAAAAGGGGGCGGCCCTGGATTTAGCTCAGTGGTACCGCCACCTGCCTTGCTAGCACAAGGTCCCGAGTTCGATCGCCAGCACCCAAAACAGAACAAAACAATTAAAACTCTGACGGGGGGGGGGTCAAGGCCGGGGATTTAGCTCAGTGGTTCTGCCACTTGCCTTGCAAGCGCAAGGACCTGAGTTCGATCCCTGGTACCAAAAAAAAAAAAGAAAAGAAAAATCTGGGGGGTCCTTGGAATGACAGCTAGAATAAGGGCAGCAGGAGAGAGTCTGCCTCTAGTTCATGACATAGCCTGTCCCCTCCTCTACCCCACCCCCGGCTCCACCCCACTCTTCAGTGCAAGGAACTGACGCAGTCCTTGTGGTCACCTTGACCTACCCACTCATATTTCCTCCATGTCCTCCACAAACAAATGTGCTTCTGGCCTCAGGGTGCTGGGTTAGGAGGCAGCATCAGGGCACCGGAAGACAGGCCTGGGAGGAGATAAAGGCGGGCCCTGAGAATGGAGTTAGGGCACTGCGCAGAGGATTCTGGCATCAGGTACTTGGAGTGGTAGGTGCCTGTGGCCCACAGACTGCTTACATCATGGGCAGGATGTGACAGAGGAGGACAAGAAAGGTCTGGGCGTCAGGCCAGAGTTGTTTGAGCTCTGGTCTGAATGTCCCTGGGTCCAGGACTGTCCTCTCAGCCAGGAACAACCCCTGCATGCCCCTGTCAGCCACAGGTCCTTAGCACATCACACCCTGCCCTTGCCCAGCCTTCTCCTTCAAGTTCTCTGAGTTTCTGTCTATGCTTCTGATTCAGGAATTTGATCAGAAGTTAATACATGGAGAAATGACAATGTAGCCCAGCAGGAGCTGAGCTGGTTACCTACAAATAAACCTGCTTTTGCTTTTTCGGGTGTCACCTGTCAGAAATTCAAGTGATGTTCTGACAGTCATACTGATTAAGATGTCAGCCGAATAGATATTTAAGTATTTGAAAAATAGAGAGAGTTTGTCAAAACCTCAGGAAGAGTCTAACAAATCCTTCCTGGGACCCAAGGAAAATATTTTAAAATGGAACAAGTCACACCCAACTCAGGCACAAATTTTCCTCTTCCAAGCCTGAGTTGCCTGTGTGGTTCCCACAGGGCTGTTCCTTCCGTGGTGGCTGGGGTTCAAGGAAGGGGCCTGGGACAGGCCTCAGGACAGGACCTGTGCCCCTCTCAAATTTTTGCCTACCTTCCTTCTTGCTCCCTCTTTCCGTCCAGACCCCAAATGCCCTCTGCCTTCTGGTCACAGTGGACCTGAGGTCACCTCCACACACTGCTCCAGACTCCAGATGTCTGCTCTCCCTTCTTTAGAAGCTCCTTCTCCCTAATCCAACCTGCGAGCTTTGGGCCCCACCTGATGCCAATTGTTCAACATCCCTCCTGCAGATATTTGCTTTAAAAAACAACACAAGATGACAGGATCCTCATTAGCCCAAATGAGTCCCCACCAGGTGATAGATTTTTCCGAGCACTTAACACAAAGAACCAGCGAAACCAGGCACCGGTGTGGTGGAGGTGGAACCAGGGAAACCAGGGCTGCCCATGACCTCCCCAGAGTTCGGTCACCCTCACAGAGGACACACACCCTCCCCGCTCTGCCTTGGGCCCCACCTCTCCCTCCCTGCTTTGGCCTGGGGGTCAAGGTGGGAGCGGAAGCTGGCGTTCTAGCCATGGGATTGCTCTCTCCTTTGAAAACATATTGTGAAATATTTCAAACAAACCCATTGACATAGGGAGCCGCCCCCCCACTCCCCACAGCTTTGAAGCCCACCGGCTCCATTTCCTGTGTCTCTCCCCCATATCTTCCCTGCTCCCCAGAGATAACCCCTTGCCTGAGTTGGGTGCTTGTTTTTCCCGGTTTTTTTTTTTTTTTTTGGATAATGTTGACAGTAGTTCAAAACCTTAAGTGGTTTTGTTATACTCTCCCCGAACTCCGAACTCTGGGTTCTGCTCACAAGGAGACCTGGCATGTCGCGAACCGGCGACGCAGAGCACTGTCCCGCAGTGCCTCAAACCTGAAAGAGCAGCGGGGTGGAGATGGGGCAGAGAGAAAGGAAGGACGCCAAGACAAGAGTCTGATCAAGGCGACGTTTATTGCCGGCAAGCACCGGCCTTTTAAAGGGAAAGGCCGAACTATTATGGGCTAGGATCACCATAGTAACCTCAACACCCGCTCCACGGGAACGAGGGTTCACACGGGCCTCAACACCTGGTCCACGCGGCCCGGGAAGCTCGCACTCTGCACAGTGGTCCCAGCGCGCCCCGCCCGCCTCCCACGCCCCTCGCCCGGCCCTCGGGGCTGTCCGAGTTTCTCCCGTGCAGGGTCAAAACAAGTTTAACACGTGCAGTCCTTAAAAAGGAACAAATGTTGTCTTTCAAAAAGCCAGTGGGCCATGGCTGGCTTCCCACACTGGCATAGCTGGGAAAGTCGCATCCAGGGGGCCTCTCACCTCCACTATTGCAGGAGTACTTTGACAGAGACCATTGTTTGCTATTATCACCTAAGGCACTGGTCCTCTCCACAATGAAGCGATCCCTGACCAGAAGCTGGAGGTCAGTAGGCCTTTCTCCCTGGCTTACTCCCTCCTAAACCCTACTCACACTCAAACCTAAGCTCCATAGAGATGGACTCTTTCACTGCCACACCTCAAACTCCAAACCTGAAGCTCTCACAGCTTGATTGGAGGAACGGACCCAGCTGTATGTTAGAAAGATAGTTCTGCAGGCAGGAGGCCCAGGCCCATGTGAGCTTGTAAAAGAATCTATCCCTGGTCCTGCACTTCAGAAACAGGGGAAAAATGGAGTGCCTTGGACAGCAGAAATCTCATAGCTTGGTGTGGTGGCACACTCCTGTAACCCTAGCACTAAGGAGGCTGAAGTCACAGGATCACAAATTCAAGCCTAGCCTGGGCTACATAGCAGGAACGGACAGAGAGAGGTGAGATAAAGGCACCAAAACACAGTTAGGAGGAATAAATTCTAGCATTGTGGTTACTGTGGTTCACAACAATTCATTGTAGATTTTATAAAGAACCAGAAGAGAAGGGCCGGGGATTTAGCTCAGCGGTTCGGTGGCCTGCCTTGCAAGCACAAAGACCCGAGTTCAATCCCCGGTACCAAAAAACAAAAGAACCAGAAGAGAGGAGTGCTTTGTATAGGCAAGCAGGCTATGCAGAGAAATGGTGAATTTTTAAGGACCGGAAATTCTCGTTGACCTTATTTGATCATTACACATTTTATACATTGTCCAGTTATCACACTGTACCCATGCATATGTATAATTATGTGGCAATTAAATATTCACCAGCCTCACTGTGGTGTACATATGTGGGGTGATGGTGACAGTGACCTTTTTGAAATCCTCCTGGAGCATTCTTATGGCGAGCCATTATGGTGAGCCTTGACACAGGCCTAGCCATGATTGAACTTTGAGTCACCTCGCTGGCACGGATGTGCTCTCGCCCATAGCCACGCGCGAGTTCAGCTGGTAGCAGATGTAACCCATTATGGTGGTTATTGTTTCCCTCTGGAATGTGTGGGCGGTACCCTCGCTCCCTCGCTCCCGTGCAGCCCTCGCTCCCTCGCTCCCGTGCAGCCCTCGCTTCCATGCAGCTGGAGAGTATAAAAGGGAGAGGTTCTGTAATAAAGCAAGCAAGGAACATGAGAAGAAAAGTGCCTCCCGTCTCTCTGTCCTCGGCCTTTCAGGTTTAGGACCTGCTGGCAGGATCCTGAGGTCGCGGCTCGCGACACATTCTCACCGGTTTTGTTGCACAAAACTTCTCATCAAAATACGATACAGCCAGTTGTGGTAGTGCACGCCTATAATCCTCTCATTCTGGGAGGCTGAGGCAGAAGGAGTATTAGCTTGGGTCCAGCCTGTATAAAACAGTGACTCAGGGAGAGCCTGTCTCAAAATAAAAAATAAGAAAAGGGCTGGGGATATAGCTCAGTGCAAATGCCCTGGGTTCAACTCACAGTATAGCCAAAAAAAAAAAAAAAAAAAAATACAATTTTTCTTGGGAGGTGTCGTCGTGGATATTGAGCATTATTAACTTGCTGATAGCTGTTTTCCTCCCACAAGCTGAGTTGGTTGCATCAGGAGATAGTAAGCCAGATGAGGGGAGGAGAAAGCTCCAAGATGAGGGTTTCCCAGCTCCAGGCTCCAGCCTGCCTAGCCTGCTCCCTTCAGCCTGGAGTCTGCACAGCGTTCATCCTCAGCTGTTTCGTCCAGGCCCCCTAGCCTGAGGCTGAGGTTGTCAGAGCAGCAGCTGCCCTGGGGAGGCCTGTGCTCTCTGAATGGAGAGAGAGAAATGTGCCTGCCTTGTCACTCCTGTGCTCTCAAAGTCCTGGCTCCACCTGGGCGAATCCTGCCAACCCTGCCAGTCACAGCTCCTGCCCCTCCGCCCTCCTCCCGACTTCTCCTGCATCCCCAGGATCCCTCACTTGTCTGTCTCCCAGCAGGGCCTCCAGGACAGCTTGTTCTCTGAAAATGACAACAGCCTGTACTTCACCTACAGTGGCCAGTCCAACACCTTGGAAGTCCGAGATCTCACCTACCAGGTAGGGGTGCACACGCCTGGGCTGAGGGGACCGCAGCAGGGAAAGGGGGAAGGCGAGGCGAGCCCATCCTGCAGACTTCGGTTCCCAGCATGGACTCAATCGGGCACACACCCCCCCCACCGCATCCACTGGCTGCAGGCCCTGCGACTTCTCTGTGTCACCCAGGTGTGGGGGAGAGAGGGGAGAGGCCAGGAAAGGGCCGGAGACTCCTACAGAAACACAGCGAACAGTGAGAGCCCTGGGGAAAGTCTCTAGAACTCTTGACTTTAGATTTGGATATAATCTTAAATTTTTGAAAAAGTTCTAAAAATGGTACCGTATTCCTACATGGCCTCTGTTCGGCTTCCCCTCGTGGTAACATCTTGTACTCCATGGTATAATTATCAAAACTAAGAGATGAACAATGTACAATGCTACTAACTCAACCACAGACTTTATACGTTCAGATTTCATCCATTTATATGTCTCTATAGTTTTCCCCCGCTTTGGTAAAATGTGCTGTTCCCGGAGTCAATGCAAGGACAACCAGCAGTCTTTGAGAGGTTCTCAGGGAGACCCGCACAGAGTCAAGGACCACTCTTTCCCTACCTTTCTGGAAACCTGCATGCTGCCCAGAGGGAACATGGTGGGGCCTGTGATGGTAAACTTCAGAGGCCCAACCCTGGTTTCCCATAAGTGTGAGTTAGGATGAGCTAATGAGGTGCACTATAACTTTCTCTCTCTGCCACTTATTAGCTGTGTGACCTTGAGCAACTTACTTAACTGTTCTGAGCCTCATCTATAAAACACAGATTCTAATTGTATCTGTGCTATAGATTTGCAATGATGACTGAATGAGATAATGATTAACATAATGTTTTGCACATAGTAAACACCTCAAAGTGATTAGTAAATTACTGTCATTAGGTGCAGTCATTCTGTTTTTTTTGGTTTTTTTTTTTTTTTTCCTATTCTGCTGTTGCACCTAATTTCTAGTCCTTTTGTCTCCAGATTTGGGAACAGCGGCATCAGGTTCTCAGGATGGTGGAGTTCCATTTCCATATTTGTTTTTGTTTCTGTTTTTGTTTTCTATTACTAGAGATTAAACAGGGCCTTTGCACTGAGCTGCATCTCAGCCCTTTTTATGTATTTTTAAATTTTGAGACAGGGTCTGGCTAAGTCACAAAGTTGCCAAGGCTGGGCTTGAACTTGCAGACCTCCTGCCTCAGCCTCCCAGAGTGCTGGGATTACAGGCGTGCAGCACTCTGACTGGCTGCACCTCTGTGTTTGAGAGAACCTTGGTGGGGAGGGCTTGGCCCCTTGTGTATCAGCAGGGGACGTCCCTGCTCCCGAGGAACCCTCCGCCGTCTCTCCCCCTGCAGGTAGACATGGCATCCCAGGTGCCTTGGTTTGAGCAGCTGGCTCAGTTCAGGATCCCTTGGATGTTGCACAGCAATCAAGTTTCTGGTGAGCTGGGCATCCAGAACCTGAGCTTCCGAGTGCAAAGCGGGCAGATGCTGGCCATCATCGGGAGCTCAGGTAGCGATGCAGGGGAACAGGGCATGGGGCAGTGGCTTCTGTCTTCTGGGATGCAGAATGGTCCTTTGGAAAAATGGATGTTTCTTGTAGAACTCTTTGCTGACTAGTAGACCAAGGTAGAAAAGTGGCCTAGAGGGACAGACCTGGGCCCGAAGTCCAGCTCCTCCCTTTACAGCTCTAGATGCCTGGCACTAGTACGAATCATGAGCTGCCTCCTGTCCCCCAGAAGCTGCAGGTGCAGTGTCTGTCTCTAGACACCCTGGACCAACGGGACCATCAGGCAGCTTCAGAAAGTCATGTTCGCTGCTGGGACTCCTCCGACCACAAGGGCACTTGCTCAGGTCATGGCCAGACAGTGACTAGGCATCGCTCCGCCACTGTGCCCCCGCAAAGCTAGAGCTCAACCTTCAACCTCTTGCAAAGAGCCAGATTTGGGATTGCTTCAAACAGACACTTCCCCAGAGAAAATTTGTAGTTCCAGAATGTCAGGGCTGGAAAGCATTTTTGGAGGAAGATTTTTCAAATGACCTAGTCCACACTTCTAGAGTGTGCCTTTGCCCTCCTCCACACACACACACACACACACACACTCTCATTCCCCTGCATTTGATAGATGAGGACACTAAATTGAGTTTTTCTCCTAATGACACAAATTCAATGTGGAGCTAGAACTTGAACTTTGTTTCCTGATTCTAAGAACCAAGCGTTTCCTCCTAGGACATCTTACCTAGAGTGAGAGCACTTTATACCTTTTAATTAATCATTTCCAGAGGTAAAGATTACTCAACGTATTTAACATCGACTCCAAACTTTTATACTCTTCTGATAGAGAAGATCTGTTTATTGTCTAACCAAAGATCAATGAATTACTATCTGTAAATGCACTTTGTAACTGAAACAATATGCACAATCATTAAGCCCCTCCCACTCTGGCCCTGATGCTGGGATTCTGACCTAAACAGAGATTATTTTGATATGTGACTTCCGGTGGTTTTTCTTGTTTTATCTGCCTTTTTCTTCCTGAACTGAGCATCAGGGGAGACGGGAGCTCTTACTGACAGTCATCCGGGTGAACGAACGGTCGGTGCATGTGACCCTGGCTGGGAGTACTGTACCTCTGATATATGATTAAGGAAAGTGAAGTCCAAGAGGCTTGGCAGGAATAAACTGAGTAATATCCGGGACTTTTGACTACATGTTCAGTGTTAGTTTCAAGCTACTTAGATTAAATTATTGAAGCGCATAAGCAGGTGTATACATTATATTTCCTGTGACTTTTATTACACACACACAAACACACAAATGCTGGTCATAATTATTTTTTTTAAAAAATAGCCCCAGGCATTTAGTGTCCTTAACAGAATCTGCAATGCTGGATGTGTTTTCCAGTTAACGAATTTGGTGGTAGGGAGATGCCAGCCGTTCTCCCAAGGTCTTGAGTGTCCTTAGGTATTTTAACCTAGAGCATCTCTCCAAAAGCACTGGAAAAGGCTGCCCACACTTCTAACAAAGTTTTGCTTAGAAAATATGGTCTTCCCGCTGTCTGACCAGGAATCTCAAGTCCGCTGTGAAGGCTGGTGAAATCTCCTCACTCCTAGACCCCGAAGCCAATGTTCCAGGCTGAACAGGGAGCAGGCCTGGGCCCCTCTCTCTGGTTCCTCTCCTATTTGTTCCACCTAAATTCTCAGGGCCCTAAATGAGGTGTACCTGTGAGGCAATGGGCAGGCCCCTTCCGCTCTGCACCTCTCGGCAGTAAGCAGGAAGATCACATTGGGCAGGACTTCCCAGGCATTTTGTAATTGCACTTGTTTGAAAACAAGCCGGAAGGATTTAGCTCAGTGGTTCTGCCGCCTGCCTCGCTAAGCGCCGTGGACCTGAGTTTGATCCCTGGTACCAAAAAAAGGAAACTAACTTGGAAATTTTTCTTTCCAAAAAGAATATACAACAAGTGAACCCAAATCCTGTCCAGGTAACTGGGCAGGGCTGATTTTCAGCTCCACTAGAGGAAAGGGTTTGCAAGTCTGAGCCCAGTCTGCACTCACAGTTCAAATCATTGTCAAAGAATGAGCCTCATTGAGCACTCCAGTCTGACGCTCAGTCCCCCAGATCAATAGTAACTGGTACATCATTCAGAAGTAGACAAAAGTGAGTGCAGTGGGCTTTGTTTTTAGAGAGAATAAAAAGTGCTACTGATAAGAATAAGAAAGAAGGGTGGAGATACCTTCAGAACCTATGTATATACTGTGCTTTAAAATCATTTCTACATCTATTACTTCTCCATTATTTTTCCCCTTTATTTCTCAAAATAGGTTCTGCTTTGCATTTTTAGAAGATACTCTATGAATGTTCCCAGTTAGTCCTTCCCACAGAACCAGTTTCTGAGCCAAAGGACAATGAATGATGATGCACAGCTGGCAGGTTCGCCAGGCAGAAATAGTTCCACTTCATGGAGCAATGAACCCCAGCCTTGCTGGAGAGAAAGCACATCCGTGTGGGAGAGAACATAGGCTCCAGGTGCGGGAAGGCCTGCAGCAGTCGGGATTCTCCTGTCACTCAGCTGCTGGTTGACCTGGCGTAAACCCCAGTGCCAAGGAGTCCCAACCTCCCAAGGGTTCAGACAAAAAGCCTGAGGTTTCATGTCCAGGGGCTGCCATGCCTGGGCCAACAGGCAGTGCCACCTTCCCTGGGGCTTGGTTACTTCAGCAAGGGTAAAACAGGCCAGGGAGCTGGAGAGCATGTGGGGCACAGCAACTGCCCCCTGATCCCTGCAGCTTTGCCCTCCGCAACAACTCTGGTCCCTTTGCAGGCTGTGGGAGGGCCTCGCTGCTGGACGTGATCACTGGCCGAGACCATGGTGGCAGGATGAAGTCAGGTCAGATCTGGATCAACGGGCAGCCCAGCACGCCCCAGCTGGTGAGGAAATGTGTGGCCCACGTTCGCCAGCACGACCAGCTGCTCCCTCACCTCACTGTCCGAGAGACCCTGGCCTTCGTCGCCCAAATGCGCCTTCCCAGAACCTTCTCCCAGGCTCAGCGCAACCAAAGGGTAATGCAGCCTGGTAGGGAGCCACAGTGTCTAAGAAGTCAGCACATCCTTACCCTCTGTGCCTCAGGATTCAGCCCAGGAAGAGGCTAAGCAGCCCGGCTCACCATACACCTGCTGAAAAGAGTCCTGTGCTCACCTCACTTGACCAACTGGGCCTGGGGGCAGACACCTTTTATCCCAGCACTCTGGGAGGCCGAGGCAGGGGAATTTGCAAATTTGAGCCCAGCCTGGGCAACTTTAGTAAAGTCGTGAGACGGTGTCTCAAAGTAAAAAAAGGATTGGGAGGTAGGAAAGTGTGAAGTCTCTGGGTTCAGTCCCCGTTCTCCCCCGCATCTGTCTCTCTCACACACACAGAGCCATCTCAGTCTCAGCCGGTTCCTTTCACAGCATCTGTCAAATGTGCCATGGGTTTTATGTGTTTATTTGTGAGCCTGTCTTCCGGTCCTCCACGTGGGCAGGGAGCCCAACTGTCTGGTCCCCAACACAGGGCCCGTGCGTGACACAGTGACCCGAAGCTGGGGACAGAGGCAGGAGGGACGCTGCAGCGAGGGGACAGGGTTCTGGAGCGCCCTCCTCCCCGCTAAGACCTGGGCAGAGAAGCAGGTCTCTGAGCTCCGGGCCCGGGTGTGCAGCCCGAGGCTTTGACGCCCGCTCCCGCGCAGGTGGAGGAAGTCATCGCCGAGCTGCGGCTGCGGCAGTGCGCGGACACACGTGTGGGCAATGCTTACGTGCGCGGCGTGTCTGGGGGCGAGCGGCGGCGCGTCAGCATCGGGGTGCAGCTCCTGTGGAACCCAGGTGAGCCCCTGGCAGAGCGGGGAGAGACCGTCCTGGGCGCAGTCGGGTCACCCTTTCTTCTCTGTGGTCAGGAATCCTCGTCCTGGACGAGCCCACCTCGGGGCTGGACAGCTTCACGGCCCACAACCTGGTGAAGACCTTGTCCCGGCTGGCCAAGGGCAACAGGCTGGTGCTCATCTCCCTGCACCAGCCCCGGTCCGACATCTTCAGGCTGTTTGACCTGGTCCTCCTCATGACCTCAGGCACCACCATCTACCTGGGGCCGGCGCAGCACATGGTCCAGTATTTCACGGCCATCGGTCACCCCTGTCCCCGCTACAGCAACCCTGCGGACTTCTACGGTGAGACAGCAAAGCTGGTGGCTGGGGACCCGGGACACAGGGCTGTCCAACCCTCACCCCAGACAGGTGCTGAGAAGATTTAGGAGCAAAACTGGCAGGTGTCAGGGGAAGAGGAGGAGGAGAGGTAATGGATAGACTGGGTGGAGGAGAGTTGACCAAGGACAGAATGCTGGAAAGGACCTGAGCAAAAAAGCAGCTGTGACAGCCGCCCCTCTGTGCGGGGTGGGAACTGAGCAGAGGACAGAATCCGGGAATCTGATGACTACATCAGGCCCTACCGAGCCATGGAGGCTGCTGTGCCGCTGAGTGCAGGGCCCAGGGCCTACATGAGGGTTCCCTGAATGTGAAAATTGCTCTGCTGGCCCAGGCTTGCCTCTTGGGTCCTGAACACTCAGAATTTCTCAGGTAGTATGAATGAGCCACTTCCTTCCTTCCTGGGGGGAGCGGAGGCCTTTTGAGGGCACTTGCCCTGGGGGGACACCACAGAGTGCTGAGGCATAGCCTGGCTGCAGGACAGATGGCACAGTGGTGCCAGGGCTGGGGGAAGCAGCAGCAGCGGCTGGTCCCACAGGCCCGCTGGACCCCAAGTTCTTCCCAGGATGGCAAAATGTAGTGAGGAGCTCACAGCTCCATGGATGCCGGGGACGTTTTCCTGAGGCGTCCATGAGGGTCCGGAGTACCAAGTCCCTGTCGCTCTCCTGTTTGACCCTCACTCCCTGGAAGGACTCAGCCCCTTGCCTGTGGTGAGAGAGCTGCCGGATAAGGGAGCACAGGGCACCTGCTAGCATGGCCTCTGAGGGCAGTTTGAAGCACACCTAGAGAAGTCAAATGCCCGTAGCAGACTTAAAAACCTTTTTTATTTTTATTTTGTTTTATTTTGTGGGGAGTGGAGAGACAGGGGTCCTTGCCTACAAGTCCTGGGGCAGGTGTCCCTTGCCAGTCTGGGGCAGAAGATCCTACAGGGCCTGAGGTTCCCAGCAAGTCTGGAAGAAAAAGAACACAGAAAAAGATTTCTGAGACCCCTCCTAGATATGATGTTGGCTTGAGATGTGTGGTAGAAATGGAGAAGGGAAGAGGAGGAGGTGACAGAGAGACCCCCTGCTATGCTGAGGCTGGGAGGAAAGAATGGAGGGAGGCATAAGGTGTGACTGGCCTGGCACCAGCTGGGCAGAGGAAGGCCCTGCTGTGAGAGGTGGAGTTGGCCTTGCCGGCCTTGCCGGGGCCTTGGAGGTTGAAGGTCAAGCACTGTGGGAGAAGGGCTGCAGTAAGGGGCTCCCTGATGCAGAGGATCATTTCCTGGGATGCCAGAGGTGGCTCTCCAATGGGCCTGGCTTCCCAACAAGGTGGCCTGACTCCCGCCCTGGGACCAAGCAGCTGACAGGGCAATAAGAGCTCTCTGTGTACTTGGCTGGTCCCTGACTTCCTTCAGCCAAACCTGGTCCTGCCGTGGGCTGGCTGCTTGGAAAGCCAGATTATTAACTGAGAAGATGTGTCAGGAATCCCCACTTTCCCAGCCTTCCTCCTCACCCACCATTCTTCTCCTGAGCAGGCTCTGTGAGGCTGAGCCTTTGTCAGAAACTTCCTAGACAGCCTGGAATCAGGGCCAACACATAACTGATGGAGCCCCTGCCGTGAAGGCTCCTATCCTCCTGGGCTCTCTACATAATGGGTGCTGGGACTGGGCCAGGGGTCAGCCCCAGTGTTCAGGCCAGGCAGCCCCGGAGATCTCTGTCTCTCTCCATTTTGGCCATTGCTTCATGGGTCCTTCTCAGAGAGGGGGAGGAATGTCATAGAGTCCCCAGGGCTGACAGTGTCAGGAACTGGGCCACCCATAGCCTCGCCTCTTTTCCTTGCAGTGGACTTGACCAGCATCGACAGGCGCAGCCAAGAGCAGGAAGTGGCCACCAGGGAGAAGGCTCGGTCCCTCGCGGCTTTGTTTCAAGAAAAAGTGTGTGACTTTAATGACTTTCTGTGGAAAGCAGAGACGAAGGAGCTCGATGTGGGCTCCTGTGTGGCCAGGTATAAAGGGCAGGTGGCTCTGGGTGCAGAGCTCCCTCCTGCAGGGCACTGGCCTGATCTGCCACATTCTGTCTCTCACAGCCCAACCCTCCCGTGTGACAACTACCAGACTCCCACTGAGCCATCCTGCCAGACTCCCAGAGAGTCGCCTGGGGTGGTACAGCAGTTTGTCACCTTGACCCGGTAATTGTCTTTCATTGTGTCCCTGGCCCCAAAGTCTCTGTCCACTTAAGCTCTTTCTATCTAAAGTGAATTTGGGGGAGGAAGCAAGAGGTAGAATTGCTTGAAAAACAGCATTTTTGGGACCACATCTAACCCTCCTGTGATGCATTGTTACTTTTATTGTCTGGGCAAAATTAAAATAGCCTCGGTGGAACAACCATAAGGTCACTGTGAAAAGACTCAGATAGTACAGGAGAATCTAAGCTGGAAACGGAAGCACTCAGAGAAAGCCAGGCCCACATGCTCTGTGTCTTTCTACGCATTCCCATGTACAGAAACATTTGAATTCTCAGGTGAAATCGAACTCTGTGTAAGGTTCCACGGCAGCTTTTTCTCACTTAGAGTAGCACCTCCGCCTGTCACCTGGTCAGATCCTCCTCGGCCTTCTGGGTAGCTCGACTGTAAGCCGCGTGGCTCCTGGGAATGGTGAGGTTATTTTCAGACTTACTGGCCCAGGTAAACACTACAGCAAACATCTCCATACGTCTTTATGGACCAAATGTTTTTTCCCCGCAGCATAGTTTCTGTAAGTAAAATTACCAGGCTGTTCCTTGATGAGAAAAGGAACAATCCTGAGTGTAGGACTGACTGTGAGGCAGATCTTCTTGTCGGTTTTCTCATTGACGCCTCATAGAAGCTCCGAGAATGGGTGTTCCTATCTCCATGATAGAACCGATCCTTCCAGAGATTACATGACATTCCCTAGGTCACAGAGGCTATGTTGTCCCCCTGACGTCTCTTTCTTTTTATTCTTTTTTTTTAAAAAAGTCGTCAGATTTCCAATGATTTCCGAGATCTGCCCACCCTCCTCATTCACGGGGCAGAGGCCTGCTTGATGTCTCTGATCATCGGGTTCCTCTACTTTGGCCACGGGGACGTCAAGCTCTCCTTCACAGACACGGCGGCCCTCTTGTTCATGATCGGCGCGCTCATCCCTTTCAACGTGATCCTGGACGTCGTCTCCAAATGTGAGTGTCACCCACTCTGGGCCAGGTGGACCTGGGTGTCGGCGCCCTCCCAGCTGGCCTCTGCACTCTTCTGATTATCTGGCAACTACAGCTTTGCCGAAGAATTTCTTTGTGACTGTGTAGTAAAAGACAGCAACTGTTGGGCCGGGGAATTAGCTCAGTGTCTTCCTATCCTATCAGGATCTGTGATGACCATGTGCAGGGCATGGATCTGCCGTGCCTGAACAGCCTCGCTGGACATCTGGGACAGGATCACATTATTGCGCCTGTTAAAAAAACACATAAGAACCAGAGCCAGTAGAACTACTTTAAATGATATTAAGAGAGATGCAAAATCAGAAACACAGTAGATTACTTCTCGCTTTTCCACTCCACCCCAGGTCACTCGGAGCGGGCGATGCTGTATTCGGAACTGGAAGACGGGCTCTACACCACTGGTCCATATTACTTTGCCAAGGTGACTGACTGGTCAGAGGTGACAGCGAGTGTAGGCCCAAGAGAGCTGCACCACACTGTACAGACACCGCAGGAAAGAGTCTTCCCGAACTCCAGAGCTACGCATTCCCTGTGATTGCAGAGACCACCTTCTGGGGGTGGGGGAGGTTCAAAGACTGGCAGGTTTTAAAAAATTCTCTAGAAGGCTAGAAATGTGGATTGGGAATGATACTCTCTGGTCAGCAGTAACCTAAAAAGGAACTGATGTGGGCAGGCAGTTGTGATGAGCTCAGAGAGGGTATACAGCTCTCCCAAGGACACACAGGTACTAGGCCTGGGCAGGGCGGGGTGAAGACTTGAAGCCAGGTCTCAGGAGAGAAGATAGCTGCAGGCTGTGTGGGGGAAATGGCTCTGAACTGCCCTGTGGGGGAAAGTCGGGGGCGGGGAGCACAGGCTGTGCCCGGTGCATCCCCTGCAACAGCCTCAGTGCCAGGCTGGTTGGCATCATGGGGGTAAATGCCAGTGTTACGCATTTGAAAATAGCGCCAGGAATAAAGGCGTTGGCTCCATGCTTTGCAGATCCTTGGGGAGCTGCCAGAGCACTGCGCCTACGTCATCATCTACGGGATGCCCACCTACTGGCTGGCCAACCTGGAGCCAAGCTTCCTGCCCTTCCTGCTGCACTTCCTGCTGGTGTGGCTAGTGGTCTTCTGCTGCAGGGCCATGGCCCTGGCCGCCGCCGCCCTCCTGCCCACCTTCCACATGTCCTCCTTCTTCTGCCACGCCCTCTACAATTGCTTCTACACCACCGGGGGCTTCATGATCAACCTGAAGAACCTGTGGGCAGGTGAGGTCTCTGCCCCTGCCCGCTCAGCCTCTCTGGGTTTGAGCAGCGGGTAAAGCCCGCTTCCACCAGGCCCCACTCAAGGCCGGCAGAGTTGCCTCTGCCACTGTCCCGTAGGCCATGGCAGTGTGTCCAGTAAAGGAGGCAGGCAACACCCAGAAGCCACCCCGGGCCCTTCCCTCTCTGTATCACCAGTGGGCTGGGTCATTTCTACCTCCCGAGTCTTCCTTAGATGTCTTCTTGGCTCCATCCATGACACTGGGCTCTGGGCCAGCACAGTAGTCTGTTCTGTGTGACCTTGGTCCTTCTCAGAAGTCATGTGCACAGAATGAGCTTCCTCGGGGGGAACTCGGGCTGCTGGCTGCCTACCGCTTCCCCCAGATCTTGTGACACCACAACCTCCACCTCTGAGCCTGTCCCACCTCTTCTCACCTTCCCCATCACTTTTGTGAGCCCTTTGCTGACAGCCAGGAGGGACTCAGGCCTTCCTCCTCCTTTCTGGACCCTGATGCTCAGGCTCTGCCCACTCTAAACTGAGCGCTCTGGGAAGCTGAGCGCACAGGGACACCTCATCAACCCTCTAGAATTGTGTGGATCCTACATCTAGGTCACCCTGCAGCTCCTCTGCCTCCTCAGCTCCAATCCATGGCCCCAGCTGCCTCCTGTGCTGTTGCCCCTTCATCCCCTCCCTCCTCCTGGCTCCTCAGAGGGTTCCCTGGGGCGTGTTGCAGAGAGCAGGCAGCACCTCCTAAGGTGCTAGGACTGTGGGGCTGACCTGGCTCTTGCTGTCTCCAGTGCCTATGTGGATTTCCAAGGTGTCCTTCCTCCAGTGGTGTTTCGCAGGGCTGATGCAGATCCAGTTTAATGGGCGCCTTTATACTGTGCAGTTCGGAAACATCACGTTCTCAATCTCAGGAGATAAAGTAAGTAGGGAGGGCCTCAGATTCTAAATTAATGGGTAAATAATTGGACATCTTGACGAGCTCATTGAATGTTGATGTCTCCAGATGGTCAGTGATATGGACCTGAACTCCCAACCTCTCTATGCCATCTACCTCATCCTCATCAGCATCAGCTGTGGTTTCCTGTTCCTGTACTATGTGTCCTTGAGGTTCATCAAGCAGAAGCCAAGTCAAGACTGGTGATTCGCACCCAGACTCTTGCCCGCTGGTGGGGCCTCTGAGCAGACCCTTCCACAGCACTCCCTCCCCGCAAGGAGCGCCTCCCTGGGACAATGAGAGCCCTGAAGCTCAGCTACACCGGGCCCCCACTGCTGCAGTGGCACAGGTCAGCCACAGGATGGCAGTAGAATAAAGACAGTTGAAAAGGATTTCTGCTCACTGGCCAGAGCTTGTGATTGCCAGAGGGAGAAAACCCATACTTGGTGGCACCTACGATGTTGCTAATTTATTTCCTTTGGGTGTAACTTTATACAGGCAACTCAGTATAGGATGGGAGCGAATCAGGTACAAATCAAGTAGCTTAGCTATGCAGGAATTGCTAGAACCCAGAGAAAATGGTAATAAGAGCAAACGTTTAGCCTCATCTCCACCATCCCCATACTCTCGTTTAGCCACTCCAGTGGCCTAAAACATACCAGTGAAATGCCATCCCTTCTTTGGTATGGGCTCCAAAACTCAAAGTGAACAATTAAAACTTTATTGAGCATCTACTCTGTGTCAGGTAAACAGATGCCGCCGCTTATTCTCAGTACAACCCTTGGAGGTAGACGGTGTCCCATTTTACAGGTGAGGGCATTGAGGCTCCGACAAATTCAGTTTTCCGGGCTCACACAGCTACTGGGTGGCAGAGTCACACGGGGTTCAAAAGTGTTTGAGGCCTGTAGAAGTCTGAGAGCAGTGGGCAAAGCCTGAGCCACTAAATCTCGCAGTCCAGAAGAGGTTCTCAGAGGCTGCACCGGCCCAGCCAGGCCTCACGGTTGTATCTCAGTGGTCCTGGCTGGGACAGTGGCCAGAGGATGGGATGCTGCAGCCCCAGATCACCTACTTCAGGCCTGAGTGACCCCAAAACAGAAGCACCTGGAGCAGGGTGGGTTCTGTTCCCAAAGGAAAATGAGAGGCCAGAACCAAAAGAAGTGGGAAGGTGTAAGCATATGGGAAGGGAGGGGCACAAGTTCTCTGCAGTCCCTTTGGCCCTCACAACTTCGAATGTGAGCGCTGAGCCAGGATCTGGGGCTGGAGACAGGAGGCAGGAATCTCAGGCCCTACCCAACCCACTGAACGCGAATGTGCACGATCAGATGATTCCCTCAGTGGTTTGTATGCAGGTTTGAGTTTGAAAAGCTGTGCCTTAGCACACTGTCCCTTAACAGTCCACCTGTCCCACGGGGCACTTACATGGTTTCATTGCTCCCACCCCACTCGAGAGTCACTAAGTGTCCAATAGTGCTGTCGCTCATCAGGATGGGAATCGAGGGTTGTGCTAATTGTTGTCTCTGGTTTCCTTCAATTTGTAACAGTTCTTGACTTTCCTGACCTTGATGCATGAAGATTTTCTAGGATTCTCTCGATTTCAGTTTGTCTGATGTTTCACGATTGAGTAGAGGCCGTGCAGTTTGGCAGGAGTGTCACAGAAATGTCTCTGGCCCTTGTCAGAGCATCCTGTCAGGTGGCACATGCTTTTCCCTTGTCCTATGGTGATGTCTTCTTTGATCCCTTGACTGAAGGTGTGTCTGCCAGGCTTCTCCATGGTCAAGGTACAATTTTCTCTAGTTTTGTACTTAATAAGCATTTTATAGATAGACACTTGGGAATTATAAATTGCACATTCCTCATCCAGATTTCCATTTGTTAACTTTTTTATGGCTTCCAATACAGGTGTCTGATTTCTTATTCATTGTGTCAAAATATTTTGCTATCATTAAAAAATTTTTTTTATTATTTTGAGACAGGGTCTGGATAAACTGTCCAAGCTGGGCTTGAACTCGAAATCTTGCCATTTCGGCCAAGTGCTGGAATTATAGCTATGCACCACCACACCTGGTTTACTGACCTTCATTTTCATGCTGACATTGTTCCTGGCTTGGCCAGTGGGTGCCCCCTCCAGGCTGACTTCTACATCCTTCTGACAGGGCCCCACCATTCTCTGAGGACTCTGTGAGGCCTCAAAGTGTTTCAGGCTCATGTTGTACTTTCCCACCCAAGCCCTGGAGTTGGCTGTGTCTCTACAGACTATGTGGAGATAGCACAGATTTAATGGATGCTGGTAGTTAGAAGCCAAGATCTGAGCAATGCATATGTGAATTGCTGTTGGGCATCGTGGCTCCCGGGCCTCTCAGTGAGCAGTTAAGGAATGAGTCCGGGCACACGCACACACACGTGTGTGCATGCAACACAACTACAGATAGGAATTTATACAGCTAGCTTCCAGGTCCCATCGAGCAACAGAGTTGACTCAAATTTTCTTCCTTTTCCTATTCATGACGCTTTTCTCCAGCTTCGAGAAACCTGGCTTCCATTGCCCCCCACCCATCTCATTAATCTCCTGTCCATGCCCCCGCTCACCCCGCTGCCAGGCGGTCCCCGCGTCTGCACATCTGCCCTCCACACCCCACTCCAGCCCGCTCACCACTACTCTGGTCACCTAATGGCTGCAGGCTTGGATGGAGGACGGGCAGGAGGAAGAGGGCAATTTTGCACCCCCTGGGGATTCCAGGGTGTGGTGAGGGTTGCCAGCTAGGAGACACTGTCTGCAAAGGCTGTTGTCACTCGGTGGGCTTTGGGGTGCTGTGCTGTGTGTGGGGGCACAGGGGGACTGAAGCTGCTACAACTCAGCAACTTCTTTTTCTAGAGCAGTGAATGGTTCACCACTCTGGCTACCCCAGGGAGGCTTTACCCCGGCCAGTGTGGCCCCACTCCTGCAGTGCTGGTTCGACAGGGCTACGTCATGTAAAGCACTTGCCAGGCAGGTGAGGCCAGGAAAGGAAGGACTGGGCTCTGGGGCTATGCGTGTGGTTCCGTGAGCCCGTCATACACTGAGTGGAGTAGAATTTACTTTGTAATTCTAAAATGCAAGGGTTGCAGAACTTTCCCTGTGTCAGGTGGCAAATATTTTAGGCTTTGCGAGCCATAGTATAAGTCGTCTTTTTCACAATTACACCACTGCTGTTATGGTGTGAAATCAGCCCACCAGTGGTGCAGTATGGGGAAGAGGGCTATGTTCCAATAAACTACTGCTCAAAGAAACAGGCAGCTTGCTGAGTTTGGCTGAGGCTGTAGTGTGCAGATCAAAAGGTAAAGTTGTCTGAAATTTTCACTTTAAGCCCTCCAATTTCAAGTTATGCTATTACTGATGGAGGAATTTTAATTAAACCAAAAGGTATTACCAATCTTAAATATTAGGATTTTAAAAATAAACTGTTTGGTTCTTGTGGATTATATAAAATGTAATCTTGCCTAATCTACAGTTAGATCTTACACTTGCTTTTGTTTGCTTTTCAACAAGTCTTGTGTTCTCAGGCCAAACAGTCCGCAGCAGATATCCGATCCAAGTGTTCACAGACCTGGGGGTAGGGGTTCTGCTGAGGTCACGTTCATCTTTTGGCACAGACAGCCCAAGGAACCACTTTCTGCGGGCAGTTCCCATAGCCTGCAGCACCAAACAGCTCCAAAGTCAGCAGGCACAGGGTGAGTGGTGGGAGTATCTTGAGGCTTATTTGAAAAATATATCCAACGGGTTTATATATCCAGTAGGTTTAACTCTTAATTCAAACTCATCACCTTTCCTTTGTATTTGATAAAGTGACTGGCTCTTTACCAGAAGTAGCCTGCACAGGGGTTGGAGTGTAACTTGGTGGTGCAGCATTTGCTTAGCAAGTGCTAGACCTTAGGTTCAACCTGAATGAAAAGCCGCATCCGTGTCACCTGGTCCCTGCCGGAGGCAGCTCTGGCAGGGAAGGCAGGGAGGTGGAGTGCAGCCCTTTTTCTGCTGGGAGCTGGGAGCAGCAGCATATATTGTTCAGCAGCTAATAATTAAAACAATAATGTTTAAGCAGTGGCTTGAGGTCTTTAACACGTACCAACAGAGCGAGGCGTCTCTGCTCGCTAGGGAAGAGCGCCCATTCATTACAGGATTGTCTTGTCTTTTTTGTAAAATTGGAAGGATTCTTGTTTTCCCAAACTGCTTTAAAAAAAAAAAAGTCGGAAAAGGCTCTATTTGTTAATTCCAATATTGCATACATGGAATCCTTGCGCTGCGACTGGGCTCAGACTAAGGCTCTTTAATCACATTTATGAGGCTTCCTCCTTATCAAGTATCTGAGATGATCTTAAAAAAAGAAAAGGTTACTTTTGGTTCAGTTTTGGAGGATTCGGATCATCAGTTGGCCCTGGTGAATTTAGCGGGGAGGTTACTAGGGATCAAACTCTGGACCCTGCGCTTTCAAGGAAAGCAGCAGAACCACTGAGCTAATTCCTCAGCCCATCAGTGAAAATATTTTTTAATATGGGACCTAAGGACTTGTGGGGCTCACCTTCCAGTGTCTTATTTCTGAGTTGCAGTGGCACCTGTGACAAGCACGTGGAGGGAACCCTGATGCCCACACCACACCCCCACAGAGAACAGACTTGCAGAAAGGCATACAGGCCGGTGCTCATTGGTCACCTACTGAGGTGCACTGGGCCCTCCCAGTGCCTGGCTCTTTAACTGGGAGCGTGCGGCGAGAAAAACACAGGATGTCAGTGAGACTCCCGAGACTGAGGAAGATGTTCTTTCAGGTCTTTCAGGGCATTGGGGGGTGGGGGTGGGGGGAACGGGGACACCAGATCCCGGCAGCCCACCACTGTCCAACAAGTTTGGAGTTGGTTAAATGCTTTTACTTTATCTGGATCTGATGTTTCTTTTCTTCATGCAAAAATGGAAAAGATAAGTGGCTATTTGGAATTTGCTAATGCAGCCATTTCCTTTATTTGTACTAAGGCTGCATAATGTGGGCTTTGTAGTAGGTGGGCTTGAAAGCAGGATACATTTCTAATGGGAACACTCTTATGCATGATTGTACGACTGCAAAGCGATAAATTACCGTGATTTTGTACCCCCTGCTGCTATTAGTTCGACCACATTTGAGGAATTTTGCTTTTTACATGCAGAAATTCTACAAATATTGGCTTTTCAGAAAGACAAATATTAAATGAAAATTGTGCTCAGACATGAGAAAAAGTGTAGCATAAACATGCTACAGATTCAAGAAATAAATTGTACTGAAAACAATTTGCAATATAAAGCTTGCTTAATAATTTACTGGAACTTGCAAACTCGGTGATTATGCCAGGCATGGGGTATTGGAATAAATGGGAGACTCCTTTCAGCATAAGGTTCCCAGAAACTAGGAATACGTAATTCCATTAATGTAAAAAGGGGTTTTATTACTGAAGAATATCCTTATAGCTTAGATTCTAATTGGGCTTTTTAACTAATTTTAACTGGAACGCTCTAGTTTTGTTTTCTTATAGGAAGAAGCGTTGAGTCAAGCCACTTGATTTACTGATACAACTGCACAAATTCACTTTTGTAAGCCCATGAAAAGCAGACAAGCAGCACGCCTGACACATGGCAGTGGGCGCCTGGTGTCAGCGTTAACCGCACAGTACCAGGACCGCACTGTACTGAGAATCCAGACCAAGAGACCAAGCGCCAGTCTTGAGTTTCCAATCTGTTTGGAGGAAAAACTGGCTGCGGGGGGTGGTGGTGGGGGAGCAGGGGGAGCCCAAATGTTGGCTGGGACAAGGGGCTGAGAGTTCAGTAAGCAGTCCCAGGAGGGGCGAAGGTGCCTTGTGGACGGAGTGGACGGAGCTGGAAAATGGACTTCCAGCAAAAGAAGCTTGCTCTTAAAACAGGTGAGCGGTGACATTAGCGAGGCGATTCTGGCTATAACAGAGGTCACTACACAACTTGTAATTTCAATGTTTAAGACTGAAGTCCTTTGAAATGGATCGGCGCAGTTGTGCAAATATTTGATAAGGAAGCAGTCGAGTTACTTGGAATATACTTTATTCAAAGCAATTCATTTATATTAGGTTCCAATATATAAATCATACATAAAACACTGTACTTTCCAAGTTTTACAACAACATGTTTACTTTTTAAGAATTTGCTGTTCGCATATAATTTGAGCGCAACAACTGCTGTAAACTGTTTACAGTCCTACCTATTTCAATGTGGCTGTTAAATATTTAAAAAGCGCCCATAAGCCCTCCTATTGGTATAATTATTACATTTTACATATTTACATTCAAAAAGAAAACCAAGACAATGCTTCTTGACCAGAGTCCTTTGTTAACATATATACTTATCTGCTCTCATCTGTCATTTAGAATGCTGTCAGGCATCATGGAGCATGCTGTAATCCCATCCCTCTGGGAGGCTGAGGCAGGAGGATAAGTTAGAGCCCAGCCTGGGCAACTGAGTAAGACCCAGTCTTAAAACAAAACATACACATGCATATGTACATTTATATGTATATAAAAAGAAATGGAAATGTAGCTCAGTACAGTACTGGGGGAAAAGTGAAATGGAGACTTGACTTTCTCATTTTTTTTGGTACAACATCCACATTTTCCTCATGTGGCTGAGCTTATACTTCATTTCCTCAAAGACGACTTCAAAGTTCAGATTATGCCTCACCTCAGAAATACATTTCAACCAACATCAACAGAATTTAGCTCAACTAATCTAAGGTTAGCATGACTACAAAAAATAAGATGTGCTTTAGCAAAGATACTCTAGGCAGGAGCACGGAAGGAGGCTGGGACTTGGCCCCGGTCCAGCCTCTTCTCCTCAGGACTAAGTGCACAGGACAGCGTGGTGCTGAAGGCCCTACCTGTCCTATGACACATCTGACTCTGCTGCCCACTGCCAACCTTCCCTGTTCACTTGTGGGCAGGCGCTGAATGCAGAGGGATGGTCCCACAGCACACAGCAACAGCAGGCATGCTACTCCTAGGGTAGTTGGGAACCAAGCCAGCTCTGAAACCCAAGAAATGGCAATTACCAAACTCAAATGGACCAAAAATGTATCAAAATGAGGGTAATTATCAAATAAGACATTTTTAACATCTCCAAACAAGTCAACATTCCATATGAAGACCCCTTAGTAATGGTTAAATTGTCTTGACTACCAATCTTAATTCTTTAAAAGTTAACTACTTACAATGTAGATACTAGCAAGGATGAGAGCCAAAACAGGGCTTTTATTTAATTTAATTATAAACCAAGATTCACTTCTTCACATATGAAGTCACATATTTACAGCATATGAGTCTAAAGTAACAGGGTGGTTTAGGGGATAGCTTGTGACAAAATCCTGAAACTAAAATGAAAGGAAACGCACTGTTCAGTTTCATGAGAAGTCTGGATCAAGAGACTGAACATTTCAGAAGCTCACAGAAGCCACTGTGGTAGAAGAAAGGAAAGTGGGCTGAACAGCCTCCAAGGACTGACAAATGGCACCCTGACCAAGGGCAAGGGACAGACTCTTTGGATATCTCACTGAGAAATGAAGTTTTACAAAACTAGAAAGTGACTTAGGACTTCACGACATCAGATTGTTATAACCTAGAATGCTAAGCACTAGGAAATGGACTGGACATTATTTTATCTAGCTCCAAAAATTTTCAGATAAATAAAAATAGGTATATCTTGAAGTCTTTTTCTGAAAATAATAAATGAACTAGACATGGAAATGGAATATTCAAGTGGGAGAAGAAGGCTGAAAAATTATGGCTTCACATGCCTAAGAAGCCTTAAAATGCTGTAGACAAAATAAGCCTCGAGAGTAAGGGTAGTCACTGTCAATAAAGGGCTGAACGTGACATTGTATGTTACAAATGAAAGATACATAAACAAAGTAATTTCCCATGTATTTATTTTTTTCTCTCAAACACACCTTAGAAATAATACTTAAACATAGGATCCCAAATACACACAAAACAAGGTAGCCTCTGCTTAGTTCAGGAAGGGTTTTCATTTGATTCCTTTAGCTGCTTTGCATAAAACTGAAAGCTTTCCTGTTGAGGAAAAAAAAAAAAAGGAGGGGGGAGGGG
>NW_022900914.1:22979981-23062501 GCF_012274545.1 Fukomys damarensis
AGAGGAGAGAGAGAGAGAGAGAGAGTTAATGAGTCACCAGCAAGATGTGGCAGTACAAAACTTTAAAATCACAAAGCCTTGCATACTAGTAGGCAAGACTGTGACCCCATGGCCAGCCTCTCCTCAGACTCCGGAGTTCCTTCCTGAGGGTCACAAAGTGCACAGTTCAAGTCAGCACTGGGAGCCCTTGCATGCACATTTCTATGCATGCAGGTGTGCACACTACGCTTGGATATCGAATGCTAAGGTGTCTGAAACAAACAGCGTGGTGACTCGATGATACATTAGCATGGAGTTCTGCATATGTGACTCATGTAAACAAAGTTTCTAGGTCATAAAGAAGAACCAAATTAAAAAAAAATGAATGCATAGCTAATAGTGATATGATATGCTTGGCTATTGAAATACTAGGCCATAAAATCCTATCCCAAGCAGAAATCCTGCCTAAGGACAGTGAATAAACCCACACCAAGTTGCAGGTTGGGGGAGAACCCCAGCCTCAGGGCCCTGCTCTCCCCCAGCCATAGTCAAGACTATCGTGCAGTCCCTCAGGCCCTCCCCAGGCAGTTTTTCACACAGACCTAATCCTCATGTAATTAAGTGTGCAACTTATTTTTTATACATTCCTACAAGGCATATATCAGCTGGTGGAGGCTTTTTCTCCTCTTAATTAAGAAATACTCACAGGGGGCTCAGTGAAAGGAACAGACTCTCCAGCCTTCTTCAGCAGATATGCATAACGCTTTAGAAACAAGTCATTTAATTTCATGTTCTTTGCAGTCAAATATTCATACAGAATTTTGGCAGATGGGACATCATTGTCAAAGACTGACCACATTAAAGAAGAAAGAAGAAAACGATTTAACACAGGTAAATATGATCTATCTTTCTCTTTTCACCAGAACATTCTACTTGCTCAGGGACTCCTGGATCCCTTTATCCCAAGGAAAACTGTGTTCTGGAACCACATTCAAAGTCTCTAAATGTCCTCGCTGCTTCTCTATACCCTCGTGTAGCCTTACTATGAAGGAGAAGGAAAATGACAAGCAGGATGATACTTAAAGGCCTTTAGAATAATATTAATGGTATCAAGTGCTTTGGTTATTACACAATTTTGAAGGTCTACGACATTCAAAGGAAACATCAGCTAAAGTTCTCAATCCATCCAGGCTCTCCTAAAAGGGAATATAGGGCCAATGACTCAGCAGCTCGTACTAGAATGGGACCAGACCATCTGAATTTGGCTAAAATAATTTCCTCTGTGGAAATCCTCTGCTTCCCTCCCAAAGGGCCTGCGGAATCCTTTCCATACTTCTGTCAAGGATTCAAGCTCCACCTTCTTCTAGGAAGCTGGCTTAGCTCTGGTATTGTTCCTTTCTCTCCTTCCTGCTTATTTTAGTAGTAACATATAAGTGCTTTATGCATTTGATATTAGTTCATGTTACTTAGCTAATGGAAAGTTGAGAAGGTTAATGACAGCTCTATTTTGAAATAAGAATATAGGTCTCCTCGTAAGGGTAGAAAACGGGAGAACCAATTTACTAATTCTGATTGTTGAGTCTCCTGTCTTGCCAAAAAATATAAAATCAACAAAATGATTCTTTATATACTCTATAAATAATCAGATGACAGAAAAATGACCATCATTTAGAAATGGTAGCATTTACGTTGAGTAGTGAGGAAACTTTAGATCAGTTCCCTTTCTTTCATATGTGATTTCTAGTTAAGAGGGACAAAATGGTTAAAAGACTACAATTTCAAATCCTTGGACTGTTTATTATATCAAAGGAGTAGGTAGATAGGTGGGGGCAGTGAGGGAGAAGGAAGGTAAGGCAAGGGCCAATTTCAAACAGGCCTCCTCTTCATGCTACCTTTCAGGTACAGGGCCTTGAGGGGGCTTAACTGGCTTCCAATACATAAATCCCAGTGAACTTCTGGGTCTTTTTTGAAGCTGGGAACCTATGCACCATATCTGGGCTGCCTGATGATGCTCAGCAATACTGCTCAGTGTTATATAATATTTCATAACGTTCACACAGCTTAAAGCATATTCTAGGGCTAAGTGAATCATTTATATCACCAGTAATTGTCTGATATTTACAATTACTGCCTTCAAGATGATGACTTAGTTGACTATACTACAAAAATTTAAATCACTTAATTATAATAAGCTTAATTTATTACCATAGCTTTTCATGGCAGAAGTGTACACTTGTTCCTTTTCATGCAATTCAGGAATCAATTCTAACAAAGACTTCAGAACTGGTGCCTAGGAAGTTAAAATGCAGTTAATTAACACTGCCACAAACTCAAAAGAACAGCGAAATTGACCACTAATAAATAAATACTACATTGGAAAATCTTGACAATCATTACAAAAACTGCCTATTCAATGTAATCAATGATTTTCCCTTCTGTGTGCCTCAGCACTTGATGCTGCTTGAATTAATTTACACCTAAAACAAACCAGCACTTTTCAAAGGATGAATTTCATTTATATTTCTATGAAGATTTTCTAAAATATTTAAACATTTATTTCAGGATAATGTTTCTAAATATTTACTGTTTGGTTCTTTTATCAACTGGTAATCATGCCAAAAGGTTACGAGACCTCAAAGGTGCCAAATTTTTTTCATGAAATGTGAAGAATTCAGCCCAACATTCTAGAGTTTTCCCTGCTTGGTACATAAAAAGCCATTTGCACGATCTCACTGGAATTTTTATTTGAATCCTTGGAAAGATATGTAGATACAGCTATGGTCTTACTTCCTGTAGAGAATCTAGAAGTGTCTCGTACCTTAATGAGGAAATGATCAAATAGTATTTCCAGACATACTCCAAAAATGTGGAACAAACTGATGATAAATTTTACATACATTTGGTCTCTGACACCACCCCCCAAGAGGCTAAATGTGGCTTCCCTATTCTAATGTCAAAGAGCAGGAAATCATAACTGATATTTTAAAAATTTTAATTCCATTTAAGGCATGTGTGTTCAGTCGACCCACACTTAGACCTACATCTTCCCCAGACTTCTTACTGCATTCTGAGGTTTCCTGTGGGGAATGTTCTAAGCATATATAGTTACTGTATGCTTCCCATCCCATCTCTGGACTCAGGCAGTTAAGAATCTGCCACAGTACCAAATATGGACTGAAAAGTGCTTGCCCAATTGAGCGAGTAAAATCTATCCATCTTTTAAAAAACCCCAAAAAACAAAAACAGGGTCTTACTTGGTAGTCTAGGAAGGCCTTGAACTTTCTATGTAACCCAAGGTTTCCTTGAACTCACACTCCTCTTGCTTCAGACTCCCACAGTGCTGGGATTACAGGTACACCTCACCACACTTGGTCTACAAGTGCTTTTAAAATTCTTATACTTTTCCTTGTGGTGGAACCCAGGGCTTCACGCATACTAAGCCCAAGCTCTACCACTGAGCATGTTACAAACCAAACACCCCACACAGATTTGTGTACTTTTTAAAATGTGAAAGAAATTTCTCTGAAGTGAGGGGGGGTCACGTGCACGCACACACACCCCTAAAGTATTTTCTAAACACTGTTGTACATAAACACATGACTCAGAGATTAAAAAGTGTGATTAAATTTTTTAAAAATGTGTGTACAGGTAGGGAAAGTATATGGAAATAAAGGAAAACCAGACCTCCCTACCTTAGGTGAAATGGTTAGGTAGTTCCACCTTGAACAAAAATTACAAGTTGTACTCAGTTTGAAACTTTATCAAGTATCCAAACTGAGCATGAAGTTCCTGGAGCTCAACAGGTAAAATGAGATCTGAAATACTTTTTGGCACTTTGCTCTTATTATTTATTTTTTAAACATCAAAAATAGATTATATTACACATACCTACAAACCCCTTTTACAATATAGGTGAGGTAACTGTACCAAGAAGAACATTAATTTGGTAGACCACATTGATTTTAAAGCCAAATGGTTCACTGTCTTGTGATGGCTCCTACCTGAGAAATGGTCAGAAGCAGCCACCCAATGGGGTACACTCTGCAGTGGTTAGTTTCCTCCTGTACTGTTCCTGCCTTGTTAAGTGCACTACGGTGACTTAAGACATGTGATTTTTATATTCCACTTCTAAGGGCCCTTTCTTGGGGCTCTCAGCCCCCAAATACATGAACAAGGAATCTGCTGCAAGAATCTGTTTTGCATTTTTAGTACAACTAAGGAGCCACATATGACTCTGCATCAACACCTTAAAAATTAAGACAGTCTTGAGTCTTGATGGTGTTTGGTATAAGATCTTAAAGCAACAAACTCTTGTTAAACCATGGAACAAGACTGTCTTTGATTTGTTAACAAATAATGTACATACCTTTCCCTGTTTCGAAGCATTCCTAAGACAGAACACCGACAGAATTGGGGTTTGCTCAGCAACTGCACCACATCTCTAAAAATTAAATTTTCAGTAAGTAAAGGTTTTTGATAAACAAGCAGACCAAGGTGGATATTTTCAATTAAGGAAGTTCACAACAACATAGTAGTGTATCACCATCACTAGGAAAGCTTAATAGATGACCATGTTTTTTAAGGGAAGAAAACAAGTACAAGCTATGCAAACCACTCGTGAATGCTGTCCTTGGCATTTCAAGTGTAAAGTTTGTTTAAAAAGAAAAGGGAAAAATTAAACTAATGCTTCAACAACTACAGAACAAGGTTTAGGACTGAAAAGAAAAAGAAAAAAAAAGAAACACTATTCCTCTCCAATTATACTGCCAAGCATTCACAAGTGAGCTAGGGATCATAAGGTTAATTATACATTTAATAAGGTGTCAGGGAGATAACTGCTCGTTTCTTTATAAAAATTAAAATGTACAAAGCAAGTTCTCTTTAAAGTATAATTACCTACACTTATGCATACAAAAGGACTGATTTCAATCTCTCTATTTTATAAAAGGCTTTCATTGCAACAGACAGCCAGTGCTTGAGAAAGAGACAAAAGTTAAACTAAAAAAAAAAAAGTTTATGTGACAGACCAGATAAATCAAGTGTCTATCCAATCTTCGGTGCTATAGTCAAATTAAATATGGCAAGACAATATTTTAGTTTACACTCATCATAGATGTCATTCTCTTAAGTTTCTAAAAGCATACTGCTCTTTCAAAGTTCTAAAACACTGTCAATACTAAAACGAGCAGTATAAAAAGAACTTTCGCAGGCACACAGAACATTTACATTATAAACTGATGTTTTCAATATCTGTGCAAAAAGTGTTCTGCACTAAAGCAAGAATAATTCTTTTATTTGACAAGCTGGTAAAAGGATGAATCAAGGGTTTATCATCTGGAACCTCAGTCAACTGAAGGGACCTAAGTGAAAAGACTGCTGCTGTAGCATTAACACTCAGCTGGTACCAAGAGCTTTTGGGTTAGATCAGCAGGTCAGAGCCTGACTACCTCCTGCCCCAGCTACTGGCTTAGCTATCTATGCAGCCCTCAAGATTATGGCTGAGAAAAAAAGAAAAAAAAATATGGCTGAAAATAAGCTGCCAAAGGAAGTCAAGTGCCACTGTCTATGAAACTATCAGAAAGAATATGGTAATGCAGAATAAATATTTTCTTGTGTATGATGAGATATTTATATGCTTATATCCCTATACCTATACATGAAGATAAAACATGAGTCCTTATGTTAAGACAGAATCTTTTGATACTAAAGGCAAGATACAACAACATAAAGATTCCTAAAATCCTTTTTTCCTTAAAAGGGGGGGTAGGAATGGAGTGGGGGTTGGTAAATAAACCGAATCAAACAAGAAATTTCACAATTAACTGGAATTCCTCTGTGTTTAGAAACAAAAGTAAAGCCTCAGAATCAGTACCAGTTTATATATATTTTTTATGTAACTGCTAACTCAGAGGAAAAATTTCAGGCATTTCCTTTAAAAATGGTTTGGATTCTACTATCAGTCTAGATGGACTTTAAGAATCAAAACTGGAGCCCCCAAAAATGGGTGCAGTCTTACCTTCCTATCTGCTACTTAAGATATTTCGCTGCCGGTAGAAATGTAGGTGAATATAATGCTATTTATTATCAAAAATTGGTCTCAGGCCTCAATTTGACACAGGGAGTCTACACAAACACAGCCGTTGGCGGGATCATGGTGACTGTTTGACTGCCACCTGCTGGGAAGGGGCTCCCCAGCGGTGCCTGTTTGTGTACACTGCCAGTGGCAGCTCGATCACCCACCGTTCTGTCGCACTTGGCGCGGCTTTATATTTAGTTCTGTTAAAATGGCATGAATGCAGTTGTCTCTCCTTCCCTGAAGATTGCTAATTTAACTGAGATTGCGGGCCACAGAGATCCGCATTTGTCATTTAATGTGTCTGTGACACGTAAGTGAATAGAAAGCAAAAATCAACTCTTAATAAACCTTGAATAAGGCACTGAGAACGTCTTGAGTATTCAGTGAGAAGCTGTACTTGAAAAGCGAACATTTCCTACTTTTTGTTTGTAAACCGTGTTGCCATGGTGATGCATACTATTTAGAGCATTAGAGAAATTAAAACAGAAAATCAAAAAGAATTATTGTTTGGATGGAAACATTTGTTTTTAAATCATTCCAGCAAAATTCATCTTCTCCACTGTTGACAATTTCTTAAATTGTAAGGATTTTTCTCATCCTACATAGCATCTTTGAAACTGGCAAACTACAGCCTGCAATCCCGTTCCTTGATATGCAACTTTGTTTCACAATGAATTTAAACGGGCTAGTCGTACTGCACTTTATTTCTGGAGTGCCACACAGAAGCGTGTCAAGTAACTTCTCAGCTGCTTCTCATAAGCTGCAAGTGCCACTGCTCTGAGTCATTACCTGTAGGAGAGCTCTGGCGTCATCTACCTTGCCCAAATCCACAAGCTGAAGGAAAAGATCTGTGACTGGTTTGTAAATTGCAAATTGATTGGCCAATCTCTCTGCCATGATGCTTACTGGAAAAATGACAGGTAAGGAAAAGCTTCTGTTAAAACAGTGATATGATTCGTTCATAAAAGAAATTTGGTCTAGTTAATACAGAGAATATGTATTTCTGTGTTCTTTAAACAATCAACTTACATTTTTCAACTGCTGGTTCTATCTGCCCCTCTATTACCTTTCGGAATAAGTATGACAAGCCAAAGTACCGATGTTCTATGGTTTGGTTCCCTGAAGTAAGCATATTTTCAATGTTTTCTATGGCAACATCTATGTTGTTGCTAAAAAGAAAGCAAAATAAATTATTTTGAAAATTGCTTTTATATTAATATAAAAAGCCAGTTTAAGTATGAACTTACTTTTAAATCCACTCATGTACATACTTTATGAAAAACAGGAATATATTTATAATTAACAGGAATTCTTAGAAACCATTATATAGTTAAATCACATTTGGGTAGCAAAAGCAATCACTGAGCAGTTCATGCTACAGCAGCTACTTACTTTGCTCAGTTGAAATGATTGCTTATTTTAAAATATTGTTCTCAAAAGATGAAACAGTTAAATATAAAAAATTAATCAGGATAACTGTCTAAAATGTTTTATTTTGCAGCTCTTTGGGAGTAAAATGATAATGTTTAAAATTTGTTATTTGATAATGTTTAAAATGTTAATGTTTAAAATTTTGGCTTTATAATCTACAATAGCCCCTACTGTACAAAATACAGATAATATATCTTTTAAAGATGGTCATGTCTTCAGCTGGTATATTTTCATGTCTCTAACCCACAGTCACTAAATTTCTTTCTGTAAGGTAATATATATTTGGAAAATACTTCCTATCAAAATTCTCAAAAACTAGCACCATCATTTTATGTTGAAAAAAATCAATTGTATGGCTGCTGAACAAATCATGAAGAACAACTACATATATTTTTAAAGGTAATTTATAATTGAAATTTTACAGTTATGATACTCCAAGTCCAAATAATCGATTTTATGCTTAAATTAGTATATTGAACATCTTGATAGATTTTTCTGGTGGATTTCAATTAACAGTGAACACAAAAATGCTCTTGATGTCATAAAAGAAAATGTTTATAGTATATAGTTTATAGTATATAGTATATAATTGTAAAATTCATTCAGCTTCTACTGGATAATTTCATTGCTCTTCTAACTTAAAAGAATGCCATCTTCTTATTAAGAGGAAAGTTTGAAGATCTATTTAAGGAATTAATTTTAAAGGTTAAAAACCAAAACAACTGTTTGGGGGTTCAAAGAAATAGAAACAAACAAAAAAATCCCGCAAAACCAAACATTTTAGTATCACATCTCATTAAATGTATGTAAGCCTGACAACTGAAGAACATTTTCTCCCCAGAGGCATTCTAAGAGTGTCAATTCTGTGTTACCCCATCACTCCAGAACTTGAGCAAAGAACTTTGTTAGTGAGGTTAACAATAATAACAACAAAAAAAATCAAGTTCTGTTTACTTGTACAGCGATGATTCCCAACAAGGCATCCAGGGACAGTGGTAAAAAAAATCAAGTCTAAATACTTCCCCTTCTTGTGGCTATGTGCACTGATAATGTGGGTGGGTGAGGAATATAGAAATTTTTTTTTGTGCATATGCTGGGTGTGGAACCCAGGGGCCCTGTGCACGCTATGTAGGTGCTCTACCACTGAGCTACATCCCTCATTCCAGACATGTAATCTTTAATAAGTTGGCTGGGCCTCTGTTTCACAATATGCTAGTACAGTATCTCGAGTACTGCTGACAAATGAAATCATTTTCACTTTTGTAGAGAAGTGTTTTGACAAGAGGCCTCACAATGAATATATAGGAAAACACACACACATACACACACATGTATATGCATACAAACATATGAGAAATGTTAGCAATTGTGAATTTTATGAATCTGATGTTTATTCTAAGATTTAACTTAAATACAAAACATATTTTCAACATAATAATCAGCAACAATAATTACTACTGAAATTTCCTCTAAATTGACATGGTTTCCAAGGGACTAAGAAAGTTTTAAAAGATGGTATGTAATATAATGTTCATGCAAAAGAGCTTGAGAATACTTACTTCTTTATTTGTGCCAGAGCAATGTTATTGATGAAGACCATTTTTGAGAGCCCAATGGAGTCAATTCCACTGACCATCTTTTGAATTGCTTCTATACTCTGCACATCACCCTTAGTGGCAAGTGCCTGGATAAGGCAGGTCACTGCTTGCTCAGAAGGAATCTGGTCCAGATCTAAGGCTGTTTTTAGAGTTGTTAGAGCCTCTAAAATAGAAGGGTAAAGGGTAGAGCTTTCCTTATTTGATTCACATTGACTTTAATGCATTTTGAAAACCAGCTTTTAAATCTGAGCACCAAATGGCTATATACAAAAAGTCATGGATAATTTATTCTAGATCACAGAAAGTATTAATACTTCATAAGAAATCTTTTTAAAAAGTATCTGATCATCTATAAAGTATCAGAGACCACAGACACTTATGTCACGAAGAGAACACAAGTGTGACTGGCAATGTGAGTTCCATTCAGGTGTAATATGCTTTCATGACTAATTTCAATGATACTGATATTCAAAAGTATAAATAAGGAAGAATTTGAAAATTGAAGTTTCTAAAACTACATAACCCTTAGCCAGATTCATACTTTCCCAAATTTTATTAACCCAAAGATTAATGATTATAAAAAAATTTTTGATATCTCAAAAAAATATTTTTCTGAAAAATCTCTCTCTGGTCCAAACAGGATTCACCATTCAGAAGAAGCTAAACTGGCCAGGTGTGGTGGTGCACGTCTGTAAACCCACACTTGGGAGGCTGAGGCAGGAGGATCACTGTGAGACGAGCCTGAGCTACATACATAGCGAGTTCCCAGTCAATCTCAACTACAGTGAGAACCTGTCTCAAAAAAAAAAGAAGCAGCAGCCAAACTGGAAAATTGAATTTTCACACTACAAGATTTGTTTTACATTGAAAGGCACCTTGCAGATATTTTCTTGTATTCAGCTTTCAAAGAAAATCAAGCTCACTCAATTCTTACAGCTATAGCAAATGGTATTTTGTTTAAGGAATCCCAATTAAGTACTTGACTGTGGATAAATATGGAATTATCTTTCTGATTTGCCGACTCATCTACAAGTGTAGCAAAATCCTGATGTTAAACATCGTAGTAGATAGGAGGGGGGTGTAATAATACTTGGCATAAAAATCATCACGCTCCCACTACCAAAGAAAACTTCATGGCTTTATAGCAATTAAAGCAATGTAACCTAGACAAAACTAAGACTCAAAGCAGCTTTCTGAATAAGAATAGTGTATCTTTCACAGAAGAATGGGAAAGGGTAATAATTAAACAGTTTATAAAAACAATATAGTAAAAGACATGATGACTTTAATCTTTATTACTGAATAAACTATTATTACACCAAATCTATAAATAACATAAGCCAGCAATTCTCAAATAGGGCACACAGATCACTTAAAAGCATACTCAGTAAAATCTTATAAATACATATTCACATACAGGAAACAAAAGGTGTTCGTATACTACTTTATTTGTTTGTTTGTGTGTTTGTTTATGGTACCGGGTTGCAAGGCAGCGGGCAGAACCACTGAGCTAAATCCCTGGCTACTTTTAAAAATATAACCTACAAAAAATAAGTGTGATTATGTCTTGTTAATGCGAAATCTTACATAGATGAAACGTTATTAGTATCTTAAGTACTAATGTTGGGGAAACCTTCCCACCAATGGATCAAAATAACAAAAATATAATGATGCAAACTGGAATTTATCGAGCATTTTACTATATTTGTTGAGCATTTACCACACACCAGACATAGTACTACAAAAAATAAAATCAAAACCAACTTTCTAGCTAGGTGTAGTGGAGCATGCCTGTAATCCCAGCACTTGGGAGGCTGAGGCAGGAGGATCACTGTGAGTTCGAGACCATTCTGGGCTACGTAGTGAGTTCCAGGTCAGTCTCAGCTACATAGTGAGACACTGTCTCAAAAAAACAAGAAACAAAACAAAACAAAACCCCAACTTTCTGAGGTAAGTACTAATTTTTATAGATGAGCTACTAGGGCAGAGAATTTAATATTTTCCTGAGGTCAAAGTCATTCTGCTGGACACCAACCTGAGTCCAACCAACCAAGAGGCTGCAACTATGGGTACATAAGAGTTGGAGGGGCAAGCACAATAGATTATTTTGTGACTATTGAGAGGCAGTATGAGAGCCTGTGTGACCTAAATCATATTCTTATACAGAATTTGTCACCATAGCTAATGACCTAAAGGATACACACACAACTGTACTTATCCTCAAGTCTTTTCTCACTATCACCCAATTCCAACATTTATTTGGTAACTCAGTGATACTGAGTATACTGCAAAGGTGCTATGCATGCATGAGCTATTAATATTCTACAACAGCATGTTTATAAAATTATAATATGATACATTTGGCTTTTTTTCTTACTGTCTTAAATGAGGTTGATTAAAAGAAACCTGAAAGAGAGAAGGGCAGAAGAATGGAAAGCAATTTTAGAACTCAGAAACTTTCAACACCCATGGAGCACAATATGGAAATGAGGACAGGGGAACAGCACTCCCATCCTGATGACTGCTTTACTCCCACATGAGGTTGAGACTGGGCACCAGAGGTTGGGGTGTGGAACTACAAGAGCAACTCTGAGCTCCACACTGCTGTTCTCAGACAATGATCCATTTAAGCAGAACAGTGGATAAAGTAAGATGAGAAAATGCATTTGTGCACTTTCTTGTAGTTTTCATAGGGCACCTGACATACAAGTAGAGAGTAGTAGTCAAAATAAAACACAGGCGAGGTTCAGATCAACATGAACCCTTGAAATTAAAATTACAAAGCTTTGTTTTTTGCATGTATAGAAACATAAGCTATTTACCACAATGAGCTTATTTATGAGTATCAAGTTTAACTTTTCAGTGTCATAAAATTATTTATCATCTCTATGTGAAAAATAAGCTTCACAGTCTTTTCTCTTGGAAATGTAAGCTTTTTAAAGTTTTAGCAACAAGCCCACATCACTGGATTGAATCAGGGCTGTCCAGAGATATCCAGATGGGCTGGCCTCATCTGAGGAAGGACAAGGTGGAAATGTGGCAAAGGGAGAAATCAACACTTAACATATTCAGTCCTGATCAGTTATGGAGACAGCTAAAGACCGGCATGTTCAGGTATTACAAGCAACAACAGGGCTGCACAATTAGTGCAACTTTCTCGCAGAGATGTGAAATTATTTTATAAACAGGCAAACAAGGAAAAACACATTACAGACAGGGGAAGAAACCAAGTAACAGATCTGAGTTAAAGGGCTTCTCCAACCTTAAAGATATACTAAATGGGTTCTGTTATATTAGTAAAACTGTGGTGTTAACCGTACTGGCTAAAATTCAAACATAAAACAATGCAAAACGCTTCTTACCTAAAAAAGAGTTATTATTGTCCCTCTTGGGAGCTCATTCTCAAGACCTCCAGAGCCAACTCCACCTCACTAGGCAAAGCTATAAACAGCCTCTACCAAACCACCAAGCCCCTTCCATCCCAAGCTTCCCCAAGTCATCTCCACGTCATTCTGGTGTTAGCCTCTTAACATTCATTTAAAAACTCTAAACCGTATTTTATTGCTGTTGGTATTATGAACTATTAAAAAAGTATTAGATTAAGTTTTAAAAATCAATATTATAATCATTTGGTGCACAACCCCACACATTTAACACTCAATTTAACACATTTGCTATCTCACACACAACCAACACAACATGCAAGAAACAACTGCTGGGAATTGTTTCAGATGTTCGAAAGTATGTTAATTTCCTAAGCAAAATGACTTGTGCTGTGAATTTTAACGCACTTGAAAGCCTGTACTTTCTCTCATCCTGGAACACAAATTTTGCATGTCTGAAGAGCTGTGATTCATCTTAAGAAAACCCATCTTGTGTTAAATGGAATGGAAACTGGACTAAGTGGTCAAATGACAAGTACATTCATATTCAAGCTGTATTATAAATGCATGTACAGTAATTTACGTCTCTCAGCTACCACAAAAGGCTCTTGATAAGCAGGTAATTTGCTAAATGGACTCCTTTATCCAAGTATTCGAAGGGCGTTACAAGAAAAATCTGCAGAGGCATTAATGTGACGTAAAGGTCAAGCATTGTGACATACCTTTCAAATAATCCCGCCTAACTTGCGTTCTGATGAGGAGGCTGTTGGCAGCATCGTTCAGTGTGAAGCCCTTGATGTGGGTCTCAGCGCTAAAAGAAGCAGACATTTAGAAAGGAATTACTGACATGCTTCTGATACGATAATAAATGGTTGAGCACCAAGGTGAAATTATAAAAACTACTGTTCGTATGTTAAAAATATTGCTGCAAAATATCGACCTGGAGACAGCTTTTGTGTTATCCTGTCAATGGTTATAGAAGGATAATTTTTTTTTGCATTCTGACAGATGACAAAGTTGGAAATGAGCAACAAAAGAAACAAAGTACAAGATTTTTTTTAAACAATCGGTTCAGATTCTTGAATGCTGACATATTAGATGACTAAAATAACTGCATGCCCTGCATTGTTCGGCTGTATCCTAAGTGGGATACTTTTTCCTCTTTCTTCTACATTCACCATAATTATAAAATGTAAAACTATTCTTCCAGCAACAAAAATGAGCATTTATTTTCAGCACTGTATATTTTAAATACAAACCAAAGCATATTACTAACCAACACCATATCATTTGGTCGATTAATTTTCAAATTTCTGTCATCTAGATATATAGTTTTTAAAGCTTTTAAACATACTGGCAGAACTAAAACTACTGGTACATTAAAATTAAAAATCTTCGCACAATAATCTTGTCCCAGCCTCATTAAATCTGAAGCAAAATTCCTAACTTTTTAAAACTCAAAAGTAAAAAATTGCTTTACTTTGACTAGAACCTACAGGATTGAAAAACAAAACAAAACAATCCCAAAATCTAACAACCGGATATTATTTGTTTGCACAACTCTGGTGATGAAATTTCAGCATCCTTAATGCACTGAGGGTTCATCTCCCGATTAGGAAATCTCCAAAGGTCAAAAGGAGCAAAAGCAATTGCTGCCATTTGCCTTATCATGCTCAGTGATGACTCCGCTGCCAACGCCACATTACACAGTGAGCAGACTGCCAGGAAAGCAGGGTCATTGCTAAATTATTCTCATCAGTACTATGAAAATCCTCCACAAAGACACCACAACACGCCCATCCTCTCAGTCACTCTCAGCCACTAAGGTTCACCCTGTAGTCTCTGGACGCAGGATTTTCTTATCCCACTGACCAATCCTCTTAATCCCACCAAAGTACCCATTGCTCAGTTTGACTTTTTCCTTGTGTTCCATCTGTCAAAGCTTTTAAGTCAACAACTCACGTATGAAACTATAAAGGGCATAAATAAAGGATTTTCTTTCTCAAGATGTAGCATAATTAAATAAATTAGACACTATTAAAAGCTCACTTCTTATGCCACATTTACTTAAGATTGTTATCTAAAATTCTAACATAACAAAATTTATCTTTTAACTAGAAAGTATGAACTATACATCTTTCAAAAGCCCCAAACATGCAACATTTTCCTTTTATCAACAATCTCTTCCTATCTTAAGAAGCTACCTATTCATTACAAATAAGGAAGTAGAGCTAAATATCAAGAAAAAAAAATCTTATAAATGTAGAAACAGACTAATCACAATCAAAATGTAATCCAAACTGGCAAGAGGAAAAACTACAGTTACTGACAGAGACCTTTGCATTGGAATCATTCATATAATACAAAAAAACAAATTTTCTAGACATTTTTTCCAGTACTATCAAACCAAACTTTCTATGGTGACGGGAATATTCTGTACGTGAGATGCCGACTAGGTTGGGTCCCTAGTCACATATGGCTACTGTGACAGAGGAACAGAATATTCTAATCCAATCATGTTTAATTTTAAGTAATTTAAACTCATACATGGCTAGTGACTACTGGATTGGGTAGCATACAATTCTAAACCTTTTTTTTTTTTTTTGATCAGCTAAAGTAAAGGAAAAATATTACAAACAAGGGGGAGAGGGGTATCAATCTTTCAACTTATAATCAACTGCAAAAATTAATTTATCTTAACCAAAAAAGAATACATCAGATGACATTAGACATTTCAGAGTAATAAATGGACTATAGATTGTGTTTATGTAACAAGTGCATGGGACATTACTCAGTGCTCCTAATTTATATTACTTTGGACAGTATTTCTAGACAATAAAATAGGCAGCTAACAAGAGAAAATGATGCACCACTCTCAAAAGATAAAGCAGGGCTGTAATATAACTCTCAACTTCTCTACAATAATTTTAGTTATCAGATGTAAAATAATAATTCACTTCCCTGATGCTCTTTAAGCAGTTTCCTTTCCTTGAAACAATTCACTGTCAGTAAATTTTTACATTGAAACATAAAAGTAAAGATGAAAGAAAGTTGGTTTCTTTAAAAATTTCAAGGCAGCTGTTACTGTTACTTTTGAGGTTTCATTCTTTGTTAGGAAAAGCCAATGACCTTGTCAGTAAAACTGAAGAAATCTCTTTAGAAGTTAAGTGCATCTATAACACATGAGAGAGAGCAAAAACCAAAGATGGCATTTTTTTAAAGTTTATAGGAAAACTAGTCCTCTTGAGATTGATCAAGTGATATTACACAGATGGCTGAACAATAGATTGCTACTCATGGATTGTGTAAGGGCCCCAAATAACACTAGTGGCTACTGCTTCTTGCTATGTACAGTAGCTGATATGGTGACCTGGCTAATTTTTTTAACTTTGATCACTGATATAGAACTGGAAGGGAAAGAGACAATCTAGCCTAGTATTGGTCATGAACTAGGAAATGAATCTTGAAAGATATGTGACATGTCTGTATTAATAACACAATTAAGTTGGACAGTATAATTGGATCTTGAACTTCTATGTCTGAATTCCCTGTCCAGGGTTATTTTAAAACTTCTTCAAAACAGATTTAACTTCAGTTACAATTCTACATAGGTAGATCCAGCATTTTATTGACTCAAGAAAAACAACATGCATCCAATCGCCAGGCTGATCTGAGGCTTTGGATCTCATACAGCTACATGGGGAAGGCAGCTGTATTATAAACCTGGTGGGTAACATAGCTGAAATAAAAGTGTTCTCAAACATAAATAACATCTCAACTTATATGTGGAATCTAAAAAATGAAACTCAGAAGCAGAGAGCAGAATGATGGTTATTAGGAGCTGGACAGAGGAAAATGGGGAGACAATTAAAGGGTGCAAAGTTTTTATGCAAGGTTATGTTCTGGATTGCTACACAGCATAGTGCCTAACATACTTTACTATACACTTTAAACTGCAAAGGGGAACATGCTCTTACACGTGCATGCACACACATAAGTAGTAATTATAGAGGTGGGGGAAACTTTGGAAGGTGAAGGATATGTTTGTGGCCTTGATGGTGGTGATGGTTTCAAGGGTGTATATTTATCGACAGCTCAATGAGATGTACACATTAAATATGTACATTTTTAATGTCAGTCATAACTCAAAAAAGCCTCATGAAAAATCTAGAGAAAGAGGAAAGGAAAGGAAATTAAATTGGACTTTACAGGTTTGGAATATAAGGGGAAATAGAAGGGCCATGCTTGTAACAACATTCTAGGATCAGCACCCTTCAAATTAGTTAGATCAAAATCTGCAGCAGGTTACACAAATATGCATCCTATATAACTCTACAACTGAAATCAACATTTCACCAGGAACATGAAATGCTTTAATATCTTCTAGTCTATTCTTTTTAAAAATCTGATTCATTCCACTAAAGTAATTCTATGAGGCACTAAACTGGCTGTAATTACAGTTTGGAAATGCATGCTAGGCCAGCAGCCTTCAGTGATAGCCACACACACTGCTTCTGCTTGAACACTCTACGAGGCAAGGAAACAAATCCTCATTTTTCAATCTTATTGTATGAACATTTTCTACTTTTGGAGAATGCCCTATAATTCGCTGTATGTGACATGATAAATGAGCATAATCATACAAAGGGAGCATAATCAAAATGTTTGAGACACACAATTCCTGAATCACCTGGAGTGCTAAGTAAAAGGCACATTCCTGGGCATCCCCCAAAGGTCAGCTGATCAGAATCTTTGTGGTGAGCTATGGGAAATCTTTTCATGCTTTCAGAGTGAGATATTTCCAGAATACACTCAGTTAAAATTAAAAGATTTAAGTACTTTCGACAAGTATTTCAGGTCTTTGTCACCAACTTCAGAATTAAAAATTTTTCAAAAGTTTTCCTTGTTTATACGATATCATATATAACTATGTAACTGAAATCAGTATTTCACTAGGGAATTTTAGAGATGAGTGCCCTAAAACCCACTTACTGTTTTGCAAAGAGTCAACACTGTAGTTAAACCTGGATAGTAACTGAGGTTCGGTCATACTTATCAACAAAAAAAGTTTCTGTTTTTGTCTGTTTCACTATCTTTCCAAAGTGCCCCTGGTTTAAGAACACCTTTGGTTATTATGGGACAGTTTCATAGTAATTTTTTGTGAAAAGTAATCTTAGAAAATAGTCCACACCCTGACTGGTTAAAGATGACAAGATATTGTTTAGTGGTACAAGTTTCCAAGTCACTGACTGCATACATTAGAGATTCACAATGTAACAAGCTAATGAGTAAACACACAAACAAGACACCTACTAATTAAATACTTGAACAGTCTTAATGTGACTATCAAGACATTCAAATGGTTCAAGACCATGTCCACTTAGACAAATTAGCCACAACATGCTAGAACTCCATCTCAGCATACTACCCTATAATGTGTAATTTTCTAGTGACCTGAAGGAACGGCAAGCATCCTTTCTATTTGAGATTCTAATATTCCGTAGGTGCCACGACTTAAACATGTTCAAGCCAAACGTTGACTAAGAAAGTTTTCAAAATTCGCAGTGTATAGGGAAAAGTTTGAACTTTTCTGTCAGAAATAAAATGTTGATCATCAACAGGATATGTTCCAAAAAGCAGGTGAACTTGAGCTCCTCCCTTTTAGGCCATTATTGGTTGATAACTTAACAGTCATCTGAGGTAAGAGGACAGAGCCAGATAGCAGACACACCAAAAAGGAAACTTTACTCTTGTTTTGATTAGCAAGGTAGCGTAATCTAGAGCAGAGATGGTGAAACTTTTAAAGACAAGTGCCCAAACTGCAACCCCAAACCCACGTATTTATCACAAAGTGCATGCCTACTGCAATTAAAACTGAATACTGAGGTTTCAGTTTACAGAAAACAACTCATACATTAATAATCTTTTGCCTTCAAAGAAAAACAACATACACGCACATGCTATTGGTTTGCCACCACTGACCTTGGGGTTTAAACCAACACACAAAAACCACAGCTATTATTATTTTAAAAACCCCAAAACTGAACCAAAAAACACAAAAGGAAAAAAGTAAAGGCACACAAAGTCTGCTGAATTATGTTTTCTTCCCTCATTCTTAGTATCTTGAAGAAAATTTTAGTAAAGTAATACTATGCATTCATCATAAAGAAGACAAATTGAGGCTTAGAGAAAGCAGGTAGTTTTTCCAAGGTGATCATGTTTTCAAGTACGATTCAAACCCTTGTCTAAGTCCAAATCCTTTGGTATCTTCTTGGGTATCAGGCTTCTCCCACCACAAAAGACATATGGAATTAAGAGAGAAACAAGAATAGAATGTAATAAAATTTTTGCTTTTCTGTATATGAATATCTAAAATGAGTTTTAATAAAATGTGTATAACCCTGTAAGGCCAGTGACCGCAATTTTTTAAAGTTAGAAAATAACTTACACATGAGTTAATCTTAAATATGAGTTTTATGTGTAGCTGAGGTTAATCAATTGCCACTATAACAATACATCTTTAAAAACCCTAGTGGTGGTGAATATTTAAAATAGAAGGTAAAAGTGGGCTAATACTTACACATCTTTCACTTTCATTGCTTGTGTAAAATTGTCCCTCCACAGCAGAAATTGTATAAGAGTTCTGTAAGTGTCACTGTTGAACGCAATGTTTTGTTTTTGTGCTTTCAGGAAAATATCATATGCATCTATGAAAAAGCAAAAACAAAAAACCAGAAGGCATTATTCTGAAATGACAAAAAGGGAAGGAAAAAAGTCCCCACACCAAATCCTTAAATTCACACACATTTTTAAAAAAAATACCCCCTCACCATCACTACTCCGCAGACATGCACTGACTGAGCAAGCAGGTAACATCATTCCTCAAAACCACAGTTTTGGAAACTACTATTTCATCAAAATGGATGGTTCTCAAAAAGATTTCCTTTTAAAATTATTTTTCATACTTGCTTTTCTTAAGTCAATAAATTATGTTCATGCCAATAAAAATGAGAAACAGCTCTTCTAAATTTATCAAAAGATGATACCAGTTTCAAAATAAATAGCAAAATGTGTTAAAGTCCAAATAAACCAGAGGTATAATTTAGACTGAGGGGAGCAAAAGATTCATTTTAAAGCAATCTTTAATCTATAAGTGGGTGGTTACAATGGTTAACACTTCAACACAATAGCATTAAAGTGAATATAACCTATAATTCTAAAATTAGGAGATCAAATTATTTGGCTACGACAGGACTTATACAAAAACATACAATTTTCAAATATACAGATATCTAACAAGTAAACTAGGCAACATTTGTTTGACTGATTAACAGTTTTATTTCACTTGTTCACAATAACTGTCAGTGAATGAAAAGATGTTACCAAAAGAGAAGTAACTACATTTTTCAGTCACTTATTTTTCTGAAATAAAATTGCTTGGCTATAAACAGCCACCTGAAACTACAATCCACTCTCCCATATGTATAAATACATCATAAAAGAGACAGAGTATATATAACTCAACTATCACGTACAGCCTTCTATGAGCATAAGGCTCACTGTAAAGAAGAACAGAACATATAACTAGGAATGGACATGACATTAATGTTCAGAATATTCTGTACTACGAAGAGGTTCTCTGAACAGGCAAAAACTGTCATAGTTGTATGTGTGAGCCAGGCAAATTTGTATCATTCCCTTAACTAAATGAAGTGGCAATGTCAAAAACTTATTTATCTCTCCCAGTCAAATTGGGAGGAAAAAAGAGACAAGATGTGACAATAATTATATTGGCATCCTAATGAAAGAGAAGTTTTAAGAAGTAAACTGTAACTGTGGTACAAGTTAATAAAATATTAAACTTTCCAAAGAATAATTGTTGTTACCATTAAATTACCAGGCACCTTGCACTGGTTTTAACACCTGTATGTTCCAAGGTACTGGCAAAAAAAGTATAAAATAAAAACACACAGAAAAGCAAGACAGAATTCTATTATTAATCATCTCTTAATTTTTAGTGCCAGTATGAATCTATCACAAACTTAAGAACAAAGTCTCAGCATAGCTCTGCTATAGCTATTTTAAGTAATGGTGCACGACTGCAAAATACTGTCATTCAGTACAATGTATAATTTCCCATCTTCCTCTCTCTCTACCCCTCCCTCCCTCCTTCCCTCTCTATAGCACGAGCCTATGTTAGCAAACTTACAATTTTCCCATCTCAGCCTCCCAAGTTCAGATTATGGGCGTGCACCACTACAATTCACACGTTTACTTTTTAAAGGCTGGTAAAAGGATCTGATGTAGCTAGGTGAGGTGGTGGATGCCCAGTCTTTGGGAGGCTGAGTCTGAGGCCAGTGTGAGCTACAGAGTGAATTCAAGGCTAGTTTGAACTACTACTTAAGGAGAACCTATCTCAAAAACAAAACAAAACAAAACAAAAAAACATTACTGTCTATATCTCAACAACCACATGTAACAGTTCATTAATTGTTAAATGAGGACATGTAATATGTACCATTTAAATATTTAAAATTAATAAAGACAGGAACTCTTATTAGTTGTCTTCTAAGATTATTATAGCATTCACATTAAATTGGTGTGACTAGGGGCTGGGGATGTAGCTCAGTGGTGCTGCACCTGCCTGGTAAGCACAAGGTCCTGAGTTTGATCCCTGGCATAGCCAAAAAAACTGGTGTGGCTGTGTTAATTATTCTCCATTTTACACACACGCGTGCGCGTGCGCACACACACACACACACACTGTTTATAAATAACTATGTTCAAGGGCACTGGCAAAAGATAGAAAGTAAAACACACTGAGTAGATTTGATATCTATGAGTCATGAATATTAATAGAATCCTTCTTTGTTTATCTGTGATTTTCTACTTTTTGCTACTATAATGTACCATACCATACCAATTCATGACAGGTTTCTGGTGCAAAAATCATAATACACCTTTAAGAACTAACAGAAAAATACTAATACAATCATTCAATTTTGAAAGCATTATATCATGCTAAGTATTTGAATCCTAAGACATACAAAAACTAAAAGCTCTAAATTAACAAAAGGAAACCAATTTAATATATTTAGTTAAATGTTTTCACTTAAAAACAATTTTTAAAAAGATAATGAGTTTTAGAATCTCTAATTATATACTAACCTTATATTCATTTTAGCTAAATCAGAATTTCAACAGAGTATTTACAAAATATGGACAAGGATAATTAATTTTGTATTTAGCTTTAAAAGATAACACTGTGAAGGATTCAAAGAGACTGCATATGCAGCAAAGAAAAAAAATGACTCAGGAAAATCAAAAGTTATACTCTAGGTAACTGAAAAAGTGTAAGAATTTAGCTTATACTTACTTCATACATTTTACGTCAGTTTTAGTTAAATCTCCAGTTGTCAAGAAATTAAGTAATTCTATACAGTTCTACACTGATTCCTTCCTATGGAATAGAGACCCTAATTAATAGACACTGTCAATATTAGAATTAATAAAAAAAAAAACTGTTGCATTTATTTTCTTAATAGTTAAAAAATTTTTTTTTTGGTACCGGGGATCAAACTTGGGTCCTTGTGCTTGCAAGGGAGGTGGCAGAGCCATGGAGCTAAATCCCTGGCCCTTAATAGTTAAATTTTAAACTAGTTATAATACAGGTAGAGCTACCCTCATGAACGTTTACTAAGAGGAAAAAAAATAAACAAGAAAAATATCTCCAACCTTGAGGTATTGCTTGTTCACTTTAATACAAACACTAATATGATAGTTAATGTCTTAATCATTTTTTTTGCATTCAAATAAAAGTTACAGCATTTGACCCTCAAAACCGTGATCATGTTATTTTCAAAGTGTGTATATATATATATATATATATATATATGTCACATAACATTTCAGATAATGCTGTAGGCATCACTAGATTGTATCTTCTAGTGGTGCTGTGGCCTTATTAGCGTAAGCATACTCATGATGTTGGCATAGTGATGAGTATCTCCATTATTAAGGGACATGTGACTGTATAATTCTTGACTAAAAAAAACACATGCTAACAGGTTTTATTACAAAAAATTCAAATATACAGAAAAACATACAAAAGTAGTACTATAAGCCTCACTTTCCATATGACCACAACCTAATACTAATTATTATTAACATTTGGCAAGATATGGTTGTTTTTTTATTAGATACCATGGATTGAACTCTGGGCCTTCACATTGAGCTACGTCCTCAGCCTATTTTGTATTTTTTAAGACAGAATCTCATTAAGTCACCACTTGCCCAGGCTGGGCTCAAACCTGACATCCGTTTGCCTCTGCTGTGCAGCACTGGGATTATAGGCATGAGCCACCACACCCAGATGCTTCCTTTGTCATGGCTTAAGAATTTTAAAATCTGCAGAAATGTTGGTATTTTTTCATCAATACTTCACACTGATCTAAAAATTTAAAGGGTGCCACCCTAGAAATCATAGCATCATAATCAATGCTTTAAAAAAATGAGTAAATCTGTAGTAACACTCATCACCCAATTGATACCAAAAATTTCCAAATCGCGCTATTTTAACATTTTTTTAAATTAAAAAATATATGTATGAAGTTTATGTTTCATCCATCCTAGAGCACCTCTGGCTTGCTGGGCCAAAACCCCATGTGGCGGTTATAAACAAAAACTTGTGGGTAGATTTACCTCTGTTTTTCAGCAGCTGGCAGGCATTCAACACCTCTTTTTCAGTAAGAGGGTCTACAAGTGGGGGTGATGAATTCGAGGAATGTTCGTCAGTGTCATACCACAACTTTAAAATAAAATTATTCAGTTAAACAAAAATTTATAAATACAGTGATTTCTTCCAGTATAAAAGTGCATTAATCTAAGACTTAAACATACATTGACAACAAGGGCCAGGAATGCAGCTCAGCAGCACTGCACCTCCTGGCAAGCACAAGGTCCTGAGTTCAATTGCCAATACCAATAAGTGGGGTGGGGCATACTGACAATGAAAACACTTATACTCATGCTGAAAATAAATTACCTCAGGAACATCAAAAGGAACTTCTTGATTACTGTCTTTAAGAATGTCTGCTAACAATCTTAATGTCTTCTCACGAGGAATAATATTTTCTTCTTGCATTTTATTCCAGACAGCATCAGCTCTTTGCCAGTCACCATTTCTTTCTATAAAATTTGATTAAACAGAAATTAATGAAGTTAAACAGAATTCCTGCAAATTTAAAGCTTTTTCTTATCTGATGTTGAAGGAAGCATTACTCCAAATACTACCTTCAGGGGGAGAAACCAAAGGTGAATGTGGCCCAAAGGTGAGGAAGAGATTATTCTGTATGTGTTTTGGATTATAATCTTTGGAAATACCTTACCTGTTAAAAAACAGTAAAAATAAAAATTCACCCATACTTTGGGTTTTTTTGGTACTGGGGCTTGAACTTGGGCCCTTGCACGTGGGAGGCAGGTGGCGGAACCACTGAGCTAATAAATTCCCAGCTCACCCATACTTTAAGAGTCTGAAAATCACATTGATAACATTTGTCTTTTTAAAGTAAGTAATGGAGAAAATGCCCAATGTCAAGATCAAAATCAGGTGACAATTCAATTTACAAGGATGAATATATATTCAGTCTAGTACACAGCTCTGAGTCTAAAAGGACTGAAAGTGTTCAAATGAATAACTTTTCTTTAAAAGCAACAAATCTACAACCCTTTTCATCTAGTTGAGTAGAGACAACTGTCTGCATCTTATGTTGCCTTGAAAAATCTGTGACAGGGTGTGACAGATTGTATTTTCTTAAATTTCTTATCTCAACAGAAATGTCATCAGACAAATGGGGAGGGGCAGGAAACCTGTTAGGGAAACAAGCCAATTCCTTCATCATGAAAAAGCCAGATTCTTCTATGTGGTGACCCAGTATTTGCAAGTAGAAAATACTTAAGAAATACTGCTTTAAATGTCTTCTTACAAATTTTGCTCATGTAAGAAACATTTTGATTTTGTAGGGTTCAGCTTGAAGAAAGAAGGTGATTTGTTTTACAGCATAAACATTCCACAAAACATGAATACAGTACATTTGGTCTCCAGCATTTATAAATCAATCAATCAATCAAGATTTCCCCTCAAAACCAAAAACACTAAATTTGGGGTTAACTCATGACTCCTAAAAGTAAAAACTCAGAGAACAAAAAGTGAAACATGCTTGTACTTTATCAGAATTTAACAATAAAGAAAAAGGTAGAAAAATTTTCCCTGGGGGATAGATTACAATCTACTACATTTTCATATACAATATATTGGAAGGAAGCTCAAATGCTGAAGTTCTGAGTGATTTTATACGTATTTTGATAATAAAGTCAATTAAACTAATGTGAGACCTTATAATTGAAAAAAAATTTTTTTTTGTACCAGGGATTAAATTTGGGACCTTGTGTTTGCAAAGCAGGCAGTGGAACCACTGAGCTACATCCCTGGCCCATTTACAATTAATTTTTATAACAAGACTGTTTGGGCCAGGATGTAGCTCAGTGGTACTATACCTGCCTCACAAACCTAGGTCCTGAATTCAATCCCTGGTACTGGGGTGGGAGCGATGGACACAGGAGGACAAAATAAAACAACCCAAAAAACAAAGACTCTTACAACTCTTACAAGCTAATTAATTATGCTTTTTTTCTCATTAAGATATTACTATAAAAATTCAAGTATTTCAAGTATATACAAGTACAGAAGTATAAAACTTAGTGGGCTTAAAAACAAAACAAGCCCAAGAATCTTTATTCTGTCTACAGAAAAAAATGAAATACCTCTTTCTGGTCTCTGCCAAAGGGTACTGTGGATGGTGGGGAAGACAGTTAGGTAATGTCTCCAAAAATCAGTAATAGTACGTTAAGGTAATTTGTAAGCAAAGAAAATTAATCCACACAATGAAGAAAAGATAGGAGGATGATTTACAACCCTTGAACTGCAAAAATTCTAGAGTAAAAACATTTTTTAAGGCGAAAAATAATATTAAAACCTACTTTGGAAGAATAAAAACATTAGAGACACACTTGTCAAACTGACAGGCAGGTGTAGTGGCGCACGCCCATAATCCCAGCGCTCGGAAGGCTGAGGCAGGAGGATCCAGGAGGATTGCTATGAGTGAGACCAGCCTGGACTACACATAGTGAGTTCCAGGTCAGTCTCAACTACATAGTGAGACCCTGTCTCAAACAAACAAACAAACAAACAAATAAAACAACAACAACAAAATGGACTAGCAATTTGTAAAAAAGAAAGTATTTAAAAATACAGATGGGAATTAGTATACTACAACATGAAATAACTCAGTCTTTTTTGTAAAGGCAAAACAATTTTCTAGAAATGTATGTGGATCACCACATTCAAAATCTGAGACAATTAAACCAGTGTATCAAAATCTGCAGCTCTGTGTAAAATTTTATAAAAGGCAAAGAAAGGCCACAGTTATCTCCTGTGACCTTAAAATCCTTTCCACTGAGACAATGATTATACTTGCTATTCAAGGAATCAATCTGTCACAAACTTGGGCTAGGACCAGGGAATGGACACTGCCTCTTTAATCTTATCTTTCCTGGATCCCACAATTTCCTCTTTAAAGAACAAGCGGAAGGACTATTCTCAATGATCTCTGAGAATTTTTAAGCTATAAAACCAAAGACTTTTCATACCAGTATTGAATTTTACAAGAACAGATATAACTGTGGGCAATATTTTGGGCTATACATGACCAAGATGGGAGAGTTAGAGCTTCATATATGTTCTCCATGGTACGGAACTAAGTTTAATTATGACTGATAGTTTTTACATACTACTGAGAAGATGGAACTACCTCAAAATTTCCCACTTGTCAATCATACATTATGGTGCCTAAGTATCATCATTCCCTTAATTAAAGGTGTGGCAAAGGAATTGCACAACTGAAGTCTAGACCGGCTTGCTTTTTCTGAAAACAAGGAGCTACCAAAGACTAATAGGGGTTTGTCAGATGATACAGGAGCCAATGGGAAAGGCTAAAGATGGGATTCTTTGAACATAAAAAAGAACAATGATTAAAACAAGACACACACAGGGCTGGCGATTTAGCTCAGTAGTGCTGCCGCCTGTCATGCAAGTCCAAGGACCGGAGTTCGATCTCCGGTACCAAACAAAAACAAAAACAAAACCCCACACTTGTACTTAAAAAAAAAAAAAATCACCCACCAACTTTGGAGGTTCAAGGATATCAGTACTTAAAAATCAGTAATTATAGGAAGAAAAATCCAAGTATTTATCTTTTCCTATAAATTTATTTCATACCATTAAGTGTAAAAAGATAAAGTCACTGAACAAAATGTATGAGAAATATAAAATATAATCAAAATAGAATATAAAATAAAACAATAGGTGCACTTATAAAAACAAAGAGATATAAATGTAGAGAAAGGAAATTGGAAGGATCACAATTGACAGAGTTTGGAGATGGGAGTGGACAGTAACATTTTCACATTTAGCTAATATAGTAATATTGTTCCAATTTTTAATACCTAGACTATATTTGTTTTACTCATGTTATAATACAGGGAAAAAGATCACATTATGAAAAGAAATACAATGACTATGCATACTCCCAGCAACACAGATAACTCAAGGCAGAATATGAAGATGTAAATTAAAAAAAAAAGATTCCAGGGGCTGGGGATTTAGCTCAGCGGTTCTGTGGCCTGCCTTGCAAGTGCAAGGATCCGAGTTCAATCTGCGGTACCAAAAAAAAAAAAAAAAAAAAAAAATTCCAAATGTAAATTAAAAAAAAAAGATTCCAGGGGCTGGGGATTTAGCTCAGCGGTTCTGTGGCCTGCCTTGCAAGTGCAAGGATCCGAGTTCAATCTGCGGTACCAAAAAAAAAAAAAAAAAAAAGATTCCATAAATTTTTAATACAAAATTACAAATATAAGGCAGCTTCATTTTGTATATAGTATTTTATGTATACAGAGAATAAGCTAATCTTTGTGTGTGTAAAGAAGTGAATAATGGGACATCAGAAAATGTCTGACAAAAGAGGGTGAAATTATACATTTAGAAATGCAGGGTTTTCCCACTACTGGTGAGTTATTTCATATAATGTATATTGTAGATTCTAGGAGCTAATTTTTAAAGTCTGTCATAAGGAAAGGTCAAAGTACTTGTACTTTGAAAGGTTAATACAGAAGAATTGTATGTTTTCAGCCTGGGCAACTTAGTAAGACACCATCTTAAAATAAAAAATACAAAAAAAGTTAGAGATATAGGGTAATGTAAAAGACCGGGGTTCAGTCCCAGTACAAGGAAAAAAATAAAGGTCAAAATACATCGGAAAGAGCTATAGACTAAATTCTGACAGATTCTTCTAAAAGATCATGTATGAACTTGTAGAAAATTAAAGCAGTTTTAGAACAAATAATATTTAAAGGTATGAATACTTCTATGGGATTTTTGGCCATGATAAACCATTGAGTTTTATACAGTTGTTTTGTACATGTTTTATTTTTTTATTTACTTTTTTTGGGAGGGAGTACCAGGGATCAAACTCAGTCAGGACCTTACACTTGCAAGGCAGGCAGTGGAGCCACTGAGCTAAATCCCCCACACCCACTGTACATGTTTTAGAGGTATGTTGCACTTCACATGAGATAATGTATGAGATAATAATAAAATGAAGAAAAGCTATTTCAAGCAACACTTAAAAAACAAAAAACAAACACCCCCCCCACTAAATCTAATTTCTTTTGAAGGTTAAAGTCACATCACCAAAAAACAAAACAAAACAAAAAAAAAACACAGCTAATAAAAAATTCCTGTAGGGTCAAATTATTTTTTCAGAAATTCCCAATTTAAGAAGAGGATGTAAAAAGAGGTAAGATGTGTTATGTACATGTAGCAACACCCCACAATGAACGAAATTATTATGCACTGCAAACATGTACTAATCAAAATTAAAATAAAGCCGGATGTGGTGGCACACGCCTATAATCCCAGCACACGAGAGAATGAAGCAGGAGGATCGCTATGAGTTCAGACCAGCCTGGGCTACATAGTTCCAGGTCAGTCTCAACTACATAGTGAGACCCTATCTCAAAAAACCAAAAACAAGCAAACAAACAAATAAAAACAAAAAATAAAAATAAATTCTTCGTTTGTTTTGAGTGTCTTGCTCTCAAGGCTGGCCTCAAACTCATGGTGATCCTCCTGCCTCAGCCTCCCGAGTGCTGGGATTATAGGCATGTACCATCACACCAGGCAAGAAATTCTTTACTATAGGTTAAGTATGAAAGAACCACATTTCATACATCACTCCTAACTATATGTAGTATTTCGAATGAACTTTAATAATGTAACAATGTTTAAGCAGTCAGAAGGCAAAATGGAGAAGAGACTACAAAAGTGAATAGCCTGCTGTTTCTTCAGAAAAGAAAATGAGGAGGGTTATTACAGCCAAAAAGGTGGGAAGTACCCAGATAGGCTAAAAGAAGTATACATCCCTATAACGGTTGCACTGTCTTCCAGTGTTCTAAATTGGTACTCAGATCCTGTTGTGCTCCTAAAGACTCCTGGCTCGAATACAGGGCAAGAAGCAACTGAAGGTACGGGTCCAATAGATTAGATGGAGGGATTGCTTTCATGTCTCAGAGACTGCTTATCCCTAAAAGAAATTTTAGGAGGAACCTAAAGTTTTCTCTTTTTTCTTGGCTCATTTCTTAAAAACAAACAGAAAAAAGAGGCTTGTCTGGTTGGCTACCCCTCAGCCTTCCGGGAACTTCCACTCTCCCTCCTACCATCTCACAGCTGTTCTCACACCCTCTCTCTGCAGGGCACCACCCGTATACCTGCAGTGCCTACTACAACGGTCAGCATGGTAAGGGCTTCATACATACTTTTCTTCTGAATGAAGGTTCATGTCGTCTTCTATGAGGACTACATTAAATGCTTAAATATTTTAACTTACAAATTTATAAATAGAAAAATTTGTAATTGGTTTTAAGTTTGCATACAATTACATTTTGAGCATGACATAGTTCTTCAAATGGAAGAAAAAGTGGAAAGGGTGAATTAGCACCCAAATCCATATTATATCTACAACTTAATAACATTTTAAACATAATACTTTTAGTTCTACATATTCAGTACCAACTTTAGGATTGTGTGAGAATTTGATAATTCAAGCCAAAGTTTTAAGAATCACACAGTGAAATGTGTTTCAATAGAACCAAAAATTGAAGCGAAAAATTTAAAGCAAGTCTATTTCACTTAGACCAAGAAGTAAATGATGGGCTAGGGATTTAGCTCAGCGGTTCGGTGGCCTGCCTTGCAAGTGCAAGGACCTGAGTTCAATCCCCGGTACCACACACACACACACACACACACACACACAAAAAGAAAAACAAAAACAAAAAGAATTAAATGATAACAAAAGTTCAAAAAGACAAATCAATCAAATTATTCACTGCTGTCTCTATGTAGTGAATTAAAATCTGCAACAAAAAGAGAACAATAAATCTACATCAAATATTTATGAAGTGGTGGTGCACACCTGTAATCCCAGCACTTGGGAGGCTGAGGCAGGAGGATCACTGTGAGTTCGAGACCAGCCTGGGTTACATAGTGAGTTCCAGGTCAGTCCCAACTACATAGTGAGACCCTGTCTCAAAAAAACAAAACAAATCTGTGAAGTATCATTGACTATTCTCAGGGTTGTTCCTCTTTACCCAAATATCCTAAGACTGTAAACTCCCAAATATGGATACTGGTATAAATACATTAGAGTAATATTTGATAGCAGGGGTCAAAAGTACCAGAAACTTCAATCATTTCTTATTCTAAATACAAATACTAAGGACTCAGCCACATGGAAACGAAAGAGTAAACAAAGGAATAGGTACAAAGATAAAAAATGGGGTTGTTTTTAATACAGAAAACTAAAATCCATTCATTCAAATGTTTAGCAACAAGAGACTGGTTGAGTAAAATGTAGCACTGTACATCCATTCAGAATATTAATCATTTGTAGGTGATTAAATAAGAGAAAAATGTGATGTATAACTGGATAAATATAATATGGTCTTATTAAAGAAATTGTTTAGCAATTATTTTGGACATAGATATGCATCTTTCTGCAAAGATATACAGTGGACCCTCAACTTACGACTGGCCTGATATATGAATAACTTGGGTTTTGATAGGAATTTGAGTTTTAACTGAATGACCAAAGTCTTTGCTTTCGGCCTAAATGCTGGCTGCTGTGCTTCCAGATGGTCTCAGATACAGATTTAACAACATCCTTTCAAGGGCGGAGTTAATTGAGAAATACCAGGCCAATGTCCCTCTAAGGACACTGAGATCTGCCTGTTTACAGGAGATTTGAAGGCTGTGTAGAGCAGCCTGAGCCTTCAACTGAGCCCAGGGTTGAGGACACTGTCACTGCAGCAGAGACCACAGGCTTGCAGGTACACAGTGGTGATGTTGAGGAACTGGTGGAGGAACACTCAGAGGAACTGTCTACAGAGGATCTTCAGCAACTTCTGGCTGAGCAACAGAGAGAATGGCAGCTGAGGAGCTCTCTGAGGAGGAGGGAGAGTATCGATGATCAGGGCAGCAAAATTCTTAGAGCAAAGGTGGAGCACCAATGAGCATGAAGATTTCCTTACTTTTTCATTGTGGTAAGAATGCAGAAAATAGAAAGATTACAGTGTCTAGTGATAAAATACAACCCTCTGAGACAAAGTTCAGTCTATATTCTACTTCATCCCTGCTGAAAACTTCTCATTTGACAACCCCTGGAGCATCTTGAAAGCCCCATACTCCTTTCCTACCACTGCCTTCAACAGACTAAATAAACAAGAACTTGAAGAACAGCCACGTTACTTACTGTGCAGCTTTAGCAGACTGTAGTACAACTGGTCTCTATCACATTCAAACAGGTTTTGTGTCAACTCCACTAATTTTTCCAGAGTTTTCCTCTTAAAAATAAAGATTAATGGACTTGCATTACATAAAAGATTTATTTTATAGTTAACAAATAGCAATTAAATAATCTTTTAAATAGTTTTACCCATTAGGCAGGTCAACTACACGGCTGAGCACAACATGAATATACTGTCACTGAACTGTACACTTAAAAATGGTTAAAACAACCAATTTTATGCTTTGTGTATTTTACCACAAGAAAGAAAACAATTGGTTTCCTTTTTTAAAAAAATTAAAGTGGTACAGGACATGACATGAGTTACTATTTGGTTTTACAAACTGCCACAAATGTACATTTTAGAAATTTAAAGATGCCAGGGCAGAAAACAATGTGGAGAGAAAATAGTAACATATATCTTACATCAATAAAATACTCCACCTCCCCAACATTCCTCTCTTTTCCCTGTGGTTTTTAGTTGGCATCACATGAACAGCTATTATACTGGAGGACAGGGAGAGTGGGAATCTGCTGGCCAGTATGGGTACCTCCTGCAGTCACCCAGGACGAATGCAGGCTTAACTGCCAAGCAAGGAGTCAGTCTGCACAAGTCAATGAGGAAAACCAAGTTAAAATCTTCAGGGGCCAGGTCAGCGTTTTTAGAATTTCTACTGCATCACAGGAATAAGAAATCAACTATCACTTACTGGCAGAACACTCAAGATAATACTGCTTCCATACCCTGATATCTCCAAATGTTCATATGACATATATGATATTTGCTTACTAATAGTTTTAAGGGCATGAGAAGTCAGAAATGAAACACAAACCTGATTATTAATGATACATTTATGACAAAACCACTGAAGTTTTATAGGTCGAGCTCTAATGCCTGGAGTCTGAAAAATAATCACACAACATACAAGGTAAGGCTTATTATTTAAACATTAATTTTTCCTCAAAGACAGAATTTTTCTTCTAATAAATCCGCTGCCAAACATATATACCAAAAGAAACCTATAATATAATCCCACTGTTAGCAAAAGCCTTTAATTAGGATTAGAAGAAAGCATAAAATATAACCTACATGTAACCTGTTTCTAGAAGATTCAGGTTATTTCAAAATTCTGGTTTGCAAGTCAGTATTCATTTCATAAATCTTTAATAAATATTTTAGCCCAAGAAGAAGCAAGGACTGGGTGTGGTGGCACACGCCTATAATCCCAACACTCGGGAGGTTGAGGTAGGAGGATCGCTGTGAGTTTGAGGCTACACAGAGACTACATATGTGAGCCTGGACTACATAGTGAGTTCCAGGTCAGTCTCAACTACATAGTGAGACCCTGTCTCCAAAAAAAAAAAAAAAAAAAAAAAAAAAAGAAGCAAGGAACTAAATCAACTTCAAATTAAGCACATGTGTATGTGTATGCATGCTCTCACTTGTTTATGAGTGTGTCCCCTCCCCACAAACACACATTTTTTCAAATTCTAACAGAATGAGGAGATAAAAATTATTAATAAATTACATAGAATTAATAATAGTCAGAATAAACAAATGGCTTTCCGTTTTAAAAAGTTTTGTAGAATATACTGTGATGAAATTACAAGCAATGCTGTATAGCACCAAAACCTAGAAGTTTAAAGAGTATGACAAGTTAAATACTTAAAATTTGTTCACAGTGTTAGCTTACTTTAGTAATTACAACATATGTTATATCCTCTGTTAGAAGTTACCTAAGGTTTAGTCAACTGGCTTATTTCATAAAGTTGGACAGAGGAATAACAGACAAGGCATTCCAAAATAATTCCAAGGATTTGTCCCTCCAACTACAAAATTTTCATCATCTCTAAGAGAGTTCTGCCACTAAATACTACATCTTAATCACAGTATTATGATAAGACCACTGCATAAGCACTGGCTGCTCCAATACAGAGGAATTATTTTCCTTCTTTCTCACTCAGCTCTGCTGATGAAAACAGGTAACCTTTGCGTCTCATCTCTGATTCCCATCACCACCCTCCGTGAAGCATGGTCTCACAGCAATGCCCAAGATATCCATGAGCTCCCGGACTCAAGCAATCCTCCCACCTCAGCCTCCATGTGCTGGGACTAATGAAGTGCATGACAACATACCTGGCATCTTCATTATTTTTTACTTAAAAAAAAAACAACACCGTATAATGTAAAATTAGGAACTGAAGCAGAAAAACTTGTACAACTGTGTTAAGTATTCATTCTAACCATGCAACTATCAACATTTTGGGACACAAGAAATAAACAGACTGAATTAACCACTGAAATATATTTTCAAGTACCATTAATAGCTACATTCATAATTTCTGTTGAAGTGTTCCTCATATCTGTTTGTTTCACTTGGATTACACTGAAAATGAGACCAACTTCAATGTATACAAAATGTCCTTAAAAAATTAGCAAATAATCCTCTTTAAACATGGCAAAATGTAAGAGATACATTCACTTGCAACTTTCAGTATTACTGCTGATCCAAATGCCAAAGTCTAAACAGCACAACTTTCATGGCAAATGGTTGTTTGTGGCTGATTAATCTGCTGGTCACTGACAGAGCAGCTGACTTAGACAGCAGATTTTCCTGTGTTTCATTTTGAAATTGAGAACTGTTTTCACATATAAATCTCAATCATCAAAAGAACATCTAGGTCAGATTAACTAAATCTCCTAGGCTGCTCTAATAGTCAATATTTCTGGCTTATCTCTTAACATCTTATTGAATTTGAAAACTGCAAATTGAAAGTAGAAATAGAAAATGTAATAACATGAAGAACAGAATTCTAATGGGGATATTAAATATATTTAAAAAACAGTTAATTAAAACAATCAACTCACCTCTAGTTCTTTTTTTTTTTGCTACATATGATTTATTTAATGGATAGTAAATATAACATAAAGAAGTATTATGATAGAAAAAGCTAGTATGCTTGTTTCTGAGTTGTGTTTCCAATACAACTTCTTGCAGTTACTTTTCAGCACCTGCTTCACTTGTACAGAGAAAAAAGTAAACTAATTTAAAGAGACTGGTGTACGTACCCAGGCTGGCCTACAAATTGGGCCAATTCTCTTGTCTCAGCCTCACAAATGCTGGGATTACAGTCCTGTGTCCCTACACCTGGCTGCAGAAAAGATATTTTGAATAGTTCAAATATTGAGAGGTCAGGAGATCACAGAGGTAAGGATGATAAAATAAAATCAACGGAAAATGGGAAATCAGGACCTGATTCAAATTCCATAGCTGCTAGTAACTACTAAACTTCATAATCTACATTCTGAATTTAAATGTCTTTGCCTTAATCAGCTCTCAAAGTTGTTTTGTGAGATTCATATGAAGATATACATGAAAACTACAAGAAGAGTTAAGAGAGTTATTATTATTATTAGTGATATTGTTCAGCTGGTAATCTAGTTTTCTGCTCCAGGGAAAGAGGTTAGACTAAGAAATGCTCTTGCTCATTTTTGTAACTGTAACTAAGAACCACACAGCATGGCAGGCACATATAAGTGCTTACTTAAATGCTCCATGGGCTAAGGATAAGGGTAAAAGAAACCTTTGATAAGAGTTGTTTCACATTTCATATTATTTTACTTATTTATATATCTATATCTATATATATTCCTGGATTTAATGTGCGATCTTGAAACACAAAATAAATAATCCAAAAAGAGTATTTACTTATTTATTTGGAAGTGGTGGGGATTGAACCTAGGGAGTGGTGAGCTACTTTCTCAGCCCTTTTCTTATTCATCTTGAGACAGGGTTTCCCTTAGTTGTCCAGGCTAGCCTCAAGCTTGAGATCCTCTTGCTTCATCCTCTTGCTGGGATTACAAATCAACATCACCAGGACTGCCTATATTATTTTACCATGTTATTCCCAGAAGGTGACTAAAAGTATATTAAAATATAGTTAACTAAAAGGATGAAGTCATTTTTGTTCGTTTACAGAGAAACATATTATTTTACCATTATTTCTAGCAAAAGAAATGTTGGGGCAAAACTCAGAAGGCTGGGTGTTAAGTCTAATTTTTGCTACAATGAACTAAAAGGAGGTCTCATCTATAAAGATATTAATATTTCTGTCTTTATCAGGGGCCTCAAAAATGATAATAGCAATCAACCCATTTCTGAGAAATGATCCTAAGTAATTAATGTGAAAATAAAATATGGTTATAGGTAAGATGGGAATTATGATTAGACTAAAAATAGTAAAAAATTTTCTCAAAGGAGGAAGGGATGAAGCAAGTTTATTTCATTTATACAATGGAATAGTGTGGCTATTAAAAATATCATTTACAGGGCTGGGGATTTAGCTCAGTGATTCCACCGCCTGCTTCACAAGTACAAGGTCCCGAGTTCAATCCCCAGTACCCCCCCAAAAAACACATTTACAGTGGCTCTTAATTACATTAAGGAAAATGAAGAAATAGCAATGAAGGGTGAATAAAATATTAAGTAAGATACATGGCTCTTTTATTTCAATTATATATAAACAAAGAATGAACACTGAATAGAATAACACAAAAACCACAAAGATGACTACTTTAGGGTCTCTCAATTCTGAAAACAATCTCAATTTCTTAGGAAAAAAATTTAAAAATATTTCTCGTGAAATATTTATTCCAAGAATGAACTACAGATCTCCTTAGCTAAGTAATCCATGCTATATTTGAACTTACAATCTTCCTGACTTGGTTTCTCAAAAAGTCCTGTAATTATAAATGTACACCTTTCTTTGATCTACCTCTAATACTCTACCCAACCCCATCAAACCTGTGTATCATGCCCAGTTCCTCCACATAGTCTTCAATAACCTCCTATGGAATAAGTTCCTATTTCTACCTTTCTTACCTCAGAGTACACTTTTCAGTTATTAGCAGTCATCTCTACATACAAGTTTTATCTTTCATAAGTTTCACATTTCCTCCTTGACAGTTGATAGGATTTAGCCTGATTTTTTTCTCTTACTCTCTTTCCTTTGCAAGAAAATGATACTTTTAATGGGCCGGGGATTTAGCTCAGTGGTTCTGCTGCCTGACTTGGAAGCAGAAGGTCCGGAGTTTGATTCCCAGTATAAAAAAAGGGAGGGGAGGAGGGGTCAAATTTATAAAATAAATCTTGCATGTGTATTTCTTCACTTAACATATACCTTTTTATACCTTTTTATGAGTGGTTTACCTATCTCTCAGTGCTTCAAGTACAAAGAAGCTTTGGATTCAACTATAGTGACTCTCTTCAAATTGGCAACACCCTACTGCTTTTTTGGAGAATGATAAAAATGTTGTTCAATACTTACAGAATTCTTTCATAAGCTCCTACAGTCCAAGTTCATTAATTTTTATTACTTTTTGTATTTTCAACAACTTTTAGAAAACTCAAGGTCTTGAAATTTAATGACAAAGAAAACCAAGTTCCCACTATATATTTCATCCCTACTTAACCACAGAACAGCCCTGCAAATGTCCTCTAGCATATTCTCATATATTAGATACTTTGCTGTCCTATCATTTGAGTACTGCACACCTATTCTTTATCCTTTCAACAATTTTTACACACCCACTCTGAAAATTCTGTTGTCAGCAGTTAATCCTAAATGATGCAAGCATACTAGCAAAACCTGAAGTAATTAAGAGGATGTCTTCTCTTGCCTAACATGTGACAAGCATATACACCTGATGCTAAGCATCATATGAAAATTATGTGGGTCCAAGAAGATAACACAATCCCTACCTTTAAGGGGCAATGAGAATTTATATTACTGATCATTTTATCACAATCCAGGAAATATGTAAGCTGCTTTACATCCATTATGCAATAAAGACAAATATTATATTCACTTTTATAGATGAGGAAGCTTAGTAAGGTTTAGTAACATACCCATTATCACATAAGCAAGTAGATGGCAAAAAGAGAACTTACTCTTATGCCTTTGGCTTCTTCTACTATATCTTGCTTATTAGCACAGAGACAAGACATACACTTTCCTCCTGCAGAACCACTCACTGTTAATATGTGAAAACCCAAGCTTTCCTTCTATTCCGATCAGTGACCTGATAAAACTGATACAAGCATGCAGAGCAACAAATCCAACAGGCACACAGGCTTGTCTAATTTTCAGACTCACTGCGTACTCTCAAAGGAAGAATTCATACTATTTCTTAGAAAATACAGATTGAGCTACTTGAGCTACAGAAACTCCTAAGACAATGACAGGGGACAGACTGAGTTAAAAGACACTGAGGAAGAGAAAAAAGTTGTGAATTAGTCTCATAGTCTTCCTTTCCCATATTAGCCTTTTTTCTTCTTTGAAAAACATCACAAGAAACAGTAATACTTTTCCAGGTTATGTGCCTATGTTTTCAGTTTTATAATAAGGAGTCATCCATATACAAACAAGGAGTCCACACACAACCCATGTGTCTTACCTACCATGGATATTTTTTGGAAAAGGACACAGAGTAAAAGTACTGTTTATGTATTTATAAGTGTTTTAATAACATAAACCGATTTTTCTTAAAGTAACGCATGTCTTCTGTGGAATGTTTTCTTTTCTTCAGTGAACAAAGAATTACTTAATAGTGAAATTAATCACAACTTGGACAGACTTTTAGTTGCCCTTTGCCTTATCAATTCCAGTAAGGAAAATTTCAGCAAAGCCTAGATAAAATATACTAATCCTAAATAGGCCAGGTTTGTCACCTACCATTTCCCATAAGCTGCTTACCATAGTAAAAAAAAAATAAAGAAAGAAGAAAATTTAAATTAAATGCCAAACAACTGCAGACAGCACTTGTTTGGCTGATTAACTTGTAGACAAGCATTACAAATAAATCTGAGCATGATCTGCAGCAAATTAAATTGTACTGCTTTTAAGAACAAAGAATTCTTTGGCAAAGAGGATTAACAACTTTACACCCAGGAATGCCAGTTTAATTTAATTGTTCCACAATCCAAGATTTAATATGCAAATATCATTTTGATATATAATAGTGAATTTAACAAAGTGAGAAAACAAATTCAATATACAACCAGACTGCCTTTTCTGAACTGTAATTATGTACAATAAAGAGGCTGGCTGAGTCCCCCTTTCCCCCATTACTGGGATCGAATTCTATTAACATGAATCAGAACAAGTGTTAATTAAAGGTTAAAAATTTAAAATATATTCTAATTAAGAGTCTAAATAGCTGTACAATTAGAATACTGTACTTAAAATCATACCTCCATGATCTTCTTGGCCTCTTTGTAATTTCCTGTTTGTAGGAAGGCAAAGAAGATATCATAGAGCATCATCATTTCACCTTGTTCTTGGCTTACAAAGTCCATTGCTAGGCAAGAGAGAGAGAGGGAAAAAAATACATATATATAAATACATTACAAGAAAAAACAGAAACACAATATAATATGAAGTTCTGGATAAATAAAACTTTTATCTTAAAAGTCAAACACTAAAAATAAATTAAAAGATTACAGCTTTATGAACTGACTTTTCTGTCTCATTACTTACCTTGTAACATACGTATATGATATTAAGTACCTAAGATTAGCTTTAAAGAGAACTGGTGAAGGTAAGATGTTAAAATCTTCATAAAGGCAGAGCACTAAGTAGAGGACAAAACTAATAGAAGGGTAATTTTCCAAAAACAGTTATTAAACATCAAGGACATGTACAATATTAAAAAACTAACTGATATCTATTTTTTAATTCACAAGTGTAACAGAGTTTCTCTAGATATGTGTATCTTCTGTTAAATTTTCTCTTCACAATAATACAATCAGATCCAATGAGCAGGAAAAAAATCTACACTAAAATACTTGAAGGTAACAAACCTTTCTGGATTAGATCAGTCTCTCCTTTTTCTATCAGTTTACATAAGACATCGTGCACTTTTGGTAATACTTTATACTTTTCACAGCAAACAATCATGGCTTCAAGGGCAGCAAGTACGTCACCCCTATAAAACATAAAATAATTAACAACTATAAAATCTATCTGAATTCAGTTTAGGCTTTCAGTAGCAGTTTAGAGCTGCACAATGACAAATCAAAAAAAAATTTGAGTTTTACCTAAGGTAGAAACCATAATCTAAAATGGGGAACAAACCCCAGCCTTTTATATGTTCAAAATATACATGACCAAGTAGTTCAGTTTTTGCTGTATTCATTCTGCCCACCCTGCATACCAGGGATTAGACTCAGGACCTTGTACTTACAAGGCAGGCGCAGCGCCACCAAGCTAAATCCTCAGCCCTCCTAGAGTCATCTTTTATTATTTTGCTTGACAAATGGTACTTAGGGGAAAAAAGTAAAAACATATGAGGGCGTTCTCTGATTTTATTATAATCTAGTTTTATGTAATAAGTTGCTCTAAATATGTATTATTTCTAAATCAAGGACTACCATCAAATATCTTTTCCAATTAGTTATGTGCCTTCATAGCCCTCAAACAATTTCAGATTCGGGAAACTTTATTGCATGTCAATAAACACCTATCAAGGAATTTTTAGGCGTTTACTTAGCATCCTATTTTTCAAGCTTTCCCCTTACTAAATAAAACCCACAGGGTTCATGGGACACTGAAACTGACTAATGCTCAAGCTAAGACACTCTTCTAGGTCAGGGAATTACAGAATTCTAAACATTTTCAACAGAGGGTAAGGTTTTTAAAAGTTATTTTCAGTTGTAAAGTCAAAGCCTTTTTTTGAGTGGTAATAAAATAAAAAGACATTTTCATTATGCTGAAGTTTCTTCAGCAAGAGCATGGAAACATACTTTCAGGTCCTCAAAAAGGATTTTTAAAAGGAACATAACAATGTGAGAACTATGTAAGACTTTGCAAGAACTATAGAGATTAAGTAATCTAATTCTACTGCCATCCCCCCTTTTATTTTTAAAGGGCTAAGAAAATTGAGGCATATAAAGATTGACCGATCGGCCTAAATCTACTGAGTAAACAGAGAGGCACTGGCAGCAGAGCTCAGACCCCCCACTTTCAGTCCAGGGAATCTTGTTGCACATTATGCTCTGTGAAAGCACAGTGTCTGCAGTGTGTGGTCCTGGCCACCAGAACTCAGTGACCCATAAGATGGTACAATTTGACATGAGAAATTGAAGTTTTTAAAAAATGAGTATTAAATGTACCAAAAAGCGGGGGGGGGGATGATTAGAGACACAGACAAAAGTATATCCACTGACAATTAGCAGCAAGGAATCTTGATAGAGAATAAAAATCTCTCTTACAAAGATGACAGTTTTCAAAAGGAAGCCTTTTAAAATTTCCTGCTAAAGCCTTAGCATTTCTGTACTTTATACAAATGTTAATGTTGCTCAGATTAGATTGCTATTTCACCTAGATTCAGATTTTAAGCCGTACTAAAAAAGTAAAAATACAACGAAGAAGTGTTAATTTCATTGCAATAATACTGACACAATGAAAACGAACCTATCCTAATGGAACTCTACCTTATCCTCTTATGAAGCCCTGTTTACAGTGCATCTTCCGGCACCCCACAGAGTCATTTGAATTTTTGTCATTTGGGGTGAAGACTAAATTACAGGTTAATTTCAAAACCGCAAGAAGATGTTGCAGGCTAGATTACTGTCATACAAAAGAAATGCTATAGTAGTTACCACATATGATATAAAGCTTTATATAATCAGTATTTTCTCTCGCTTTAGGCACAGGTTCAGTTATTGTCCTTCTACAATTCCACTTAATGGAAAACTACTAAACCATTTATCAGAGTAAAACCAACACATACTGAATTTTTTTTTTTTTTTGAACTGGCGAGATTTCCTTTTTTCAGATCTATTTCCAAACTAGAATAGTATTTTCTCAATTGTATTTTCCCTACATTAGGTCAAAGCTATCAATAAATGAATGAATAATTGTTCTGTCAATCAAAGAGACATGTTAATGTCTTTGGTCTCCAAATACATGCTTCGAAGACTATACATACTCTGAACAACAGAAAAGACAAGAGGGGTAAAATGAAAATACTTCATGTATTTGTTAGTAATTTTAAGTATCAGTTATTGCTCTTAAGAGTTGCCAACAAGATGAATTACAAATCTACAATGAAACACTTCTTATGAAATGTAATGAGATAGAAATGAAGTAAATGACTAGTCAGTTCTTTTCAGTTGCCAATATGTGCATTCTGATTTGTGGGTGGATCATTTCACTTTAAAAACATTTCCCACATGGTTTATATCATCAATAATCTTTCCTACTAAAGCTTGAAAATTTAGGTTATGGAAATTAAAAATGTAAAAAAACACAACTAAATTCACATCACTATGAAGATACTTTATACTCAGCATTCTGGACTTCAATTTCAACTCTTAAGTATTACATGTAGCTCATACTCTTAGAAGTGGTGATGAAAAGTAGCTTATCACACAAACTGAACTCAAGGATTTTGGGCTCCCTCCCAGTTCTAATACTGTGAGGGTCTATGAATCTGTGCTAATTAGATTCATCTATTCACATGTTTCACAAATCATCATGTGAAAATACCACTTTAATAGGCAGGATGAAATCAGTTAAGAGCAGCAAAATATCAAAAAGGTTAGAATTTCATTTCTAATCAAAATGTAGGACAACACATTACCAATCAGTCCAGCTTCTGTGGTCATATTTTGACTACAGAATGATCTATGATTTCTTTTGTATACTTTGTATAATAGAAATCAGTTAAAACTTTACTAAAAAATCACAACCTTTTGAAAAAATCCTGTCAATACTCTGATTCTGCATTCAAAACTTTATTTTAATGTACATGCATAATTCCAAAGATTTCATATATGTTTTTAAAAGTTCATTCCTAAAAACAAACAAACAAAAAAAACCCAATGTAGTCACTGCTTTTTACAAACCTCAAAAAGAAAACCCCTTTTTTTCTTTTTTTTTGGGAGAAAGTATACAGTGTATCAGGTCACGGATGTAGTTCAGTGGCACAGTGCCTCCCTGGCAAGCATGAGGTCCTAAGTTTGATATCCGGTATCAAAAAAAAAAGAAAGAAAAAAGACAGGGTCTTGTTTTAGGCTGGCCTTGAACTCATTATGTAGCCCAGGCTGATATGGAACTCTTAACAGTCCTCCTGTCTCTGACTCTTGAATGCTAGGATTATCAGCATGGACCACCATGCCCAGCAAGAAAATCAACTCTTAACAAACTATTCTAAAATATTGACTGTGATATTTTTAAAGACTAAAACACCCCAAATTTCAGTAAAGTACAGAATACAGCTTTCATGAATAAACTATATAATAAAAAGCAATCATTTAAAAATGTTTTGATTGATGCAAATTAACAACTGAAGTTTTATCAAAAGTATTTTTAAAAGTGGAACTGAAGTTTTACCAAATTCTGTGAGCCTATGAAAGGCAAAATTGGAGAAGATGATTCTGTAATTCTAATTTTAATACACACACACACACACATACACTCAAAACTGAGTGGGTCCAGAAAGCAGTGTGGAAACTGAAGTTACATTTATTAATTTAAATGGATTCACTTGCTCTTATCAAAATGTCTAGAATCTGTAATTCATTTTAAGAAAATATGACTACATAAAAAACTACTATAATTTTTCATTATATAGAACATCCAAAAAGGCTACTGTGAATCATATATAAAACCTGATGTTGTCTCTTACTTTAGTTTTTAATATGAAATTAAACTATACTATAATAACAATAACAGAAGGACAAATGCTAAAGCTTACTGGACATTCACAGATATGAAGCATCTACCAATTACAGAAACATTTTCTTTTAAGGAATCAGGAAACAAATTATTCCTAACTCAAAAATTTTTCTCAATACATGTAACAATAAAAATTATACATGTGTTCCACACAATCTTGAATTATTAAAACTAGAATGACTAGTGACAACTATTTACTTATCTGTAGCTTTCAGCTTAGTTTCCTTAGGAAATAACTTTTCAATCCAGAGCATGTACTTAATTTAAACAACAAAAAAGATGACAAATATTGATTTTTAATTGGAATAAATTGCTCCAACGTTATGCATAAAGTGTTAGTGAAGTGGCAATTTACCTAAAGGGCTTATGGATTGAAAAGCTCTCAAATCGGAAATCACCAGAGAAAAGTGAAGCTGGGGCACTGGGGGATGGAGGAAGGGTTAAAAAAGAAAAAAACAAACTCAACAACACAAAAACAAACCCTTTTACAGATCTTCAGTAGACGTTTAGTATGGGGAGAAACCAACTCAGGAGGAATCATCATCATCACAAAAATTATTCTGTGAAGAGAACCAGCCCTTGAAAAAGCTGACTGTTTTTTCTGTTCAACATCTATAAATGAGGAATCTTCAAGGAGACTGGTGTTGCAATTACAACTAATCTTCCCCAAAAAATTAACTGTGTTGAAGGCTTTGTAATTTCCCTAGGTACAATTTAGCTGTCACTTACTTTAAAATTTACTCAAACATGCGTTCGGAACAGCACTAACTTCACATGTCAAGTGCTTTCCAGCCAATTGAGTCTAAACTGGAAGTCGGTGTTAAACAACTGAATGATTAGACAAGATAGCTCATTTCCCTGCTCTTTTGTTCAGAATAAAATGCCACATTTACATTATCAGGCTCAACAGGATTTTCTGACAGAGAGAGAAAAAACCCTACTGCACACTGTCCGTACTAAGCACATGAAGCCTGTCATTTACCAATCATCCTTCAAAAAGCAATAGCCATGAATGTAACTTAATTACGACCCAATGATCCTTGACGAAAAATCATCTTATCACTGTCCTGTCCCCCTAGGGCAAATGAAACACTTTTGTCCTTTGGCACCGATGATGCTAAATTCTTAATTGCAATAATGGAGTAAAAGAGCCAAACCTTCTTAATTTCCTTTCAGCACATGAAGAATTTTAAAGGCAAGCATTCCCATATACAATTAAAGTATCCAGTACAAATGAAGATACTAAAATTGAAGGAGAGCATGTAAGACAGAAAAAGTATTTTTAAAAGTGTATTTCCCATTTAAAGTATGAAAGCAGTAAAATGAGCTTCAAACTTACACTTTTTTAGAAGTTCATCTTAGGGAAAGTGACATTTGTGAAGAACTCAAGATTAATTTAACAAGCGTTCTGGAAGGATTATATATACAAAGTCCATGATGCACATAAATGAAATGCATATGTGCATATACAGACTATATCACAAATCAGCGCACAAAAAAATCCTTAATGGAAAACATAAATTAAAGCTGCTTTGAGCATTTGTACTAATATAATCCAGTTAAGCAGCTTCAGATATTTTTACATGCAATGAAACCAAAATGGATCAGCTATAAAACAAGTGAACCTGCAACTGCATCATGTTAAGTTTTTATACTTTCAAATCTAAAGATTTTACTGATTTAATTTCCTTTACCATCATACGAAGACTAATCAAAAGCTCTTTTAAAGCATTTCTTTCTACCTTAGTGTGGAGGGCCCCTATCATCTCTCTGAATCAGGCACGATTTTAATAAAAAATACATTTTAAAATAAAAGTTACAAAAAGAACTTCTTAGGCCTGGGGCTGTAGCAGCACAGCAACTGCCAGGCAAGCGCAAGGTCCTGAGTTCAATCCCTGGTACAAAACAAAACACAGCCCCCCCCCGAAAAAAACCTGCTTAAAATAACACTGATTTGGACTATAGGTCAATATATGGCTTACAGATTTTAATATGGGAAGCACACAAAAATTTAACTGTACATATTTCTTTTTTGTTCAATTCAGGCATTATTATTTTAATAATATACAAGGTCAGTTTACCAACTTTTTTTAAATGTAAAACTTGTTACTATCTTGGATTTCCCTTGCAAATGAATAATACAATATTTATTATTTCTAAACCCATAAAGCAGTTTCACATTATCTAAGTAACACAAACTGAAATTGTTTCCCCTGTTTTATCCAATGCTAGAAAAGTTGGTTCAAAATTAAGATCCAAGGAATCTTAAGCATTGTTGGAACTCAACCCCACAGACTGGCTTCAGAATTATAACATGAAAGTGATACCCTTTTTAAAGTCTTTTGCAGTAACATGTCAAAAAGATGCTTGCCTTTGAATAAAAGAATCAAGATTTTTTACATGATCCTCTGAAATGTTTTTTAGAATTTTATCACAAGTTTGAATAAATACGGTTCACTCCCAGATAAACTTATACCTTCTGGGATCAACTGCATCATATCAACTTCAACCACGTATCAGCAAAGAGTGAATATATTTAATGAAATCAAATTTGTGTGGACTATTTGGCAGGCTAATGTAGTTAATCCTAGTACTCGTCATGATTCTGAATTAATTAGCCACCTTCCATCACTCAGACAAAGCCATTGCATGAAAGTTTTAAGACCAGTATTTTATTCCACTCTTTTCCCTGATAAAACTGGTACTACTGCTTTCTGCAATTTTATAAATAACAAATTTCCTTTATTTCCATTTTATAATTCTCATGGCTCTAAAACAGCAGGCACAACCTTTTTATTCTAATAGATAACACTGAAAGATATCGTCATGGAGACTGCTTCTGCAAAGTAAAGAATAGCACAAAAGTAAAAAACAAAAACCCAAAATCTAGCCAAACAAAAACAGAAGGTAAGAATTTTGTATCTGAAAGTAGTAGACATTACAAAGGAAAATATACTACATTTCTTTAGCCCAATTAACTATGACAGCCAAATCTGACTGAGACATAAAGTATCTGACTATCTTAAGAGAAGCACAGGGAATGCTCCAGGTTAACATCTGAACTCCACGCCATTCCCATTTTGCTTTGGGTAAGCTCTTCTTGGTTCATGAGCCCCATCTGCAGACCTCTTTTAGAAAGCATTCACATCTCCACTGTACTCAATGTATTTCTATTTGTAAGATACTTTTCTACTATGGACTCATTTACTTTTTTATTTTATTTTTTCCCAGTGATGTAGGAGGGCCTAATTCTTCTGGGCATTGGGCCCATTTCTTTCAAATCTCCCTGTGCAGAGTTCCAAACGCAATTTGCAGAGATGAGTCTTTGAAACAATCAAAAAAACTCTAGGAAGCATATTAATTATAGGATTTCTATATAAAGTTAGCTGTGAATATGAGAACTCAGTAACACAGTAATTGTTTGAATCACCATTTCTTTAAAAAGATGTAATGCTGAGATTGTGGAGGTTAAGATCTCAACAATCATCTAAAAAAGGAATGATTTTAGGTGTGTGGGGGCATGTGTGCATTCACATATGTGAATATATATATATTTCCTAATAGGAAATATCTAAAAGAATTTTATTGAAAATTCAATTTTAAATTTAAGATTTAAAAATCCAATGCTAAATCATCCATTGTATCTATCTAATTACAAACTAACTAGCTAATAAATACAAACTAACAGAAATTTGAAAAGACTATAAGAATTGTTAAAATACAAAAATTTATTTTTCTCCTATTACCGCTAGGTCAACGACCATATCAAATTAAAAAAAAAAAAAATCCCCATCACAAAATAAGCGGATTACAAAGTGCATGAAGTCATGGAAAAGACAACAAAGTGGTTAAGATCTATTAAAGCTAAAAAAAGGAAAACAGAAAACAAAACATTCAAAGAGAAAAATAAGGAGGTGCTTAGTCATCTTATTAACATACACCAATCATTACAAAAGTAGACTGATTTATAAGATTTACATTACAGGGCCAGGTATTTGGCTCAGTGGTTCCGTTCTGCTGCCTGCCTCCCAAGCAAAGGACCTAAATTTGATCCCCAGTACCCCCCAAAAAAGATTTACATTATAAACAATTTACCTTAAATTAGGTTTAAACAAGAGCATTTCAAAAGAAAAATGTCCCAACTCAGGAAATCTTGCCTTATTAGCAAAATTCATCTTTCCACAAGGCAGACAAAAGCTAGAATGACTGTACTGGTATACATGATTATAACTACCATATGGAGGGCTAGGGATTTGGCTCAGTGGTTCTGCTGCCTGCCTTGCAAGCACAAGGTTCCAAGTTCCACCCTCCAGTACCACACACACACACACACACACACACACACACACACACACACACACCATATGGAGCCCAGACACACTAAAGGTATGTTTTCTACATTTACTACCTGGGTAACAGGTATGGGACATAATAAAAATCCTCAGGTAATCCTTCTTTCTTTTTTATATTTATTAATAATCAACACTGATTTCATGAAATATGATCATATATTCCAACAAAAACAACAACAAAAAGAAATCACCAGAGATTATTCAATTAAAAAGACATAGGGTCAGGGCTGAGGATTTAGCTCAGTGGTTCCACCACCTGCCTCGTATGGGCTAGGACCAGAGTTAAAACCCTGATACCAAAAAAAAAAAAAAAAAAAAAAAAAAAAAAAAAACAAGCCATAGAACCAGTGCGCTGATGGTGACTTTAAAGATTACCTAGTGTATCTCAGTTCTTTTATTCCTTGGCAAACAACTCCCAGAGCTTCCATATTAACAGAATATTTACAAAACACAATCTTCATATGATTAGACTAGATTTTTAAAGTATTTAAAATTCAAAATTCAGTAAACTTACTTTTCCAGGTGTACAATGACTAATGGGGAACTTAAGATGCTAGATGGTTTTGCTAACCCTACAGTAACGATGGCTTCATGTAACTGTTGTACTGTTTCAATTTCACCTCTTAAAGCTGCAGCATTTAGTATGTGGAAAAAGGACATCACCGTTCTATCTTGGATAGGAACATCCTTCTCTTTCATCTCCTTTAGAATGTTAATAGCATCTACAATGAAGTAACACAAAAGACCCTTAGGTAATTTCATGTAGGGAAAACAAACTGCTATTAAAACAGCATTTCAAGCCCAGCAGGAATGTAAATTCTAGTGTATAATGCTGATTTCAAGTTAATTACTACTTGCATTTCTAAACGAGACTACAATTATAAATCCACAATGGCATGGTTTTATCATTTCCCTGCAACTTTGACTACAAATTATAGATAGAGACTGTGTGCCCACTCTGCACCACATAACCCTGTACAGTCTGCCCTATAGCTGTAAGATCCTCCTAAATGGATGCTTTTATCGTTCAGAGCTAACATCTGCTGAATCACACCATTGTTTCTTCAGCAGATGGCTTGTCAGGAGGCCAGATAATAAAGATGTGTTTACACTGTATATACAGCCAGACTAATGGTCTGATACCGATAGGGCCTGTTTGCTATGTCGATACTAATTAGCCAAGCAGAGCCAATGAAAGCTTTCCAAAAGACTGCATGTTAATACATTAGATTCATTAAGCTTCATTAGGAAGGCAGAAACAAACATTTTAGGATATAGAATAAGTGCATTTTTATAATGTTGTTCTTAATTATGACACAGACAAAATGTTTTGACCACTTTATAAAACGTGATTTTAAAAAAGCAGGCTAATCTTTACAAAGAGTCTTCTGTGCTACAAAGGGTTCCTAGAAAATATTTCAATGCTCAAATCATATGTTCCTTGTACATTTCTTCTGTAAAACAAAATTAAGTCTCTTCTAAGAAGGAATGAGGAAAGCTAAAAATGAAGTTCCAAAACAAAGCCAAATCAGAAAGTTAAGAAACAAGCCAATAGTAAGAATACATTATCAAGTATATTATGTTTAGAAGTTTAGTGCTATCTCAACAAAAAAAATTAGAATATACCAATCAGCTATGAGTTATGCTTTTCCTATGATCATATACATAAAAATTTTAAAATACATTTTGTTAATGTTACTAAAAGTTAAGACAAAAACTACTGCAAATTCAGACTCTTACTTATCAGGTTATGTTTATAGGTTTTATGTTCAGCCTTCGGAACTTCTTAAGTAAAAACAAAGCCATTAGTGCAGGCATATAAGCAAATTGTGCCATAAGTCATGATCTTCAAACTCAATCCAAACAGCAATGCTAATAAAAACTAGCTGCAGAAATGCAAAAGGCACTGAGCTGTGCAAATGTAAATGACAAGCTTGCCAATCCATTAAAACTAATGGCCTACACTGCCCAGGCAGCTCTGGTTGGATTCACATGCAAATTTGTATGCAAAGTGTTCAAGCACTTTGCAGGACATGATATACCATTAATATCAATTCACATGTTATTCCAGTGGCAAATACTTGCATCACTTCTTTCCTTTATGTGCTGAGGCTTACCTTGGAGTCTGCCATGCTTCCCCAGTACTTTTATAAGATCTACATAGCTACCGGTGTGAAGGACAACAGATGAATCTAACCGGTCACTATAAAATAAAAACACAATTATAGTATGTAAAGTCATTATCACTCTGAAAAGTTCAACAGTCTGAAATGTTAATTTTGGCCTCTATATTTATTTTTAAAGCCCTATCAATCCACATGTAATTACTTTCACAGTGACTGCAGAAGCAAAAAATCTAACAATATATATTGTATCTCTGTAGCTAATACTAATGAAGAAACATTTTGATTTTCTGGCACTTCAAGTGATTATAACCTTCATCGTGAACACTGAATACCTCAAGTGGCATAGTTTTATTTGAAATCAGGATGAGAAACAAAAAACATCTGAGAAATGGACAGAATTTTATAATACTACAGTATGGAAAGGGAAATGTTATCAAATCTTTTAAAAAGGTTATCAGCAGCACTGCTGTAATATGCAATTGTATAACCAATGAGGTTGGGAGCAACCTTGGCTTTATGAACAAGATGTCTTACTGCACTTAAAACAGACACCTTGCGGAAAAGAAGCCATAATTAATCACTTATACTATGAAATTTCAAAAACATTGACCACAAAATTTTTTAAAATGATTTAACAGTGACACATATTCAGTGCAGGTGATCCATCAAGGGCTACATGTCAGCATAAGTGCTGATAACTTGCTTCAGTGCCAGGGTACTCACAATTCTTGTTTCAAGTTCAATGCATCTTCTGCATTATTATGTCGACAGCACAACTTTATCAAAGCTACATAGCCAGCGGCAACCATGTCTGATTCATATTTTGCTTTCAATTCAAGGGCTTTCTGCATATTCTAAAATAAGAATTAAAGTGAAAAAGCAAGAAAAAATTAATATGAAGGTTAAAATGTCATATTTTTAATTTTAGTGTTCAGAATTTAGAAAATTTAACTATTTTAAAAATAAATGGTGTCAGATATCCATTTATACCTGCCTCTCGGTATTTTTATTCATCTTTGAAACTGCAAGCAAGATAGATAGCTTTACCTGGTCTAAAACATTTGTTATTTGTAATACAAAATAGGGTACTTTTTCTACAAAATTTGATGTTTTAACTTCATGTATTATATGATTTAAAACACTTCCAGATTAAATATTTCAAAGTCAACTCCTAATCACAATTCAATTATAGAGGCAGAAATGTGTACTCATATTGAGAAAGTTCCTCATTGTATTTAGTATCCAAGCAATGTGAAAAAAATCTTTAAAAATTTAACAGTACTGTTATAATCTCAAAAACAGTTGCATTTTTTCCCTAAAACCACAGCCTATGACCAAATCATACTGAACTAGAAACTGAAAAACATCTAGTGATAGTCCACAAATTGCACACACACTAAAATGAACACAAAGTACAGCTGGATGCCCGCTGAAAAAAAGCAAGAGACCCTTTATCTCAGGGAGCTTTTTTTCCAGCAGGAAAATGGAATTTCAATCCCTACATTAACAACCTTGTAATATTTGACTTGCAAATGACTACTGCATATATCAGTTGCTTGACAATCTAGATATAAGAGACTGGAGCCATGGCTTGAAAGGACATTTGGCATGTATGATAAACCTATCACAGCTGTTACTATCATTCACTCTGCATATTAACGTAAACAAACTACAGCAACCAGAAAACATGCCATTCAAGGTGTAGCTGAAATTAGTTAACCTTTCATTTAATTGCATTGTTCACAAGCATGATATATAATAATCAATTGTAAAAATTATAAACATTATATCCAGTTTTGCTTACTGTGATCTCTAAAGAATTTTTTATCCTAATCGCATATTTGAAATACTTAAACAAATGTTACCTCTTCTGCACAAAGCATAAATATGAGTTGCTTTAGGACATCGCCTATGGGTTGATTACTATCCCTTAATTTTTCAAGCATAGCCTCTAAATCAGATGATGTAAGTTGGGAAGTCTACAAAAATAAGAGGAAAAAAGAAAATTTATTAAATAAAGAAAAGGCAACCATTGTCATTCTTCCCTTCGAGCTAACCTTTGTTTCTAGTTTCCTAAATATCATTAATGCTGTCAGATATATTAACAAGAGGATCCATGAATGAACTTCAGGTGCTTATGAAACTCCCAAGATTAGACAGAAATTTCCTAGGTTGCTGATTGTTCTGGGATGGAAAATATGTTTTACTTCTGAAGACTTTAAAAATGTGAGGAACCACTGACTTTATAAAAATACAGCTTAAAAATTTCACTAAATGCAGTTATTACAGCATGTAGAATCCATTCAAAAAACCTACTTACTTTTTGAGAATCTGTGTTCTCACTTTCCACCAATACTTTAACGTCCTAAAATTGGGATTTAAATTAGTAGGAAATTAGAAACCATAGGGAAAATTTTATTAGCAAATGTTAAAACTAAGCTTTTAAAGTCCCATCTCATTTTACTAATATATGTCTATCTTTCCAAAATTTTGTAGAAATTCTATTCATACTTAAGCATTACAATTAATGTTTTAACTGTATTCTTCAACATATAGTTTTTACCAACAATCAATGAAAATCTTGTTTGAATGGTTGTCACTGAAATAAAACTTTATATTTAAGTAAAAATTTAACATGCTTTTATATAAATTAAACATTTCATAAAACTGATTACTATTTTCACACACACCTTAATCAATTCAGGAACATGGTAGCTATTCAGCAGATTACGAATGCCTCTGTAGATATTTGCAGAAATTTTTATATTCTGTATGAAGGGAAGAGGAGGAAATAAAAACCCTGAGTTTTAGACAACTAAACTGAAATTTGTCTAACAGATATTATCTCAGACATAATTTAAGTCTCCAAATCTTGCATGTCATTGAGAAGTGGTCTGGTTGTACTTAAAAGCAGCAATTTCAAATCTAATAGATACATGTCAGGCAGGACAGGCATTATATAGCAAGAAATGAAATGGTACCATCTCCTTCAGCTGATGGAAGTATTGTCTCAAATGCTCCTCCTTGGCCTGTACCTTTGAGTCACTCATGCTGTCAATCAAGTTATAAAGAAAATAGCCAACAGCTTCTGTGGAAAAAAACAAGAGAACGCATTCCACTAAAATTACTGAGACTGTCATGTTATCAAGATTAATTTATAAGAAATCATTTTGGTGTGAGATGTCACCCTGATGAGAGGCTCTGAAATGGCAACAATGATCACTGAGGCATAGAGATTATGTGGTTTGGGAGCACATATCTAACTGGTGAGTGAAAGGAATATTAATTATTTTCAGACCGAGTGACAGCTTTTCAGTACCGAATCTTACTTCAATCTGTTTTTTTCCACCACTCTGTGACAGAAGTGGTGCTGCCCAAGGCCTTATCCCTCTCCTGTCCAAATCACAAGAGGTAAAATGAATAAATAAATGTCTTTACACATTTCTATACTAATTTTTTGGTGGACAGTAGTTAGGGAAACAAAATTAGAAAGGATCCTTAAATGTTGAGTATAGAAAGTTAAATAATTTTAATAAGCAGATACAGTAATCCTGTGGAGAGCTGCCTATTAGCCAATGAAATACCTAGATTAACATGGATGTTTTGTAACAACAGTAATTTTCCTATGCATTCAAGCATAAAATGTACAGGGCTATGTGTTGATGCTTAAGATAGGAGATCTGAACTTTCAAGAAAGGTACCTCCTTACAGAAAACTGTACGTTCTAAGTATCAATATATGACATGAAAATCATTAAATGCCAAAATAATCTTTTAAAAATCTTTTCCTACCTTATGTTTAAAATTAATCCACATCTACATATTAAAACCATACAAACACTAAGAATCACTGCTTTTAAGCCTATTTCCATAGATTCTATAAGAAGCATTTCCTTGATACTGGAAAAGACTCCCAGTCCTATCTTTTAATAATTATAATAAAGCAAACATCTTGTAGATCTAAAAATGTTGAGGTTAGCAATATAAAGATTTATAACCAAATGTTTTCAAATTTCACTTTCAGAAAGAAAGTGTTTACTGCTGTAATCCTTCTAACCCATCATTACACAGAAGAATGGATTTGTGGATAAGTTACAATCACTGAAATTGAAACGCTACCCGTTGGTCCTGGAGGCTCCTGGCAATAACGTCCATCCTTGTACAACAATTCTGTTATCTGGTAAGATAGAAAATTCGTGCATTGCAGCAAGAAAAGCAAACAAGAACAAATACAATCTGAAATTGAATTCTTGAAATAATAAAACCTCTCTCCAGCAAGGTATTATTCTATATCACAGTAATTCAACACCACACCAACCGACAAAGGAGATTATTTTGTTTTTAAATAATAGGTTTGTCTCCTAAAAATAAAAACAAAAGCATGCTGAAGGAAAACAGTAATGTTTTACGAAATGTTAACACAGAAAGGTTCTGTAATGATTTGTTTTACATCATTTTAAACTAATTGTTATAAACAGAAAATAGCTTTAGGAATTGTGAACTAGTATTATTTCGCATCCTATTGTTTTCGGTCTTGTTGAAATTGGGCCACTGTCCTCCTTTTAAATCAGAGTTAAAAGAAATAATAAAGTAAAATGTGCTCGACCAGAAAATACCCTTACTTTCCAGTATCCAATGACATTTTTCCATTCATTTTAATAGCACTAAAACAATGAGGGCTGAATGTTCTAATGTGTTTATTTTCATGATTCATATCAATATGCAAACACTGAATGATCATGTAACACCCCCCCCTTTCTTTTGGTAACAGGATTCAAACTAAGGGACTTGTGCTTGTCAGGCAGGCACTGTCACTGAGCTACACCTCCAGCCCTCATAACTTATTCTTGAATATTAATTCCAACAGAAATTTTTAATTTGAAAGAATTCAAAGATATTTTAGGATCAAAATTACATAACCTACAATACTGACTTGTACAAAATGTTATAGGTTAACTATTCTAACTTTATGAGTATTTTACAACTAAGCTTATCTGGTCTTACAACTGTCAATGTTAACTCAAACTGCAGTTATTTATTTCTATTATACTTATTAGCTATAATGGAAAATTAGGCAAAATTGATCATAGGCCACCATGAAAATTATGCTGCAGTTAATGCAATTCAGAGGGTAGGGAGACAGAAATAATAATTAAAAAACAAACAAACCCAAAACTATTCTTAACTACAAACTCCTTTAATCAACACACACAAATTCTACCAGAAATTGTAGCTATATATCAGATGTATTACAGAAGTATTTAATGCCAAATTTGAAACAGATTGGAAATCTCGCTAGTTGAAAAAGAATTACTTCTAGATATAAATAACCCCCATAAATTAGATATGACTATACAGTATGAGTAGCAGTTCAACTAATGCTAGAAAAAGAACTGAATGAAATCAAAAATTTTAAACATTTAAATTGAAAATTCCAATTGTTTAATTTTAAAAGTTAAAAATCTTTCCACCATGGTGGACTTGATGGAGAAGTAAAATTTATTATGCTTTACCAAAAAAAAAATCTTTCCAGAAGGGCAAGGGATTTAGCTCAGTGGTTTCATCACCTGCCTTGCAAGCGCATAGGCCCGAGTTCAATACCCAGTACCAAAAAAAAAAAAATATTTCTGGAGTTCATAATTATACTTCCTGTATAAAACCAGTTAACTGTTCAAAAGGGTAGCCATATAAAATTGGTCTGCATCCCATTCATATATAGGAACACAAACAAATATATATACAAACATACCTCAAAATAAATAAGGCTCAAATGTCATTGTAACAATTTTAACAGTATTCTTTTGGAAAAGTTCAAACAGTAAAATTTAGGACAAAGTCAAGAGCTATTTTCATTGACAAATTTCCTGCTGTTTTACAACTAACACTTCTAAGATTTTAAATCCATTAATTTATGGAAGAACAGCATAATGTATAAAACTTTTGCTTTTAATGGACTTTTACATACAGCTTATGATTTGCATTCGTAAAAGTACTCACCTCGCTCCAAAGATTTATATTCATAGACCTGCAGAGGGCAGCAAAGTATTAAAAATAAACCCAGAGGTTTTAAAAAACATTTTAAGTTAAAATGCACTGGCAATTATACTATGTAATGTGTACAAATCACCGCCTTTAAATAAAAAAGTAAATATATGTTTGGAAAATGAAGCTGAGTTATCAGGACAATGTAATGTAGAAAGAGGTCCCCTCACTATGAATATTCAAAATAAAGACTAATTTGAGTAAGTATCATTAAAGAACCATTCCAAAACTTTGAGATTGAAGTTTGATGGACTAGGACATTTACATGATCTCAAAGTGTCTGCTGACAGACATGTTACTTGTAATAGAAAAAATAGTAACTATATAATGGAGAAATTAAATACTTTAACTGAGTGATCAAAATTCACATTACTAATTAGCTGCTTATGGACACTGTGTGCCTTTAGATGTAATTTCCTGAAAAAACAGATTATCACTAATGTGGTATTTGAGCTGGGGATGTATAACCTGAATCTAATCAAGGGCAACCATTATGAGGAACATTCTCTAAAAAAATAACTGACTTGCGTTCACAAAAAATGTTAATGCCATAAGACAAATGTTGAAGAATTATTCTAGATTAGATAAAATTAAACAGAAATGATAACTAACACCCTTACCTGAACTGGATTCTGTATCCAAAGAGAAGAAATGCTAAAAAGGACATGATTGATCAAACTGGAACGTGAACTAATATCTCAGCAATGTTAAGTTTCTTGAATTTGTTATCTGTGCTGTTTTTGTGCAAAAATATCCGTCTTCCATGGTATTACAAACTAATACATTTGGCTGGGGATTAGCTCAGTGCTTTGGCCAACTGCCTTGCAAGTACCAAGTCCCAAGTTTGATCCCCAGTAACGAAAGAAAGAAACAAACAAACAAAAAACTAATACATTAAAGGGTAAAGGGATGTGATATATAAAACAAGTTCAGATAATTTTTTAAAAATACACTTTTATATTTGAAATGATAGACAAACAGATGTGTGGAGGAAGTATTTACTGTGGCAAAATGCCAGAAGTTGGTGAATGTGGTATACACATGAGTTTTCTGAACTACATAGTAATTTTCTATAAATTTGGAATTATTTCAAAGAAAGCAAAACAGAATGAGTGACTCAAATTTTTCCTATTTAAATAAGAAATCATTTACAAAACAGGATAAACGAACACTAGTCGTGTATCATCTGTAAGCTTCATATGTCTGATACCTAGAAAGCTTTGTTGATTTTAAACTTTAAGATGACAAATTATGTTTTCATGGTATTTTTACAAGGTAAATATACAGAAATCCCTCATTTAACAACCTACCTGTTTAACTGTTAAGACTCATAATCAAAGTGCACTGTTCAGATGTAAGACCCATCTACACCTTGTTTATACAGTTCTGTAATTTTTGCTGATTGTACTGTACAGTACAGTACTGAGTTCTGCATGTAGGCACTACTATGCAAATAAATGTAAAGTCATCAACAGTTTCTTTGGACATTTCTTTGAACATTTCTTTGTTCTGAATACTGTAATGTACATATTATATACAATTCCTCGCTTAGCAACCAATTCATTCTTAGGACCATAACTAAGTTACCAAAGAAGAGTATCTATAAAATATATACAACTCACAAAAATTCATAGGCCTTTTTAAATCTGACATCACTGGCCATCATAAGTGCCTGTCACTATACATTTTTAACTACAGTATCAATGCATCTATAGTACTGTATTATTTTGACCAGGTACTGATGAAATACTTTCCTCTTCATGCCTTGCTGTTTGGACTGACTAGCTGTGGATATTCACTTCACCCACTGAAGTGTTCTACTCTGACTTACTCCTAAAAGATCAAGAAAGACCATGGTGAGCTTAGATGCAGAAAGCGCTTGAGTATCTGCTGATATTTCTGCCAGATGCCTACTATTTGGTTATAAATTGCTCATTACTCACCCATGACCTTTTGCACTGACTTCTCTGGAAGGGGCTTTAACTTTTAGAAGAAAATGAAGTCAGACCCTGATGCAGAGACTGTTTGGATTATATACTCTTGGAAGACTAAATATAATAAAGGCAGTAGTATTTCTTCATTACTGGTGGGTATCTGTTCACCAGTGTATTTATTCTTTCAAAATTAATGACATATTAGGGCTTGGGATTTAGCTCAGTGGTTCCAACGCCTGCTTCGCAAGTGCAAGGACCTGGGTTCAATCCCTGATACCAAAAACAAAAAACAAAAGAACAAACAAACAAAAAAAGTTAATGACATACTGTCTGGGAACACATGCAAGGGAATGATCACATGCAAGGCAGGGCGTCAAGGAGCCCCAGGCAAGGGATACACACAGGCTTCTAAGATACCACTGATACCCACTTTCCTAAACTCAGGTGCAAGGAAGAGGTGTTTGTTTTCATTTTCTTTTTGATTTAGCACATTTATGGATGAGTTCAGTGTAGCTCACAATAAAAAAATAAATAAAACTTCCAAGTTCAAGTTTTGATATAACTATCAAAACAGTGAAGATCTTCAGAATCCAATCTATCTGCTATGAGCCTTAGCATTTATTATTTGATTAACAGGTTAATTCTTGTTTTCCCTCTGCCCACAATGAAAGTTTCTGAGGAATCAGAATCTGGAAAACAGACACTGTTTTGTCTAAATCTAATTTATGTCTTTTTTTAATCTTAGAAGAGCAAGTCTGAAGAAAATACTAATAGCATAACTCCAGATTATGAATTTAGAAGGAATATCACAAATATTAATATTTTAGCCCTATTAAAGATAAGGTTTACAAATCTGGGCATCTCTAATAGCACTGTTAGAAATTTAATACAGCAATGTGAACTCTTCCCCAAACAGACCCTAAATGAAAATAATCTCTGCAGAACTTTTTTTTTTCACCATAGTGCTGAAGATCAAACCCAGAGCCACACAGCTAGGCAGTTAACTGTTCTACTACTGAGCTACATCCCTAGCCCTTATTTTAATTTTACCCTGAGACAAAGTCTCACTAAATTGCTCAATCTGGGTCGGACACAGTGGTGCACACCTATAATCCCAGCACCCAGGAGGCAGAGGCAGGAGGACTGCCATGAGGTGGAGGCTAGCCTGGGCTGCACAAGCAAGACCCAGTCTCAAAAAATAAAATAAAAAACTAAAAAACATAGATAGATAGATAGACCACCCAAACTAGCCTTGAACTTGTGATCCTCCTGTTTCAGCATCCCAAGCAGATGGGATTATAGACATGTGCGTTACACCTGGCAACTCAGAACTTTTTAAATCTACTTAATAGACACACATAGTGCCTACTACAAAAACAAACTTTTCACAGTATGGACAAAGCATCACAGACACCCAGACTTTTTTCTTTCTATTGTACAAAGTAGAAAATAGAAATGTTAACTTGCTGGGCGTGGTAGCACACACCTGCAATCCCAGCACTTGGGAGACTGAGGCAGGAGGATCACTGTGAGTTCGACTTCAGCCCGAGCTATATAGTGAGTTCCAGGTCAGTCTCAACTACATAGTGAGACCCTAGCTCAAGAAAAACAAAAAAAAAAAACAAAAAAACAAAAAACACCAAAAAAACAAAAACAAAAACAAAAACAAAATGTTAACTTGCCAGACAAGGCAGGGAAAACAAACAAAATGAAGAACTTCATCATTATATCTTTTGCTTAAGCTTTTGTTTCATTTTCTACAATATCCAAGATCAAGCAAACACATCATTCCATTATCTATCACTTCTGATGAGGTCAGGCTGTCATCAGTGAGCGACTCAACAATTGAAATACAGAGGACCTTAAAAATCTGGCACTAAACTTGATGACTTCAATAGAGCTATTATTTGTTGTTTTAGGATCAGAAACTTGATTTTTATTAACATATGGAAGAGAGAATCACTTCAGCATACAGACTCCCATTTGCCAGATTCAGACTTGTCATTGGGCCAGAAAGTCTTTCCATGTGAATGACAGAGCTCTCTTTTTTTTTCCTGGTACTGGGGAATCGAACTTAGGACTTTTTGCTTGCAAGGCAGGCATGGTGTCACTCGGCTAAATCCCCAGCCCAACAAAACTCTTTCTCTATGTACTAAAGATTTGTGTCTCCACATTAATTCTGAAACAATTTTTGTTCAGGTACATTATATTCTCAGCCATGTTTTGAAATAATTTCAGTAACATTATGACTTAAAAGTCACTCAATACTTCTGGTGGTAGAATTTGCAGTATATATAAAGTGCATACCCTCTCTTTCATTTGAATTTTGTTCAACTACTGCTATTAGCTATTATCAGGGCAGAGTTGTATTCACTCTAGACATCATTTTGCCCTGGATCTGACATGAGAATTCACTTATCAGTCAGATCTAAACACCCTTTAAAATGTCCCTGGACTTGTTGTTTCTGGTTTTTTTTGTTTGTTTGTTTGTTTGTTTTTAAGGGGAGGGGGAATGTCAAAAGTAAAAATTCCCAGGCTGAGGATGTAGCTCAGTGGCACATCACTTGCCTGGCAAACCCGATGACCTGAGTTAGATTCCCAGTACTAAACTTGAATTCACATTGTTTTTTATAGGTGATTTTGCCTTTAGATGTTAACAGACACCATAATTTTATAAAATGGAAAACTCCAGGATGGATTACACTTGATTGGTATTCAACTACCATTTCCTGAACTTATCAACATAAAGAAATACTAGCTTTCCACTTAAATACTACTCTCTAAAGATACAAAGAAAATAGTTTTTCAAAAATATTATTGGATAGGGCTGGGGGTGTGGCTCAGTGGTTCCGCCACCCGCCTCTCACATGCAAGGGTCCAAGTTCGATCCCTGGTACCAAAAATAAATAAATAAATAAAAATAAATTTTAAAATATATATATATATATATTTAAAAATATTATTGGATAGCATAAAAATAAATGAGTCAATATAGGCTGCAGTCAACATGCTAAGAACTACTATCTACTAGGCCCTAGACCTTCTGCTACTACTGGTACCATTAAGTAGACACTTACTCTACATGTTGCACTCTTTTTGTGAATCACATACGTGCTAGCAAGTCTAGGAATTTAAAGTGTGCTAATGTGGACTTTACTAGCAGTGACACTGTTGACCTGTGATTCAATGCCAATCTACTCTTAGCTTTCTCCTGGCCATTCAGCCAATTCTACCATTGCTAGCTTATAATGAGACCCTAAGAAGCTCAAAAAGTAACTGTCTCATTGAATGTGCTGACAAAGAGATAAACTATTTGATTTGACATAAAATGAAAGAGCTTGGCTACATTAATGCTGAGATAAAGGACTATAATCACATCAATTATGCTTTGAATTTTCAGGGGTTTCCAATTATACACATATTTTCTTGACAAATACCAAGCCATCACAATTTGAAATTTTACTTCATCTATATGAAAAGTAATCAGCAAAACAGTTTTAGAATCTACATATTTAAAAACATTTCTAAAAAGGAAGAATTTAGACTTATTTTTATTAAGTCTATAGCAAGAACATTAGAGGCTCCTGGGTGTGGGCCTTTCAAATAAAAATATAAATACTAGTTAATTCACTGGTTTCTTCCCTACTGATTCTACTGGTTCCCAATCTACCTCTTCGCTTCCTTTTCTTCAATGACTCCTTTCATTAATTCCCCAGGATGTTATCCACAGATTTCCTTCTCCTTTCTACAACAAGGAAAAAAACCAAAACAAAAAACAAACCACGAACCAAAAATAACACCCCCGCCCTTAGACCTTAAAAATCAAATAACTGCCAGGCATGGTGGTGCACACCTGTCATCCCAGCACTCAGGAGGCTGAAGCAGGAGTATTGCTGTGAGTTTGAGACCAGCCCGGACTACATAGTGAGTTCCAGGTCAGTCTCAACTACATAGTGAGACACTGTCTCAAAAAAAAAAAAAATCAAACAATAAATACAGTATCTTGCTGGGCGTGGTGGCATACGCCTGTAATCCCAGCACTCGGGAGGCTGAGGTAGGAGGATCGCTATGAGTTTGAGACCATCTTGGGCTACACAGTGAGTTCCAGGGCAGTCTCAACTACATAGTGAGACCCTGTCTCAAAAAACCAATAAATACATACATACATACATACATACATACATACATAATCTTACAAAATGATAAGTAAAAGCAGATGACCTTATAGAAAACAGGTGATAGCCTTACATAGGTATTTTATAGGAGAGGAAATCCAAATGGCCAATAAGCAGATGACGTATGTTCTAATGATGTTTGACAGTCAGGAATGATATAAAATATAAATTATACATTGGGCCACAATTTCTCATATATTGACTAGATTTAAAAAGGATTACAATGTAAAGGGAAATGAATACTCTCATACAGTGCTACCAGATGTGTGAAATTACCGGTATGAGCTAATAAAACATCTTTTGGAAAGTAATATGGCAATAGCCTTTATCCAGCTTCTATTAGTTAACGGGAAAAAAACTATATATACCCCTAGGGAATCACTGGACTTGAGGGTAGTCTCGGAGATCCTTTTCACATCATCTCTAAACTAAAAGACAGCCCCTTCCCAGCAACATCTAAATGTAACAGGGACTGGATTTGTCCCCCTCAATAACACACACACACTTTAACATGTTCCCACCACTTGAACCACTGGTGGTACATGTGTGACTGTCCCATCAAGCAGCTTTTAACACTGGTGGTAGAAGTACTACAGTCATACATTTACCAATGGTGGCTGAAGCCACCTGGCAGCAGTGAGACACAGGAAATATGGCCCTGTTATGAATGTGTTAATGTGGCATTCTGGTTTTTTCAGTAGTGGCAAAAAAAATTTGAAGCAAACTGAGTCCAACAATAGGGGAGTGACTGAAAAATTACAGTATACTCTTATTCTGGAGTCTTCTGCAAGTATTGAACTAGGTATTAAAGCAAGATGTAAAGTATGATATCATTTCTGCTTTAAAAAAAAAAAGGACTCGGGATTTAGCTTAGTGGTTCTGCCACCTGCCTTGCAAGCACAAGGACCTGAGTTCGATTCCTGGTACAAAAAAAAAAAACACCTTTATTAGATGTCTTTTACTATACAGATAAAAGGATGGAGGGCACTTTTTGAAAATTTGAATTTCTGAAATAAGTGTTTACACAGAGGGAAGTACTTCACAAACTCCATTAAATTAGTTATAATTTTATCATATGCAGTTTTAGGGGAGATGATAAACTTCCAACAATTCTCAATGGAATCCGTGGCTCAAAGGATTTAAGAATCATTGCCCTAGATTGCTTCTTTCAATGCCTTCACACCCACCTTGCTAGTGGTACCCAAATTGCAGCTGGTGACAACTATATCCAAATCCAAGTCTAATCTCCGCCATACAGCACTTTATGGAAAATAGAGGTACCTCAAAACTAGTAAATTCAACAGTAATCTAGTCCTCTTTCTTTATCTTGGTTAATATTCTCTCTAATACTCACAATCATTATACCCTGTAAATTTATCCTCCACAATTTCTTACACATCCTTTATTATTTCCACTGCCAAAGCCCTCATTTAGTTCTGTCCATCTGCACAATAGTAAATTAAAACAGCAATCTAGAAACTGATCTCCTCAAAAAGGTCTGTTTGCAAGGCTGGCCTTTAGCAGGCATTCGAGAATTTAAGATTTCAGAAGGGTGCCCATCATTCCCTAAATAAGAATGGCTTGCTGTGCTTACTAGTTTAGGCTGAATACCGGCTTTCCTCTTGGGAGTCTAAAATCACAGTACATGCAAAGTAGAGGGTACCTTCATGAACTGATGCAATAAACACCCTGGATTCTCAGGCTCAGGTAGGTGAGTTCCCCAGATAGATACTTCATATATTAATTAGTACAACTTATTGCTGGAGGAATGAACATGTCCTGTGTGACTCTACTGATGGATGAAGACTCCTGGAAGCCTTCTGTGTTTAGTTTCTTATAGACTTTGCCCCATATTGTACCTTATATCCTGTAAAAAATCTTAATGGAGAATATAAGATTGAAGACTTGCTGAATTTTGTTTAGTCCCTAAGAAATCACTGGACCTGAGGGTGGTCTTAGAGATTCTTGTCATAACATCACATCCTTAAACTAAAAGAGCACCTTCCAAGCAATGATAGAACATAACAGGGATTGGGTCTGTCCCAACTTCAAACACAAAGAAAACCAGAAATAATGATTTCAGACACTGGACATCAGGCAGTGGAAAACAGTGACACATGAAAGAAAGGAAATCAGCATGGTGAACCCTTATGATTGCCTCAACTTTTTATCTGGAGATTTCCAGGCCCCCGTACAAAAAGAGAAAACCTAGAACCCAGTGGATCCCTGAGATGGGAATTCAGAAGCCAGCACTCACAGGGTAGAGTGCCTGAGAGAGGTGACCTGGGCAGAGCATCCTCTGAGATCTGGAGAGGGCTGCCCTCCATCTGTAGCTTAGTAATGATGAGCACAAGTGTGGGAAGAAATACTCAAGTCTAGGAACAACTTGTGACCTGCTTGGATGCTTCCAATAAGGGCAGACAGAGTGATTCCCAGAACTCACACAAAGTTCAAAATAGTACCCAGGATATTGCCTCAAACCCAGTTAGTGGGAACAATCCTACACTAAAAGCTGCCCCAGTCCTGCCTAACAAAGCATAAAAGCAAGCACAAGAGAAGAGCGTCCAAGTAGCTGTCTCAGAACAAAGCTTTAAAATATTAAAAGGGATGCAAAAAAAGAAAGAAAGAAAAGAAAAAAAGATTCTGCCTCCACCCATATAGAGTCCATACGGTCTGACATCCAATAAAAAACTACAAAGAAGCAGAGAAGTGATCCATAGTAAGAAAAATTAACCAAATGAAATAGACCCAGAAATGACTCAGATAAAAGAATCACTAGAAAGGACATAAAAACATCTATTATTAATATATCCTTATGTTCCAGAAAAGAAAAGTTAGAATATTTAAAGATGTTAAAAGAACCAAACTGAATGACAATGTATACAGATGAAAAAATGTATCTGCCTTGGTCAGGACTCCATGCATTAGTCTACTTTCTTCAGAATAAAAAATAATTAAAATAGGGGATTTAGCTCAGTGGTTCTGCCGCCTGCCTCAAAGGCACATGGTCCCAAGTTCTATCTCCAGTACAAAAAAAAAAAAAAAAATTAAAAGAGGCCACAAAATCCTTATTGTAAAATACAAAGAAAAAAAGATATTAATGCCCTTATTCAGAATCTATTACTGTTTCTTCTCCTTATCATGACTTAGGTTGCCTAATTTCTGAACATGCACTACGTGAGAAATATCAAGTTTTAAGTGTGTGTAGGCTACTGAAGGAAGTAAGTACTGAAAGTTACCAAGAGTGACAGCAAATTTAAAAACATCACAGCATTAACATATTATGTGAAAAGGTACCGGAATAGTTGTTTTATCATGTGGGACTGTGAAGTTCCTACATCTTAACTGAGAGGACATAACAGTAGGGGATACCACATATTTTAACCAGAAACAATCTTTTCTTTTTAAATACAACTGAGAAAATTATCATAATTGTACTAAAATTTTATTCACTTGAATACTGAAAACTAAGCTGTGATCATCAAGAATAACCTGTAATTCTCTTTTCAATGAAAACTTAATCTGGTCTTGTGCTTGTGGCTATTAGCTAAGGAACTAGTTGTTTAGGGTTACTTTGCTTCTAAATTTAAGAATGTGAAGAATATTTGGAAACTCACTGAACTTTCAACTGCTAAACGTTGCATGCATGCTTTTGTACACTTTTTCACCTTTTGATCTATTTATATATGTGTTTTAAATGTTTACAGATTTTTGTTTTGCCTTAAACATTATCCCAACTACTTTATTCCTTTTCTTCCCATAAATCTTTTGAAATCTTATGCTCATAATCTGCTAGAGTGATGGAAATATAAAAGTATATAAGGCTTCTGGTTGTGTTCATTCAGAAATTTAACAACTGCTATGTGCCTGACAATGATGAATACCCCTGAGATATTTATTTTTGAATCAAGAGAGATGCATCTATCTGGTGATTAAAGTAATAATTATTCACTAAAATCTGGGCATGGAGAGAGTCCCTCAGCAGAAGACTGACTTTTGTGACTATGGAAAAGTTAAAAAAGCTCAGGACCCAGACCATCCATCAATTCTGTATTTTAGGGGTGTTATGCAGGCACTGGTGCTTTTTTTTTCTTTTTTTGTGTGCCAGGGATAGAACTCAGGACCTTGCGCTTGGGAGGCAGGTGGCAGAACCACTGGCCTAAATCCCGGGCCCTGGTGCTTTTTTTCTTCATTCTGGAGGTGATTCGGATATTCAGCTAGCTTTGAGAAACGCTTTTTACAACATTTAAGGTAATACCATATATTTTGCGGGGGGTACCAGGGATCGAACTCAGGTCCTTGTGCAGGCGCCGGAACCACTGAGCTAAAGCCCCAGCCCCAAGGAAATACCATATTAATGACACACAGATGTTTATTTTTCATTGAAAGAAAAGCCAGGAATAAATGCCTCTCAGCACAAAGTTCCCTGGATTCCTACGTGACTGACTTGGTGCATGAGTGAAGTAAGTCTGTCTTTTTGGTTTTTGTTACGTGAAGTATAAAAAAAAAAATGTAATAAACTCTAAACGTAATAACCAAAAAAAAAAAAAAAAAAAAAAAAAAAAAAAAAAAAAAAAAAGAAAGAAAGAAAGAAAAGAAAAAGACCAAAAATTAGAGTTGTAACAAGTAAATGACAAACGAAGGAAAATTATCCTGAAACATAGCTATCAGACTTAAGTATTTAAAGATAATAATCAGATGTCCACTGACTGTAAGGGTAGGGAGGGCTACATACTTTTGCTTTTGTGTATGGTGCTGAGGATCAAACCCAGGGCCTCCCTCTCTACTTCTAACCACACCCCCAGCCTTGCCTACCACTTTAGTCAGAAAGCCACTCAGAGCCCAAACACTATGACCAGATGAATGTAAGCTTGAGATTATACTGTAACCAGTACCACCCTTTTTAGATTTCCCATAGAAACAGACCATTATCTCACTAGGGGTGAGCTACCCTCACACCCAGTAATTCTAAGACTAAGACTGACTATTAAAAACTAAAACTAAATAAAGACAAGACTAAGACTATAGATTATCAGCCAAGGTTAATGATACCATCTATATGCCCTTGCTACATGCCTGTTTCCCTATTAGAAATATTAGCTGAACAGCTATTCTTGTAATCTTATTGGTTATTCAGTTTGACTCACCTTGGTTTTTTCTTTCTACATTCTTTTAAAATTTTTTTGATAAGTGTTTGCTTATTTGTTTTTTTAAGCAAAATATGTTTTGGTACATTTTAGATATACATGACAACATTCATCACTGGGAATTTGTACCTGCACATGACATCTTGCTTCTTTTTTTCCCATTGCTCCCCTCCCTCCCATCCCTATTCCCCTTCTTATATGAAAAGTTTTGCTTCTATTATTTCCTTTGACTTTTTTCCTTGTTACTTCTTTCCTCCCTCCCCCTTGTTACCCTTCTCATTTGAACATTTTCTTTCCATTTCCTAATATCTCGGTGATTTTGCGCTACAAAACATTCTCAGAGACATGACCTCAGCAGCATTCACTGGGGACCCCTCCTGTCTCTCAGGAGCTATTCCTAGTCTCCATTAAACCTTTCCTATTCGTAAAAATAAATACTTTTTTTTTTAAAGCTCAAAGACTAACCTAGAAATACAGTGGTTCCTCGAGTTACTACCAGCCTCACATAGAAACAACCTGGGTTGCCACTAGAATTTTAGTTTTACCTTACAACCAAAGTCTTAAATTGTGACTGTAAACAAAACTTCACGTCACCAGAAAAGCATATGTAAGTGTACATAAGTAACAGTCTAAACCCAGATGCTCATTTGTGGATGCGACATTGGTCAGTGCTTTATATAATCACTACCATTACTGTTACCAAAATGGCCCCAAAGCCGGGTGTGGTGGCACTCACCTGTATTCCCCCACAAGAAGGCAGAGGGAGGACTGCCTGAGGCCAGCCTGAGAGACATAGTGAGTTCAAGGCCAGGTGGAACTACATTAAGCCCCTGCCTTAAAAAGAAAAGAAGAAGCAGAAAAAAAACCCAAAAGCTGGAAAACAAGCTAACAAAGAAAAGGAAGGGAAAGAAAGCAATCACAATAAGGAAAAAGGCAAGAGTGGTTTTCATGTGACCGATTATGTTAGTATGTGTAGCATGTACAGTACACACACCATCTCAAAATCTTAAAGATTTTTACAAGGAAGCTAATGTTGCTAAGGTGTTACTCAAATTAGTAAGTCACGATCAATAGTGTCAGACAAAGTGGAATGGTTATTACTAGTGTGGATAAACAAAAGGCAGATGGCAGATTATACCCTAAGTCTATAATTTGTGAAAAAGCTAAGACTATAAATGCAGTTCTTGTAAAGGATAATCCATCAACAATTGATAATGGTGAAACATTTCATGCTGGTAAGGGGTGGTTTCAGAGGTTCATAGTGTAAGCAGGCGCGGTGAAACAGCCAGGGCTGATAAAAGGACTGCTGAAAATTACATACATCACTTCAAAACAATGACACAGAGAAATAGCTTTTGCTCTTATCAAGTCTTTAACTGTGATGAAATTGACCTTTTCTGGAAAAAAATGCCCAGAACATACATTACCCAGGAAGAGAAGAAAATTCCAGGCCACAAGACAATGAAGAACAGGCTAACCTTACTGCTATGTGCCAATTTGAGTGGTAACCTCAAGAGTACTCAAAAAACATAGTCATGAAGAACAGACTAGGGGTCATGAGGAGATCTAACAGAAAAGCCTGGGTAAGAGGAGTGCTTTTTCCTCAGTAGATCAGGGAAGCTCTCTCCTACTACTAAGAAATATCTAGAAAACTCAAGGCTCTCAACATGGACAATGCTCCTGCTCACCCATGAGATTTAGAAAAAGAAATGGCTAAAGAATTTCAAGTTCCTCCCGCCTAATACAATTCCTCTACTGCAGGCTATGGACCAGCAGGTTATAGCTAACTTTAAAGAAGCTACACATCAAGAATTGCTCCTGAAGTGCTTCCAGATGGTCTCAGATAGAAATTTAACCCTTAGAGCTCTGGAAGGAACACTGCAGAATCCTCACAAGTGTGGAGTTAACTGAGAAATACCAGGCCAATGTCTAAGGACACTGAGATCTGCCTGTTTACAGGAGATTTGAAGGCTGTGTAGAGCAGCCTGAGCCTTCAATTGAGCCCAGGGTTGAGGACACTGTCACTACAGCAGAGACCACAGGCTTGCAGGTACACAGTGGTGATGTTGAGGAACTGGTGGAGGAACACTCAGAGGAACTGTCTACAAAGGATCTTCAGCAACTTCTGGCTGAGCAACAGAGAGAATGGCAGCTGAGGAGCTCTCTGAGGAGGAGGGGGAGTATTGACAATCAGTGTGGCAAAATCCTTCTGAATAAAGGAAATCTTGAAAAAAAAGGACATTTATAGAGATGACCCACCCAAAGAAAAAGTCAATCGGTGCATTCACTTGCTTTATGACAATGTTATATCATACTACAGAACAGTGTTATAGAAAAGATAAAAACAGACAATCTTAGCCCAGTTTTTAGTTCTAAAAAGGTTGAGACATGCATGGTAAATCAGAAGCAAGTCTTAATGGGATACAGATTCTGCAAAGAACAGAAAGGATACCAGACAACCAGATTCCTGATATTCTTATGGAAGGGGACTCTATTTCCAAACATTAAACATCTTCCATTTAATTCTCCCTTCCGGGAACCCAAAAATGTCAACTTTAATGGTAAGTACAGTATGAAATTTTTGTTTCTGGTAAACCAGGCACATTTTATAACTTTTTGGTGAATATATTTGGAAAATTATTGGTGTTTCTGGCATACATTATACAACTCTTTTATTATGAAAAGGTTAGTTAAGGGGGTGCTTTGGGAGGTTCAGAATGCATTATGGGTACTTCTACTATTGCTTATGGAAAAAATAGTCTTGACTTAAACCAACTTGAGTTACAACCAGCCCTCATGAAATTGAGTTCATAAGTCAAAGATCCACTGATAACAGAACACATTATTTCTTTTCTGTCATATTGGGTCAGCTTTATGGTACAAGGATCACAAAAAGTCTATTTGTGAAATACAACACATGCCCCTGAAACTGACTAATAAATGTAAGGATAGTAAAGTTAAAAGAAATACCCATGACCCAGAAGTTTAAGTGAAAAACTTTCTCAAGTCTTTCATCAATGAAAATTATATAGGGGCCAGGGATTTAGCTCAGTGGTTCCACAGCCTGCCTCTCAAGCTCAAGGTCCCAAGTTCAATCCCCAGTACCCAAAAAACAAAACAAAACAAAAAAAACTATATAGGGCTGGGGATTTGGCTCAGTGGTTCCACTGTCTGCCTCAAAACTATATAAAGCATTATCACATTTCATTCCATAATTATGGCAATATGGGTTTTTTAAAAAATCTGGACATAACATTTTTTTCTAATTGATGATGTATTCTATACATAAATTTTATTTTTAAAGGCATAGAATTTTCTTTGTACATAAAACTATAGCTAAAAAGAGTGGAACTACATTGTGTAAAGAAAGGCAGCAACAGCTAAACATGGTAGTACAAGTCTAAATTTCAGCACTATGGAAGGCTAAGGCAAGAGGATCCCAAGTGAGAGACCAGCCTGGACAGCTTACTAAGACCCTGTCTCAAATATAAAAACAAAAAAGGCTGGAGTTGTGGCTCAGTACAAATGCTCTGGGGTCAATCTCCAGTACCACAAAAGAAAAAGGAGGGGAGGCATGTGCCACAGCAACACAAAATTCAACCTACTTATTTTTTACCTCTTCTTGCCTGCAACAGAGGTTCTGGAGGTGTCACAGAACACCCTAGTGCTTCCACCATGGAACAGTATGAAAACTACTGGGATTAATATCAGAAATTGTTAATATTACAAATACAAAAGAAAAGACAAAGTAAGAAAAATCACTCTTGCCGGGTGTGGTGGCACACGCCTGTAATCCCAGCACTCAGGAGGCTGAGGCAAGAGGATCGCTGTGAGTTCGGGACTAGCCTGGGCTACATAGTGAGTTCCAGGTCAGTCTCAACTACGTAGTGAGACCCTGTCTCAAAAAACACACAAAAAAATAAAACAAAATAAAACAAATCACTCTTACTGCAACCACCAAGGTTAAACAACTGATTGAACAAGGGTTTCCAATGATAGCTAAAACCAAAGAGTGACAGGATTTGGGAACAGGATAGACACATTATACCCAAGTATCACTTCATAGATTTCTTCTAGGTACAAAAATGATGAGGTTCTTTTGCACGGAATAGGTGTGGGGATTATTACCACTTTAACCTAGTGCTATAGTTTGGATGTTGACTGTCTCTCAAAAGCTTGTGGTCAAAGGCCTGGTCCCCAGGATGGCACTCTTGGGAAGTCGAGGAATCCTTAGGAGGGGTGCTGGGGGCATGCACTGAAAAGGTTATTGTGGGACCTGAGGCCTTTTGTCTTTTCCATTTGATTCCTGACTAGGTGGTCATCACCTCTATTCCATAGCATAGTTCTACCATGCATGATGTGCTGTCTTGCCAGAGGCCTAAAGCAAGGGGGCCAATCGCTCACAAACTGGAACCTCTAAAACCATAAGCTAAAATAAATAAATTATCTCAAGAATTTTGTTATATTGAAGGAAAGCTAACCAAATGATCAAACAGCTGATGGCATTAATACTGGACACCTGACATACCTTCATGTGACACAAGGAGTATTATTCATTCATCTCTTATGATCTTCTTGCTAAAAATGTTTGATTCTCCATGAGAAAAAAAAAAATCAGGCATTTACAAAATATGGAAACCAAGCCTGAACTCTTCATTTAAAAAAAAAAAAAATCAATGTGGTAAAAAAACAAACAAAACAGGGTAAGGGAATTGTTCTGGATTTAGAGAACATAGCAATCAAAATGAAATGGATGATGAATCTTCAGGCAAAAGTAAAACATGCATAAAAGAAAAATTTTTTAAACTAGAGAAATCTGAATCATGTATTATATCAGACGATCTTATTCTTAAAGAATATATGCTGAGATTGTGTTATGTCCAAAACTACAAATGGGTTGGCAAAAAGAAAAAAAAAAAGGTATCCATGTGTAAATATATACAGCAAAACTGTTAAGAGAAAGGAGACAAGGTTCAATCGATCTGATAACTAGATAAAACGTATGTAGGCAACTTTTTTTTTTAACTTTTTTGTGAGTATTTTTGAAATAACAGAAGTGGAAAGTGTTAAGCTTTGAGTTTGCTCCCCAAGGTGTTAGAAGCTTGGTTCTCAGTGTGGTACTGTCAAGATTGGGGTCTGATAAGGAGGTCCTTGTGTTACTGGAGGCCAGACTTTGGAATGGATTACAGGATTGCTATAGGACTCTTAGGCTCCTGCCAGACTGTTAAGAGTGTGGCACAATCGCCAAACTGCTCTCTGGCTTCCCATTTTGTTCTGTGATCTCTTCCTCCTACCCTCACTCCATCATGATGTGATCTGCCATGATGTGCTGCATCCAAGAGGGCCCTCACCAGAGCTGAGTCAAAGCCTTTGAACCTCCAGAATTGTGAGCTAAATACATTTCTTTAAAAATAAAGTTAGATGCAAAGTGTGGTGGTGCATGTCTGTAATCCCAGCACTTGGGAGGCTGAGGAAGGAAGATCACCGAGGTCAAGATCAGCCTGAGCTACACAGTGAGTTAGAATCCAGCTTGAACTGCATAGCGACACAATGTATCCAAAAAAAAGAAAGAAAGAGGGGGTAGAGAGAGGAGAAGGAGGGAAGGAAGGAAGGAAGGAAGGAAGGAAGGAAGGAAGGAAGGAAGGAAGGAAGGAAGGAAGGAAAGAAGGAGAGAGAAAGAAAGCTAGCCTGTCTTGGGTTTCTCATTGCAATAACAGAAAATAGCAAATAAAGAAGGGAAAGATCATTAAGTTTCCTTTGACACCCAGAGAAGGGTAGTAGTACTATATAAATAAAGTCACCCTGTAATTAAGTGCTCAGAAGTAAACTGAAAATACACGTAACTTTGACTATAAACTCTTGTCATTTTCAAACAGCATTTTCTTTCTGGAAACAGATCTTTACCAAATCTGCATTTCTCGGGAAAGATGATATAAAAGGCTACTTAAACTCATTTCAACTATGTACATCAATGGAAAAATATAAAAGATAAAAGTTACTTCAAGTAAGTTTGTCATTCTCCATGTAATACAGGAGAGCCCGGCATAGTGGTGCACGACTGTAATCCCAGCACTTGGGAGGCTGAAGCAGGAGGATCGCTGTGAGTTCAAGACCAGCCTGAGCTACATAGTGAGTTCCAGGTCAGTGTCAACTACATAGGGAGACCCTGTCTCAAAAAACCAAAAACCCCCTAAAAAAGGACAGGACAAATTATTCCAAATCTAGTAAAGAACACTTAAATTGTTCCTCTTACCTCTTAAAGCCTAGAATTAGGCTTCCTCTCAAAGAATTAAATGACAGAGGCAATGTATTTGATTTCACTGCAAAAGAAAAAAAAGCACCAAATAAATCTCAGACCAAACAATCACAACACCCTGAATTATCAATTTATTTAATAACATATTTTCTGATACCTTTCTACTTTCAGTTGAGAAATCTTATTTTAAAATGTAAATGTTTTCATATAAAATTACTTAGGTAATGTGATAAAATAGTGGTACCTTAGTTTGTGAATGCTAATGTTTGCAAACAATTTGGTTCACGAACAGAAGTGTCTGGCAAAAAAATTTTTTTGCAAACTTTGTATCAGATAACAAACACAACTGTGGCCATCTTTCCCACACAAACATGGCCATCTTTTCCAAAATTGCAGAACAAATTAAGCAGTACCACTGTACATATTTGTAACACACACCATCCATTTAAAGCATTTTTTCTTCATTTTTGTGATGTAAACTTATATAAATGGTAATGGTTAACACATCAGTATACTTGAATCATGCTGTTACACAAGTGAGGCCAGGTATTACTGGACACTAACACTACAGATAGAGACTTAAAATGACCTGTCCTTGAAAGACAGAAGGTGGAAACACACTTTTATTCTAAGAGTATTGTTGGGTTCTGCTGAACCATTAATACTTTCTCATCCCATTTTCCACCATGATCAGTGACCTAACAAAACCATAATAAAATAAGTCTTTACCTCTTTTATGTAACTGATTTGTATTGATATTTTACTTCTTGGAGTATTTGTTTTCTATATTACTCATTTTGTTATTTAACAGTCAACAACCATGCATGTTTCTACAGTGGTATTTTAAGTCTGATTTGCCTCAGTATAAGACTCAGGCATTATACTATTTTCTTTTTGTAGACAAAATCTCACTCTGCAGCCCAAGCCGGTCTTCAATTCACCATCCTCCTGTTTCAGTCTCCCACGGGCCAAGACTAAGGCACGCACCATCACACCCAGCTTTTATATTGCTTCTTCACATAACCTTTGGCACGACTAGAAGGCATAGTTCGCTGTAAGGTACTTCCTCAATTTATTTTTCTCTGCAATTTTACTATAATGGTATCATGTTGTTAGTAACTCATTTAATCTTTTCACTCTAAATGTAAAGTAGCTTCTGAATGATACAAGATGAGTAGAATGAGAGAGGAATCCACAACAGAAGCAAATTCTGAAAATACTATCATTTGTAAGCTATTTCTCAACTCACGTATAATTAAAAAATTAACCCACACACAAGAATTGTTTTAGATCAACTCATAGATCACTTGAAAAAGGAGCTTAAATTTCTCAGTGATTTCATAGTACTTAAAAGCCTAAAAAATAATTTTTTAAATGATTTGCACTCAGCAACTTAAGGAATTTTACAGTGGACACAACCACATGCCTCTTACCACCTTTAATTTTGCTCCATCAAAACTTTAACTCCTCAAGCCTACAGATGCATGTTGGAATATGTGTCAAGTACTCCACACAAGCCTGAGCAAGAAAATCCATCCTTGTGATGTGGTAACCCACAGTGCCTTCCTAAGAGCTGCCCAAAGCAAGTAGCAGCAATCACAAAACTATGCTTCAAAGACCCATAAATACAAGCAGAAGGAAAGGTATTGACAGGAGGAAGTATTAATATTCTTTAGTCTGACTGTCCCTGGCATTTTCCTTTTTCAAATTTATTAAACAACTTCTTGAAAATGCATTTTTATACTGTTCAAAATAACATTTCACAGAATATTGTCGAGTTTTCTCCCCACTTAAAAAGGTAGCCAGAAACATCTCACTCAGCAAGCTGGAAGGCTGCTGACAAAAAGGATCTAGTTTCCTTAGCAACAAACAAGTTGAAAAAATCAAGAGGTTGACAATAAAGTGAAATAGATGGCATGATAAAAGGAAAAGGCAGCTCTCGTGTAGGCACCTTAAGAGGCCAGACTCTTGTGCTAATGCTTCTGTTTTCATCTTGTCAGTATGGAAAATCTATGTATTAAACAGAGGAGAGGGCAAATCACGCTCAGAATGCAGCCAGCATTACCACACAAACTTTCACTCATACTGTATCTCTAAGAGTCACCAATTTCAAATTGGACACTGCCTTTCCCCTACAATATTAACTATTTTTAATTAATGAACTAGTTTCAAAGATATACACACAGGTAAAAATAATCTTGGTTTTACACTATGCACTTATTAGAGGTTAACTTTTAACATTTTAGGGAGATAAATATTGGTATGCTTGTGGATTTTGGTTTCAAATGACTTATTTTCCATAAGAGACAAAAACTTAGCAATTAACATCATGGTCATGTCAAAAAATGAAGACTTGCCAGGGATTTAGCTCAGTGGTGTCAACTGCCTCACAAGCTGAAGGTACTGGGTTTGATCCCCAGCACTAAAATTAAAAAGTTTTTAAAATAGAAGACTTAAAGGAATATTTTATTTGTTAAAAATAAAATGTGCTGCAGGACATGGTGGTGCACACCTGTAACCCCAGCACTCGGGAGGCTGAGGCAGGAGGATCACTGTGAATTTGAGACCAGCTTCGTCTAGTGAGTTCCAGGTCAGTCTCAATAACATAGTGAGACCCTGTCTCAAAAAAACCAAAAAAGTAAATAAAATAAAATGTGCTATGGTGAAAGGATTAAGTCAGAAGATCCTACTTTTGGCTCAAAGCACTCTAACTAGCTCAGATAAATCATTTAAACTCACCATGTTTTTCTTCATTATAGATGTTAAATTATAGATGCATTTTTATCAACAAGATCTCAACCAATTTGCACAATACCTTGCCCAAGACAGAACTATCCCAATTTAAGGAAAATGGAAGCAAAAGGGAGGTTAAGAAACTTGCTCTGGGTTACCTGTCAGCTGCTGAATTATAAGCAGAACCCGAGTCTTCCGGTTCAGGTCCAATCTTCACTCTTTGAACACTTATGTTATTTACAAGGTCGTTCCAAATTTAAAATTAATTCCCAATTATCTCCGCGTTCAAGTCACAAACTGGCTTATCAATCTGACTTTAACAAAATGTACAAACTTCCTTGCTTGCATTGCATGAGCTACCCTGCATACCCATAAAGTAACTAAAATCAATACCTGTCAAGTTTAAAACTAATGGTTCATACTTACAAAATGATAAAACAAAGTCTAAGTCCCCTGCTGCTGCTTTGCATCTCACTTCAGCTACAGCAAGTGAATTACTTTCAGGTATGCATTCATTTTCCTAGGAATAAAGCATATGTCAATGAAAATATGCCTCAATTTTGATACACCATACAGGTTTCTCATTTCTTGAATATTTCTTTTTACCACCATATTCTCTGATAACCTACTATTTTAAAGACTTTTACAAAAATACATAACTAAGTAATTGAATTTGGTAAAAGCTTCAAACACAGCCCCAACATTCCAAATTAAATGCTTATATAAATACAGATAATCTGGGCCAGGCATGGTGGTGCACACCTGTAACCCATGAACTCTGGAAGCTGAGGCAAGAGAATTGCTGTGAGTGAGTTTGAATCAAGCCTGAACTAGAGTCCCTGTTGTAATCAATCAATCAATCAATAACAAAACAGATAATCCATTATCCCTTGAGTGGTTCTTTTTTTTTTTTTTTTTGCTACCAGGAATTGAACTCAGGACCCTGCACCTGCCAGGCAGGTGGCAGCACCAAGGTAAATCCCCAGCCCCTTTGAGTGTTTTTTTATGAAAAGTTTACTATTGAAGACCCTGAACAGTTTTCTTAATAAAACTTCAAATAGAACTAAAATGATACTTTGAAATTTGTAGTGACTTTAACCACAAGTATTTCACATGTCCCAATGTTATTTAATAATTTAAGTATATGAACCAAAATTTCACACGTATTTATTGAATCATTTTATAACAGCACAATAGGAAAAACTGAAGATAATAACAGACAATAAAAATAATTATGGTACAGTCATACAATAAATCAGCATACAGCATAAAAGAGAATCTGTGGAATTATATATTGCCAATAGGAAATTATCAAAAGTCACTGAATAATATGAGTAACACTGCTTGCTAACAAATTTCTTAAGCATATTTACATGTGAAAGAATATATGTTTTAAACAAAAATGACTGACTCCAAGAACTGTGGATGAGTTACATAGTCTTAGCATTAATATTTTCTAGTTTATCAATGAATATATATTGTATACTGTTTAAAGCTGATGAATAAAAGTATTTTTAACATACCCCCAAAATAAAAAAGCATATAATATATATAAATATATATAAAATACTAATATTTTTACAAAGCTTTAGAAGATTATACACAAATGACCATACGACCAGCTCAATGACTTTTTTTTTTTTTTTGGTAGTGGGGGCTGAATCTGGGGGCTTTGCACTGAGCTACATCCTCAGCTCTTTTCTAAATTTTAAGACAGGGTCCCACTAAATCTCTAAATTGCGCAGACTGAGATTGAACTTGTGTGTGATCCTTCTGTCTTAGCCACCACTATATTAAGATTATAGGCATGCACCACCATGGCCAGCTTCACCCTACCATTTCTGAACAGTTAGTAAACATTTGCTATGCTTTTGGTTAATAAAGCCTAGGAGACAGCTTCATGTAACTTACAGTCACAAAAGACATTAAGTTTAGAATGCATTTTCATCAACAAGATCTCATCCGAAATTCATAATACTGTACCCCCCACAAAGTAGACAGGTAGTACAATCCCAATGTAAGAAAACTGAAGCAAAGAGAGTTTAAGAGACTTGCTCCAAATTTACTGCTAAAGTTATATCCTTATAAACTTATAAAACATTAGAAGGAAAAATAGTCTCTCTTTATACAATTAAAACCACACTTGTACCCACCTGCAAAAGAGCACATAATGACTTTACACTGTCAAAGGATGGAAACACGTAATTTATGTATGTCTCCTGATCAGGCTCTACTCTCACTGCATGCATTTCTTTGAGGACATCAATTATACCTATTAAGTAAAATATAGAAATGAAGAACATGGAATAAATTAACAAAAGATCAGAAAGTTCCGTTCAAATGCTATCTATTGTATAATGAGGAAAATTACTCAGCATTTGATCTAAGAGATAAAGCAGAAAAGCAAAGGAAATGGGAAAAATGATGATAAAAATTAATTCTTCCTTTCTTCATCTTCCTGTTACTGACTACTAAGAAGGTATCGTAAAAAAATAAGAACCAAGATATATCATGTGTACAAATTCCCAATGATGAATGTCATCACACTGAATACCTAAAATGTAACAAAAAACTTAATGAATTAAAAAATAACTTTCTCTCCCCAAAAAAATTATGACAAGAAAACTTATATAACAATTAGCAAGAAGGCCTAACACTTCTGGTGCCCCAACTGAATAATGATTATAAAACATTAGCATCCCCTGTTGTGGTAGCATATGCCTGTAATACCAGCACTGGGGGTCTAAAGTAGACAAATGTCATGAGATCAAAAACAGCCTGTGCTACTTGGTGAGACCTTGTCTCAAAAAAGAAAAAAAAAAATAGTATAACAAAGAGCAGTGATGGACTTACACAGCAAAATTTGACAAAAATACATGGGGCAATGAAAGGGATTATGAGAATGGAATGAGTGAAAGATAAAACCAGTTTCAAAAGTGTGTTTAATAGGGATTGCTGGCACATACCAGTAATCCCAACTACTTGGGAAGCCAAGGCAAGAGGATCCCAAGTTCAAAGCCAGCCTGGGCAACTCATATTTCAAATGTAGCTCAGGGGTATGACACTCAAAGTTCAACCCCAGTATCACAAAAAAAAGGGGGGGGATTTCTATAAGTTTAATTTAAAAATCCTATTATTGTTACTAACTTCTGGCTTCATATTTTACAACCTAGAAAAATGAACAGAAAACAACTGGTTCTAGTGAATTATTATCGCATTTTATTTAAAATTAATTTAAAAGGTAAGAGATGTAACTCAGTGGCAAAGCTCTCACCTATTCCCCAGTAGCATAAAAACAAGACAAAAATAAATTTTAAAACTTGTAAGTTTAGTAAATTGTTCCTTCTACCTCTAACTCACAAAAAATATCTTCACTAACTTTTAAAAGGCCATTTCACAAGCCGGGTGTGGTGGTACACGCCTGTAATCCCAGCACTCGGGAGGCTGAGGCAGGAGGATCGCTGAGACCCTGTCTCAAAAAACAAACAAACAAACAAACAAAAAGGGCCATTTCACATTTTCCAAAGCCACGATTAGCTTCACATAATATGAACTGCTTTCTTGATATTAGACCCAATTCTAGAAAACTAATTACTTGGGTATTACCTAATTTAATAGAGGCCACAGTTTAGTAAAAAGGACATGTTTATTTCCCTTTTTAAAATTTAACACTTTAGTTGTGATACTTTCACAAAAAGTCCTTGTTCCTGACCTGTACAGTATCTCCCACACAAAAATTAGATTTCTAGGGCTGGAGATGCAGCTCAGCGACACAGCGCCTGCCTGGTAAGCCATGAGGTCCTGATTTGGATTCCCAGTACCCAAAAAGGAATTACATTTTTATAAAAGTTTGTCATATAAAGTACTCTAGAACAAATAATTCATTATAAATTTTCACTAAGTAAAATATGGTATCTATATATAATGGAATGCTACTATAAAAATGGAAAATTTGAGACATTTGAAGGAACATGATGCATCTGGGAAATATAATGTTGAGTGGAATAAACTAAGCACTCAGCCTTAAATACCATATAGTTTCTCTCATGTTAGTAATGTAAAATATAAACAAAGAGAATAATAAAGGATGGCTAGAAGAAGACCAAAAAAATAAATAAATAAATTCTCACCAAGTGCAGAAAGATATAGGTAAGTCTAAAAACATTGTTAAATATCTGAACAATTTTTAGATAAAAATTAAGACTATGGATAAAAATATTTTAATTTTTATGAGTTCAATATATATATAAAATTACCTAATATTGCTTAAAGAACAGACCAATGAACAGAATAGAGAACACTGAACACAGAGTATAAAAGTCATTTTTTTTTTTTTTGGTACTGGGGATCGAACTCTGGACCTTGAGCTTGTGAAGCAGGCAGTGGAAACCACTGAGCTAAATCCCTGCCCAATTTTTTTTTTCTGAGACAAGGTCTCTCTACGAAGTCCAGGCTGGCCTCGAACTCACTATTTAACCTAGGCTGACCTCATGCTCATGGCGATCCTCCTGCCTCTGAGATCATGTGTGTGCGCCTCCATGCCAGGCTAGTCAACTAATTATTTTTTTCGGGAATCAAACTAGGGACCTTGTGCTTGTGAGGCAGGTGGTGGAACCACTTAGCTAAATCCCTGGCCCTAGTCAACTTTTGACAAAGACACCAAAAATACAATGAAGAAAGGATGGTCTCTTCAACAAACGGTGCTGGGAAAACTGAATATTCACATGTAAAAGAATGAAACAAGGACTCTTACCGAACTTCATACACAATTCAAAATGGAATAAGGATTTAAATTATAATCTATAAAGGAACCCATAAAATTCCTAGAACACTGATCTTACCAATGATTTTTTGGATTTGACACCAAAGCACAGGCAACAAAAGCAAAAGTGAGATTACAACCAATTAAAAGCTTCAGGGTGGCAAAAGAAACAATCAACAAAATGAATGGGCAACTACAGAACAGGAAAAAGTATTTGTGAACTAAATATCTGATAAGTATACATCCAATATAGTTAAAGAAGTCTTACAACTCAAAGCAAAAAAAAAATTATTTTAAATGGGCAAAAGACCTAAATACATATTTCTTTAAACAAGGCAAGCAAACAGACAGGTTTACCAAAAAATGCTCAGTATCACTAAACATCAGGGAAATGAAAATCAAAACCCTGATGTATTAGACTTCACACCTGTCAGAATAGCTATTGTTGTTCTGGGGGGAGGAACCTTAGCCTTAAAATGTGGGCCTAACATGCACAAGGCCCTGGGTTTGGCCCCCAGCACCACAAAAAAAAAAAAAAAAATCCAGAATAACATTTATCAAAAAACAAAAATGCTGAGCAGGGATTTAGCTCAGTGGTTCCACTGCCTGCCTCTCAAGCACAAGGTCCCAAGTTTGATTCCCGGTACCAAAAGAAAAGAAAAAAATGCTAAAGGGAACCTTAGTGTACTGTTGGTAGAAATGTAAATTGGTTTGGCCCTTATGAAAAACATTACTCAAATTCCTTGAAAACTTAAGAACTACTACGTAACCCAGCAATCTTACTTTTAGGTAGATATCCAAAGGAAATAAAATTCCTATCTCAAAGAAATGCCTACACATCCATGTGCACTGCAGCACTATTCACAATAGCCAAGATGAGGTAACAATAGTCTGCTGACAGACTGAGAAGAAAATGTTGTAGGGCCATGAGGGCAGTTCAGCAGTAAAGCACTATCTTAGCATGTGAGAGACACTGGGCTCAGTCCCCAGCACCCCCCTCACACACAAAAGGAAACAGTGTGTTTATGTGTGTGTATCTAAGTAGTAATACCAGCCTTTAAAAAAAAAAAAAATCTCACAATTGGCAGCAACATGGATAAACTTGAAGTACGTTACGCTAAATGAACTAAGCCCCACACTTGCACAGTTTAATGACTTTTCAGTCAATGACCAATTATACAATGATGGTCCCACAGGATTATAATGGAGCTGAAAAATTCCTGGCCTGGGGATTTAGCTCAGTGGTTCCACCACCTACCTTGTAAGCACAAGGTCCTGAGTTTGATCTCTGGTACCAAAAAAAAAATTCCTATTGCCTTGTACCTTTGTTACTGTATTACAATTGCCTAAAAACAAAAAAACAAAAAAAAAAACACAGTAGTTATGCTGTATAGGTTTGCAGCCTACAAGCAAAGGGATATAATATATAGCCTAGGTCTGTAGTATGCTGGATTTTTTAAAATAAAACTATAATCTTTGAACAATGATGTTGCTCCTTTTTCATGTTCTTATATTTGTCTTCTAACTGTATTAAAGGATGTAGATCCCTTCTCATTGTGGGCTCCTTTTGTTTAGTCCAAATTGCTGAAATTGAATTATTCTAAATGGTGACTCTAAGCCAGGCACAGTGGTACCACATACCTGTAATCATAGCACTTGGGAGAGGCTGAGGCAGGAAGATCACCATAAATTCAAGGCCAGCCTGAACTGCACAGTAAGACTGTATCAGAGAGCAAAAAGGGGCCAAGGATTTAGCTCAGTGGTTCTGCCACCTACTTCACAAGCACAAGGTCCTGAATTCAATCCCCAGTACCAAAAAAAAAAAAAAAAAAAAC
>NW_022900914.1:23062671-23085688 GCF_012274545.1 Fukomys damarensis
AAAAAAAAAAAAAAAAAAACCTAAAAAAAGACTAGGTCTAAATGGTAACTTTTCCATTTGTGCCACAGAGAAAATTACTAGTAAGATAAGCCAAGAACAACTCAATGTAAGTATCTTATTTAGAGGCAGAAGATATACAACCAGGAAAATTCAACAGAAATCCAATTATCCTACGGTGGAAAATTATGAGTTTAGTTTTATCTGTCACTAAATAGCTTTCTTTGATTTCTCAAAGGGTTTATTTTTTATTACTCTGCACATCCTCCATCACTGCAATCATTATCTTTTTTGTTATTTCTAACAATTAATATATGACTTTCACTACACAAAGAACAAGTCCACTATCCTATAAAAAAAATCTTAAATTATAAAAACTACATATAACATTTCCCTTTTTCATGAAGGATCACAGAACACATATTTCACTATCTTGAAAGATCTCCTCCACAGAAGAACGTAAGTTTTTTAAAAAATGAAAATCAATTGATAACCTCTTGTATGCTCAAGTCATTCTCAACAAAGCATAAGCTTCTGTATTTTTCCAGGTAATACCTTCACTGAGAAGATAATTTTCAGATGTTCTTAATGTAAAAAGAGGTACCTAATTTCTCAAGGATAGCTAGGAATTTTTATAAAATACATACAGCATAATACTTACAAGTCTATTATGAAGTTATAATGGCATAAAAAGACGATCCAAACAGGAAGACAGAAATAATCTATCCAACTCCCAGCACAACTGACAGCAAGATTACAGAACCTACCTAAGGTCAGTCTCTGAATCCCTCTGTGGCCGTCAGTTTGGTCATTAATTTAATATGTGTTTTCAACAAGGTAACTCTGAAATCTACATTCTCAGATTCTAAGAGAGATGAATTCAAGATAAAGCCCATTTTCTACTAGTTAAACTAGCTGTGACTATGGCAGGAAATTACCTAAATTCTTATATGTTTACCAAGTAGTAATAAAGTAGCAGCCAATTCAAGTCTAGATGCCATGATACGGTTCAGCAAAGCAAATTTACCTGATAAACACTTCAACAGGGCACCAAAAGTATTTTCACCCTGTGTAAACAATGCTAATAATATACCCAAAAGTTTGATGGAATGATGTAAACTTTCTATGCTTCAAAAATACTAAATTAAAGGTTACTTCTTGCAGCTTTCAGAACTAGAGGATAGACAAAGAGTTAATCAACTAGCATACTGTTTTCATAAAGACTTTTCTAAAAAGGATTTAGAGACTTTTACAGCCAGAAACAATTAGGGAATACTTGTTTCACTATTTCCTTTAAACCAGAAGACAGCTATGTATTTAAAATAAAATTGCAATACGAAAGTCTGCTAAAAGCACTTTTTTTGTTGTTTGTGCATTTTGTTTGTCACCTAATGTCACACTAACAACTCTGCATCTCATTCCAAAGCACATTATACTGTGAGATAAAATGAAAAAGACCATTTTTTGTTTCCCCAAGGGGGGAAGTACTTCTGTTAAAAGCACCTTTTTATGAGACTACTCTTTCTGAATTACCAGTAATGCAAACCAAGGAATTAGATACTGTACTCTAAAATTTAATATTTGTTCAATTCTTATTCATATCCTATAGACATCCCAGGTGTACAAGGGAAAAGTATGCTAAATGCTTAAACGTACTTAAGTACCTGGAAGATTGAACATTTCTGTCCTTCAATCAGCAGGCTGTCAGGTCATGAGCACTCATTTTATAATAAAAGTTTTCTTGCTTTTCCTATTATTGTAACTAAGCTCAGGTAAGAATAAACTGGTCCACAAAGAAAATGACCACACTTTGTTTTCAGGAACCAGATTACACATAACTTTCTTAAGACTAGACAAACTAATTTCAAACACTAAAGAGTTTTTAAAATAATGTACGACCATTTAAAACTAAACTCATAAATCTGAATATAATGATCAGAAGTAAGATTAAAAGTCATGTGTGCTTTTTTAAATGCTTACATAATACTTCACTACAATTTAACACAATTTCATATTCACACAAGATCCTAATACTCAAGAATAAGTATGCTTTCCCAAAGAACTCAATCCAACGTGTAAACAAACTTCTACACAGCTCTCTGAATCATTACAAATCAAAAAGGGAAAATCTAACCTTGAACATTTCTTTCTTTCTGATGTCCAGCTAGCAAAGGCCAGAAATAGTGAGTTCTGACAGGAAAACCTTCTTCTTTCAAAGTCTTTATTAGAGCTTTTGCCAAATCTGAAAGAGATATCACACAAAATAACACACAGGTGACTTCAGCAAAACACAATGATATTGGTTTTAATTAAAACAATACAGTACCTGTTTTCTTTTCTTGTAAAGCACAGCAGAGTGTGAACTGCAAAGCGGTAGTATGCATTTGGGCTTCCTTTAACTTCTTACAGTAGTCTATTAGTTTCTCTGAAGGCTGGGGAAAGAAAGTCATATCAACTACATTGGCAAATACTCTACTACTTAACCTTTTGAAAATATTCTACCATGGAGACGAAAATTTTGAACCTTTCATCATTTTTGTACCCCAAAATCTTGCAACACAAATACAGATTTTTATAATATTTATAATTTATTTAATCTTGTATTCTTTTCATTTTTTGTGGGTTTTTTTTTTTTGGTACCAAAGAATTGAACTCCGGTCCTTGAGCTTTGCAAGGCAGGTGGCGGCACCACTGAGCCAAATCCCCGGCCCTAATCTTGTATTTTTTTTATATTTTAAAAAATCTTATTTTACTGTCAATTACACCATCTACAAAGAAGAAATGAACTGGATACCGTATTCATAGTCACACAATGTCGTAAAAAGAAACTGCCAAAGTCAGTCAAATTGCCTTCCCTCGATACAGGACACGCTAATAAAACTTGCAATGCTGTATCTTCCAGTTTTTCAGTGACTAAAAGCAAAATGAGGTTCATTGCATCTGCAAAGAGAACAAAGACATCTTTATTAAAGTGAACAGTATTTTCACATGGCAAATATTACTAAAGACAAAATTAGAAACTGCAAATACCAAAAGGATATATGTCTGCCTAAATAACAATAAAACACTTGCAAATAATATCCCCACATCCTCATTAACTCCCATAATTTAGCTTATTAAGCTAACTTCTAAAAAATTTATGTTCACTGACCACAATCTATTTTTAGAGTATGCCCTTATGCCATGTAAGAAACAGAAATTCATACTTGTATAAAAATCATAGATAAAAAAAATTTTAAATACCTGGAATATATCTTCTTTCATAGCTAAGTTTTTCCAAAACTTCTGAAACATACTGGGGATAACCAGCTTTACTGAAGCTAAAAACAAGTTGCAATAAATCACGGTCCATAAGGTACATATCAGACTTCTGCACCTCCTCTAGAGTCTGCAAACAGTTCCAGAAATTACAATAAGTTAGAAACCAATGGTCTTTAAACTATTAAAGCTAAATAAAGGGCTGGGGATTTGGCTCAATGGTTCTGCTGCCTGCCTTGCAAGTGAAAGGGTCCCCAGTACCCACCCCAAACAAAAGCTAAATAAATTAAAATGCCACTATTCAAAAGTTTAGGAACAAATACCATCAAAAGATTTAGAACTTCTTTCATTTTCAGGGTTTTTTTTATTAGTATGTTTGCGGTACACATTCCTCGCAGCATGTGCAGTACATACTGCAGTATTTGCTTATACCTTTTTTTGTTTTTTTTGGACCAAGGATCGAACTCAGGACCTTGTGCTTGCGAAGCAGGCACTGTGCCACTGAGCTTACAGCCCTGGCCCTACACACTGCAATATGATTACATTCTTTGTGGGAGTTGGTACATGTACATAACATATCTAAATTCTTTTCTGATTCCTTTTCCCTCCTCTACCTCCCCTCTATCTCTTGGTTCCCCCTCCCTTCTGCAAAAGCTCCATCTCCCTATTTAAAACTTCTTTAATTAAAAAGGAAATATTTTGCTTAAACAATAACCATCATCACGTATCAGTGTCAAGGTACCAAACAAAGAATTTTCTTTAACTACCACTCTATAAGGAGACAGCTCTAAAAACAGTTCTGCACTTTTCTGCTTAATGTAAAACACAGGCTTATAAAAATGATTTTGGCCAGGGATTTAGCTCAGTGGTTTCACTGCCTGACTTGCAAGTACAAGGACCTGAGTTCAATTCCCAATACAAAAAATCCCAAATGAATAAAATAAAAACAATTTGGTTTATTTATATGACAGAAGTCATACCTGATTTACATGATCAATGTCACCCTTCTCAGCATATGCATTCAACAAAGCCAGGTATGTGTCTGGACCAGGCTCAATACCAGCCTCTCTCATTACTGTGAGAATATTTTCTGCATTCTCCATATCTCTAGAAGTAAATTCAAAAAAACATAAAATAGATTACTACAATACTGCAAAACATGATAAAATTAACCAATCTAAAGTGTGTTAGCAGCTGGGTGTGGTAGCACATTCCTGTAATCCCAACACTCAGGAGGATGAGGCCCGAGGATTACTCCAAGTTTGAGGCCAGCCTGGGCTACACAGTTAGTTCATGGCCAGCCAGCAAGACTTGTCTCAAAAAAACAAAACAAGCCAGGTGTGGTGGTGCACACCTGTAATCCCAGCACTTGGGAGGCTGAGGCAGGAGGATCGCTGTGAGTTCGAGATCAGCCTGGGCTACACAGTGAGTTCCAGGTCAGTCTCAACTACATAGGAGACCCTGTCTCAAAAAAAACAAAAACAAAAACAAAAACAACAACAACAAAAAAAACACATTACCAGTGTTTATTAAAATCAACCATTTTAAGTACTTGAATTATGATGCCATACAAAGGCAAATATATATTAAATTGATTGCATATTTTGAAATGAAAAACCTGCATTTTTCTAATGGTAGAGATTAAGCCAAGAGCTTTGCGCATACTAGGCAAGCACTACACACCACTAACTAAATCCTCATCCCTAACATCTGAAATTTTTATATGTAACTTTCCTTCCCCAATAAGTTATATTTAGATATTAAATAAAGTACAGTACTTATTACATTGAGTATGTTATGACTCAGATGTATTTACCTTATTTAAGAACATCATTAGGCAAATTCCTCTTGAAAAATAAAAATATCTTACTTCAATCAAGCTGAACTTTTTTCCTTTTTCAGTACCAAGAACTAAATCAAGGAGGATGGAAATGAGCCACATTCCCAAGCCTTTTATTCGTTACTTTGAGAAAGGGCTTCACTAAATCATGAAGTTGCCCATCCTGGGATAGAACTTGCAATCCTCCTACTTCAGCCTCCCAAAGTGCTAGGATTACAGGTATGTGCCCATCTTAAGGCCACGTTTTAAAAATGAATAATTCAAAAGTTTTGTACAAACAAAACCAAGTTATTAAATACCATTATGTTCCGACTCACACAGTACAGATCTTTTCTAAAGTGTAGATAAACTGTTATTTGAATTTTCTACAATTTTCTAAAGCTTAAGCCTTGGAGAGGCCACCTGCCTCTCAAGTGTAAGGACTCAACTTCGATCCCTAGTACCAAAAAAACAAAACAAAACAAAAACTAAAAAATCTTAGGTTGAATATTACCCAGCTTTTGCATGCCCCGTAACAAGAGCACTGAATACTGCCTCTGTAACTGGAAGGTCCTTAGTTTTCATAAATTCAAGAATCTTGCTGCAAAAAAAGAGAAATGACACTCCTTAAAAGTACACCAAAGACAGTTTTCACATGTATTCATTAGCCCTGGAATTGTGTTTATTTAATAAAATAACACATGCTTGTTTTAAAAACTACAATAAATAAAACTGATCCCTTTTTCATAAACCCTATTCTTTAAAGTATCAATAATGTCAAAATGCTCTTGTTAAAAATACTAGGTAGTTTTCTAAAGCCTAATCATTCTGCATTAGTAATTAACCTTTAAAAAGCACGAAGTCTAATAACACATCTACTTAAAAATAAGACTGCACATTTCCATTTATCCTTATCTCACAAGCCTTCAATCCAAAAGTGGCAGTGAACTACATATGCAGAGAATGTAGTTGGGACTGATTTTATATGAATCAATGAGACAAAGAACATTCCTAGTTTTACAAATGACCTGCTGAAATGTCTAAAAGCATTTTCCTTAGAAAACATTCTTTTCAAAGGTGAGAAGCCAGCTTTAATACATCAAGAATTTCATATCTCTGCTCCAAAGAAACAGCAGTATTTTTAATTAAAACAGCAATTTTTATCTTTCCCTCTTACACAATTTTATTTATCTAAGTTGCATTACCAAATTTAATATTACTATATTAAAATACTTATGAAATAATTATCCTTATTAAGATGGCACTACAAAAATAAGCAGAAAAAATATATTCTATCTTTACAAAATTTACAAATTTATTTGCATACACCTACATTTACAGCTTCGTACCTGGCACCTTCAATATCTCCTACATTACAGTAAGCAGCAATCAGTCTCTGGTAGGTCACCTGTCAATGAAATGGGCTGGTTAGTTTTTAATTTTTTTTTTTTTAGTTTAGAAAAAGGGGTGTTGGAGGAGATACAACCAGTCAATATGCGCAATAGTGTCTACTTACCCGATTTGGTTGAATGTTTTCTTCCTCCATTTTTGCCAGGAAGTCAGTAGGTGAAAATTTGTGTTTATTTTGAAGATAGACTTTGAGTAAAGCATTATAGTGACTCACATCATATACAGTACCTACAAATGAAATTTAAATCAGATTTTTACACCAACATTTAAAATCATATCCTTTATCACAACTGAAGTCATGTGTACATAAATTTTTACTGTAGCATTGCACCCATTTATTTTAACACTTAAATGCACATACTGTATACAAATATCCAGCCAAAACAGAGCAACTTAAGCATGTAAGACATAATAACTGAATTGCTGTACAATTATAAGTGACTGTTCAGATATTTAAATGGTCTCTTGGTTATGAAGCACAGTGTTTTCTTCCTGGTAGAAAATGTCAACATTTCTGTATTTAAGTGACTGAAAGGTTTTCCTATATAAAGCAGCCTTCACCGTGTCTCCAATGAATTGTGACTACAGTTCTTCAAAACAAGTGGCATTTTGTTGGCAATTTTTCTTATCTTACTACCAAGATACTCAACACCTTTGTTTGAAAGACTCTTTCCATTTTGGTTGCTGAACACCATTTCTAATCGACTAGCTTTACCAACTTGTATTCCCACGCCATTTTCCCTTTATGTCCATACAGCCTAGGGGAGTCCACATCAATTAGGGCTACCACTCAGCTGTGACACCATAATCATCATCTCAATCTAGGTTAATATGTTTCCCTAAGTTTTCATGAGTTAAATTTCACATTCTTTTCCAATTGCCTACGGCCTAAAGGCCTATAGTCATTAGTTGGTGTCAACTTATAAGATATTAGGCAGAAGAAATCTGTTCTATTAATATTTGTTTTCAGGGCCAGGGATTTAGCTCAGTGGTTCCGCCACCTGCCTTGTAAGTGCAAGGACCTGTGTTCGATTCCCAGTACCAAAAAAAAGAAAAAAGAAAAGAAATATTTGTTTTCATCTTAATAGACTTGGGAGGTATGTATCAAAAAGTACAGTGTGTTCAATATTTCAAAATATATTATAGTAAAAGACACATATTGACATTAACCGCCCCCCCCAAATGCTTCCCCCTTGCTTCAAACATACCCCATCATTCTTGCCATTTTCTGAAGCAGTCTGGAGGTCCTCTTTAGTGAGTGTCTCTAGTTGCACTGCTGTGGCTGCCTTAATGTGTTGAATGGAGTAAAAAACATTTCCCTTACATGGTCATTTTGACTTCAAGAAGAGCCAGAAGTCATTTGGTGCCAGATCCAGTGAATAAGGCAGTTGAAGACGCATGGTAATATTTTTATGAGCTTGCCTTCTGTTAGATGGCACTTGGCATCGGGATTCACTGTACTTTTGACCACACACATCATAAAAAAACACACAAAAAAACTTCTACAGCTGCTTCAGAAAGTGGCAAGAATGAAAGGCTAACTATGTTCCAAGCAAGAGATGGGATTATGAGGAAGGTTAATGGCAATGTATCTTTTACTATAATAAATTAATTTAAATATTCACTGTGTTTTTCAATCACCCCTTGTATTATGGTCTAAGCACTAGGTTACATGCTCCACATATAAAAGCTCACTCTTCACAACAGCTTTCAGGCAAGTACAATTATCCCCATCTTAAAGAAGAAAACTGACTTTCCATTTTTGCAGTGACCAAAGACAGGAACATCAGTAGGATGAACCTTGAAAGCCCAATTACTAACCACTGGAAAATTTTTATAAAACCATATAGGAAACCATGTGTTGGTCATTATCTCTTACATGCAACAAGGTTAACACAGAATGTCTGAAATTTTATTTTAAAAAATCATCAACTCAAGCTGAACCTTTAACAGTGGTTGGTCACAGCGCCAAGGTTGAAGAAAATGATATAATCTTATGAGGGAATTCACTTTGATTTGTTCCAGAAGTTAAGGAAACTGCTGAAAGCCCAGGTAAACAGCATTATTCTGTCTTTTCATGTACACGTTACTTAAGATCAGTGCCCAACACAACTCTCACAAAGTTTCAACTTTGTGACATGTTGGCATAACACGAAGTTCCATATGTGCCAAAATATTACATCTAGGGGCTAGGGATTTAGCTCAGTGGTTCCATCACCTGCTTCACAAGCACAAGGATCCGAGTTCGATCCCCAGTACAAAAAGAAAAATTACATCCATTCTTTTCCAAAATGTGAATTTTCTCTTAGAAAACTGTTTTAAAGTTAGAGTTGACATTAAATAAAACTGAAGGGTGGGAAATATGGGCTACAATTTTTCATTATAATCTTTACTGAATCTTTTGAATTTTGAACCATGTGGGGTAAAAGTCTGAATAAGGCACACTGGAAATCTATGAGGGATCTGGCAATACTAATTCAACAAGTATGTATCAAGCATCATTATGTACAAAGTACCACGTTACTGGCAAAGAGGAAAATAAACTATGAATTTCACTCTCATAAAAAATACAGTACTACCTATTATGTAAAGGTACAGAATTCCAATAATGAATATAACTGTATTGTATACCTAGATTGTACCAATAAACTCAATAAAAAGAAAAAAAATAAAATAAAATAAATTTTAAAAAATACAGTGTTGAGAAAACACCTGTCAAATAATTATAACAGAAAATAATATATATTTTAAATTAGAAACTTAATGTTACTATTACTGTGCAAAAGATCTTTCATATCTTAGTATATAACCTTTCTGCAACTATTTCTCCCATTTCCACATGCTTTTTAGACAGGGATTTAGCTCAGTGGTTCCGCCACCTGCCTCACAAGCGCCAAGGTCCCAAGTTAAATCCCCGGTACCGCGCCCCCCCAAAAAAGAAACTATCAACATGCTTTTTAATTACATGACAGTTATGTAGACTTTTTTTTTTTTTTTTTTTTTTGTAGTGTTGGAGATCAAATCCAGGGCCTCGTTCATGCTAGGCAAACAAATTTTGTCTCTCAACTATATCCCTAGCCCTAGAATTTTCTAATTTTTATAATCAATGCTTTAGCTTTACTTTCCTCCTCCTTTTTTACTTACAAAAATCCTTTTCCATTATGAAATTCATAATAATTCTTAAAACTTTTAAGAAATGAACTTGTCACCAAAATGAATTCTTAATAAATTCAAAACTGTAAGAATGGAATCTGGGCATGGTAGCACGTATATGTAATGCCAGCACTCAGGAGGCCGAGGCAGGCGAACTGCTCTGCGTTCAAGGCCAGCCAAAACTACATGAGATCTTGCCTCAGAAGACAAAAACAAAAACCTGAGAGGTGAGGATTTGTCTTTATTCTATTTCTTTCATAGAGGTCCCCCACATTTTTTGAAGGCTATCCGCAGGTAGTTTACATATTTGTGACTACCCTTAACTGGATCTTCTATCACTTTTACTTTATAACTAAAAATGTTAAGGATTCCCAAACATTTAACAGGTCCAACTAATTATTGTAAACTTATTTTCCAGAATTTTACAGTTAAACAATCATACCACCTAGTAAATAATTTCTAGTAGTGGTTCACATTTTGTTACACTATACAAAATACTTGTACTTGATAGTTTCAAATTTTAACATGTTAAAGAAGCATCCATGGCCAGGTGTGGTGGTGCACACCTGTAATTCCAGCACTCAGGAGACTGAAGCAGGAGGATCGCTGTGAGTTTGAGGCCAGCCTGGGCTAAATAATGAATTCCAGGTCAGTCTCAACTACATAGTGAGACCCTGTCTCAAAAAAAAAAAAAAAAAAAGCAGCATTCATTTATTCATTGGGGTTTTTTTTGGTACCAGGGATCAAACTCAGGTCCTTGTGCTTGCGAGGCTGAGCTAAATCCCCAGCTTGCGCCAGTTCGTCTTTAAGGTTTTTTAATGTCAGGAATGAGCAGGAATTTTATCAAAAGTTCTTTTAAATTATTTCAATTTTTTAATATTGCTATGTTCGTATAGTTCAAAACCGAAAAAGCACAAAAATGTAAAAACTGTATGCAGTGTTCATCATCCTAGAATACTGTATGCATTTGCATATAAGAAAAAGTATTGCTTCAAAATGGTATCATACTATATACACTGTTTTTTATCTTTTTATTTTGAATATCCTACCAGTATATGAAGAGATCCTACTTTTTTTTTTTTTTTTTTTGGTACCGGGGATTGAACTCGGGTCCTTGTGCTTGCAAGGCAGGCCACAGAACCGCTGAGCTAAATCCCCAGCCCCAGAGATCCTACATTTTTGAGTTGCATATTCTATTATAGATGCTCTATAATTTGTTTATCTAAACTCCAGAGACATCAGCATTGATCCAATTTTTGCTATTACAAACAAGTTACAAAGAAGAATATTCTTTTTCACATGTGAGTTTATCTGTATCTAAATTCTCACAAATGGAATTCCTTGGTCAAACTGTATGTGCAATTTTTAGTTTGATGGACCAAATACCCTTCAATTTCATTCTTAATTTTTTCACTTACCAAGGTTGTACTACTTGTTACAAAATTATTTTATTCTTAATGCCCCTAGATGTCACTATAACTCACCAAATAAAACATTATCAACAAATACAAGTAGCCCTTCCATAAAATTGAATTACAGTATTTAGGTAAAGAAATATTCTCTTACACAAAGAAAAAATACCACACCTTTTACACACATCACACAAACAGTCATACCCAATTCCTGAAGTTTGTTCCATATCTTATGGACAAAATCTGTTCTCTCCTGAAGACTTATCTCAGGTAAGAGGGAGCCACAGCTGCGCAGCAGAAGCAAGGCTTGATTACCACTTGGGTTACCTATGGAAAAAATGTTAATGGATAACATTTAGTGTGGTACCAATACCATATAGATAAGTATCAAATTTTAAACTGAAATTTATCAATATTCAAAAACCTTCTGGCTCAACAAAGATAATATTGAGAGCCTCCATAAATTAGAAAAATCTTACCCTTACCAGTTAAATTTTTTAATGTCTGCTTTCCTAAGAGATCTAAGGTTATGAAATCTTTGTAATCTAGACTACTCAATACAAAATCAGAACTTAATTTATAAGCAGTGCTTGCTACAATTCAAAGGCTAAGCTTATTCCCAATACCATATAAAAATGACACAAAGCATTATAATTAAACTCATGAGTCTCAAATTCAGGTTTATAACCAATTACAAAATATAACCTTTCTTTTTTTCAACATGTATAACCAGATATATGTCCCTAAAAGCTGACTTTCAGACAGAACAAAAACACTTATTTATGATTCTATTTATATGAAATATCCAAAATAGGAAAATCTCAGGGACAGAAAAAACTTAGTGGTTGATTAAGGCTGGGGTGGGATAGCTGTGGACCGATACGTAGGGGTACAGGGGTTTCTTTTTGGGGTGATGAAAATGTTCTAATATTGACTGTAGTAATGGGTGAACAACTGAATAAACCAAAGAGAGAAAGTGACAAAAATGTCTTCTAGTGTACATAATTGTAGTTATAATTCATATTTCTTTGGTATCACCCTCATCATCAAATTTTATACCTATGCTTCCTGATGTGACCGAAATCTATGAAAAGGCTTCAAGAAGCATTTGAGTCTTCTTAAAACTGTGTGCAAAATTATGTATATCTGTACGCTGACTAGGTGGGGATAGGAGAGTGAAGCTTCCAACAGTTTCTGTCACATTAATGAAGACATAAATGAAATAAATTGATTTTAGTAGTTAATAGAAAATAAAAGGGAAACAATGATCATTGGTCTTTCTGGAAATCCTGTCATATGTGGTCATCTCAGGGAAAGCTGATACTATACAAAGGAAGGTATGAAAAGCTAGTATCTTCCAAAACAATTTGCTACTGAAAGCAACTCTTCCCCTATAATCTATGAAAAGAAATAAAATTTATTTGCTAATTTTGAAATAAAGATCTAAAACAAAATATGCCTAAATGAGCTGAATAGTTAGGGATATCATAATCATAGTAAACAAAATTGAAAGCATCAAATATTAATATACTCTACAATGTTCGTCCCTTAAAAATACTTTTTAATTTAAACTGAGTATGGTAGTGCACACCTGTAGTCAATCCCACTACTTAGGAGGCTGAGGCAGTAGACATGCCACAAGTTCGAGGCCAGTCTAGGTTCCACTGTGAGTTCAAGACCAGCCTGAGCTACACAGCAAGACCCTGTCTCAAAACAAAACAAAACACCCAACTTTTTGTGAGGAACAGTAAATTTTCAAATACCTGAGTGACATGTGCTATCAAAGACTTTTTGCAAAAGCTGCTTTGTAATTCGGCCAGTTCTTCGGACAGAATTATCCAATGCCATTAGCGCCCAACTAAATTGATTAGTATCCCTCCCAGGGGAAGATGCATTCTTCCTAGGAGAAGCGTTTTCCTCTAGAAGATCATTCTTTCTTTTAGCAATGATGGTATACAGCCTGGCTTGGTTCAGTAGCTCTCTAAAAAATGAAACATAATTAGACTAAGTCAACTGCTATTTAAGTCACCTTTTTGAGCAAAATTTATACAAAGTTTTGAATGAGTTACTAAATTCCTAAAATTTTATGTGATACCAAAAATACTCAAGTACATATGAACTGATAGGAAATCATACACATAAATTGTATGCACAGTTAATTCCCTGAGTAATATTTTAAACAATCAACAACTGGGATCTCATCTGCACTGCAAGAGAAACCACCAACAGAGCTTCAAGACAACCTACAATGTAGGAAAAGTTTTATCAGCTGTTCCTCAGACAAAGGACTACTATCTAGATTATATAAAGAACGGAAAAAAAAAATCAGACCCCCAAAATATAAAGACCCAACTCAAAAAATGGGCATCTGAAATGAACTGACATTTCTCAGACAAACAAGTAAAAGCAGCAAATAAACATATGAAAAAAATGTTCATCATCACTGGTCAATCGAGAGATGCAGGTGAAAACAACACTAAGATTCCACCTCACCCCAGTAAGAATGGCTGCTATAATGAAATCAACCAATAACAAATGTCGGCAGGGTTGGGAGGAGAAAGGAATCCTTCTCCATTGCTGGTGGGAGTGCAGACAGGTACAACCACTGTGGAAATCTATGTGAAGATACCTTAAAAAACTAGGATTAGAGGTCCCATTTTGCTCAGTGGTATAGTGTGCGCTTAGCATGTGCAAGGCTCCGGGTTCAAGTCTCACAACACACACACACAAGTTACTGCTTTCCTATCCTGGAAAACTAGACACAAACTGAATAACTTATGTTGCATGAAAGGACACTACACCAGAAGTTGTGCCACAAGGTAATGTAAACAACTGATAGCAGAATAGATGATCTACCACTGTGATTTGTAGGAAATCACAACTACTCTGGCTATCAATGATTCCAACTATACAAATAAATAAATTGGAAAACAATGGAAAATATCAGGACACTATCCAAATAAGATTTTAGGGGAAAGTGTTGCTGCTGGGGATTCCAGGACCTTTTATATACTAGGCAAATATTCCACTACTAAAGCTACATGCCTAGTACACAATGTCTCACCTTTATAAAACTAATGATCAGCACATTGTTAGTAATTGACTAAGGTTTATGAAATGAACCGAATTACTTAAGTGCTAGAGCCGGTGGTGAATGCATGTAATCCCAGCATGCAAGAGGTGGAGGCAGAAGGATCTCTGTGAGTTCAAGGATAGCCTGGTCTAGTGAGTTCAAGGCCAACCTGAACTACATAGCCAGATCTTGTCTCAAAAAAAAAAATTAAGTGCTAGATCACTAACTACAAACTATGTAAGATTCTTATCCCTCCCTTTCCAAAGGTTTCCATGACCATTTATCTTTTACTATAGCAGTTATTAAACTATCCCCTTATTAATGTTAGGGAAACATATAATAGCATTTTATATCACCCAGGATAATGTGTGAAGTTCAGGTGAGTGTGAAATCATATTACTCAAAAATAAAAGCTGAGTAATGAAAAAATTTCAAAATGGTAGTCAAGTATATTTGCCTGCTTTTCACACAATGCAAATGTAGTAAATGTTTAAAAAGAGCAAAACAGTGGTTCTGGCGCTTGCCTCACAAGCACAAGGACCTGAGTTCCACCCCTGGGACCAAAAAAAAAGCACAAAAATAAAACTTTTGCTAATACAGCCACTGCTCCCTCTGCCCCATTGAACCCCTGGCCTTCACACTGATCTATATCCTCAGGCCTTTTTTGAAGCAGGCTCTTACTAAATTGCCCAGGCTGGGTTTGAACTTGCAATCCTGCTACCTCACCCACCCACAGTGCTGGGATTACAAGTGTGTACCACCATGCCCAGCCTAAAATACAGTCTCAAAATGTCAGCCAAATACAAGATTCAGCCAAAAGATATTCTCAGCATTCTCAAGCTAATTTTTCTCACAAATAGGTCTTTAATGACATGAAGTTTCCTTCATTAAGTGTGTACAGAAATCGATGTACTATAAAAGTGGGGCAGGGAAAGGATTATATATTTAACCAAAGGACTCTCCAGGATTTTGAACATTAATTATACAATCTGGATTTTATTTTTACAGGATGAAAACCTTTTACAGTGATGAAATCCTGGGCCTTGCTAGTGCATGCTAGGCAAGTGCTGTACCACTGAGCTACATCCCTAGTCAGAACTTATTTTTAAATCCACCCTTAATACACTTTGAGAGAAACAAGAACTTCACAATGGGCACAGTGTGAAAGGAAGGAAAAGAGACAACTCTAGGATTAATTCCCACTGGTCCATACAGGTAGGAACCTACATCAGGCTTGAACAAGCTGGAACACGTGGCCTCCAAATCCTAATGACCAAAGCAAAACGCAAAAGTAATCATCTCATCCAAATCTCGTTAATAGCATCTTCACACTTTTGAGTTAAATGCCTCAGGTTCCCTCCTAAGACCACTAATATTCCAAATACCCATGAATTTCCTCTGGTAAAATCTGGCATTTAAAAAACAGCTATTTTTAGGGCCAGAGATTTAGCTCAGTGGTGTTGCCACCTGCCTTGCAATTACACGGTCCTGGGTTTGATCCCCAGTACAAAAAAAAAAAAAGCTATGTTTAGGGCCAGGGATTTAGTGTTTCCACCACAGGACTGGCAAGTGCAAGGTGCAGAGTTCAATCCAGGTACCAAAAAAAAAAAAAAAAAAAAAAAAAAAAAAAATTTTTTTTCCCCCAAGCCAAAATGATGGTGCCACATGGTGGTAGTTGTTTTATTATTTAAAAAAAAAAAAATACATACATATATATATACACACACACACACACATATATAGTTGGGCCTGGGATTTAGCTAAGTGGTTCCTCCACCTGCCTCACAAGTGCTAAGTACAGAGTTCATTCCCCAGTACAAAAATAATAATATGTGTTCATATTTCAAAATAAAGATACAAGAACCACACTATTATAAACACTTCCACAGAATTTCCATTTTAAGGTTGTATCATTTTTCTAAAAACCACTGAACCAAAATCGAACAAACAAAAATACTCCTGAACCATTTACTAAAAAAATACTGAATTTTTTGGAGCATTTTTAGGCTTACGGAAAAAGTACACAAAATACAATAATCACATACCTTCTTTTCTCTCCAGTTTTCCCCTCTAACATATACTGTCGGTATTATTTATTTATTGTTACCAGGGATGAACTCAGGACCTTGTGCTTGCAAGGCAGGCACAGGCATAGTGCCACCGAGCTAAATCACCAGCCCAGTATCCTGTATTTATTATAAGTCATTAACTGATGTTGATCACATTTTTACTAACTAGGGTTCATTATTTACATTAGGGTTCGCTTTGTGTACACATTTCTATAGGGTGGCAAACATAACACACCCACCATTTTGGTACCAGGGATGTTACTGCTTCCTACGTTCCTCCTAGTCATCCCTTTCACCTTTCTCCTGAACATCTGGCAAGCACTGATTTTGTTTGTTTGTTTGTTTGTTTCTAGGGTTTTGCCTTTTCCAGAATATTATATAGTTGCACTATAAAGTATATAGCCTTTTGAGGTTGGCTTCTTTACTGTTAACAATAGGTATTTAATGTCCTTCCGTGTCTTTTCATGGTATAGCAGCTCATTTATTTTTATTGCTATATAACGTTCGATTATACACATATACACAACTTGTTTATCCATCCACTGATTGAAAGCCATTTTGGTTTGCTTCCAGTTTGGGGCACTTATAAAGCTACTATAAACATTTGTGTACTCTTTGTGGGAACATAAATTTTGAACTCATTTGGTAAGCCCGACTGCCAAATTATCTCATAAAACAGCTGTACTATTTTATCTTTCTACCACTAGAATCCATGTTTCTCTATATCCTTACCAGCATTTGGTGTTTTCAGTGCTGTGAGTTTTAGCCAATCTAACAAATGTGGTATATCACTATTGCTTTAATTTATAATTCTCTAATGACACACAATCATAAACATCTTCTCACACCTATCTTCTATGCATGCCGCTTGTCTGGTAAAGTATGTTCAGATTCTCCACCCATTTTTTTAAATTGTAATGTAATTGTTCTTATTGTTGAGATCTTTGGGTTTGTTTGCTTTTTCAGCTGTTTTTGTTTTTATCTTTTGTCTTCTGAGAATTATGTAGCCCACGCTGGCCTTGAACTCAAGATCCTCCTGCCTCAGCTTCCTGAATGCTAGATTACAGGACTACAGTACCACAACTGGCCTACTGTTGAGTTTTAGAAGTCCCATAATTTTTTATGGTATCAACTTTAAAAAAAGTATTACTTGTTCCTTTTTAACCCTGAATGTACACCACACTAATGATACATGTCCTTAAAACTCTTCATCTTTGTCTTCCTCACTATGAGCCAGTTTAAGTGTCACTTTGGAGCTATCAGAGTTGAATGAAGGTGAATAAGGAAAGAGAAGCATTAATAACAGGTAATTACTCATATGTGTTCAAACTCATTTGGCTGCAATGGAAGACTCACAATTTTGCCAAGTGGTAAAAATTAAACCTAGACAGGGAAGTTGAGAGTAGATAATGGAGAATTTTCAATAGCAGATATGGAAGGAATTTGGACTTTATGAAATGCTTATAAAACACAAAATTGATTTCCACAGATCTGCTGTCTAAGCTTATTGTACTGTTTTAAAAATAAGAGATCTCAAATTCACCTTTATGTTCAGAAATCTCCAATTTAACTATTATACTTGCATTTCCTTAGTATGATAATATTGTGAATTAATCAACTGATTTTCAATGTCAAGCCAGCCTGCACACATGACCACTTGGTTCTGCTGTATAATAAACTGAAAGATCTGCTGGAGTTTTCATGTCAAAAATTCAAAAAGGTGAGACCACCTCCTAAAAGTGGCTGGTACTCATTTCAAACCTCTCCCCAGCTACCTACTATATAACACGATTACTTTGTTCCCTACAATGCAAACTTTTTAAAATATTTTTTCATTTTTTTGAGACAGGGTCTCACTATGTAGTTCAGACTGCTCTGGAACTCACTGTGTAGCCCAGGTTGGTCTCGAACTTGCAGCGATCCTCCTGCCTCAGCCTCCTGAGTGCTGGGATTACAAGAATGTGCCACCAGCCTGGCCTCAAATGCAAACTCTTAATATAATTATTTCACTGTTCAATCTCTCATCCTTCACATCTCATTTATAGAAACCTTTTTCTGAGGGTCTTAATGGAACCAGAATACAGAACTCCCCTGAGAATTCAAGGTTCAGTTCAAGGCCTCAGCTGTTCCCAGATTTTTCCTTAGAACCTAATAACTGTTCATGGAAATTGCAAATATCCTCCGCAATGTGGGGGGAGGGGCTTACAAGTAGCCAATCAGAGAGTTACTCAGTTATCCTTGCTGCTGATTGGCTGCTGTCCCGTAATCTATCCAGCAGATGTACCAGCATTTCCACACCACAACAGGTTGCTGTACTACATGTAAGCTATGTCATGTTCTTGGTTTTGTTATTCTTAAAGCCCTGAGATCCCTAAAATGCCACCAAACTCACTGCACCTTCTAAGCCTTATGGTAATGAACCTAAGCACCAGAAGTTTAACATACTCTGGGAGAAGGTTGAACTACTGGATTTGCTCTGGAAACTTAAAAGTTATATATGCCACAGTAACAAAATAGGCATTTATTGGTCTTTTCCTGTTATCTGAAATTTGCAGTTTTTCACAATTTGCAGGTGCTCTAGGAACTTAACCCCCGTGAACTCTGGTGGGCCACTGTACTTGGATTTTTACTATTAACTCATTAGTTTCTCAGGCTTCAGCTTCTCATCACACAAGAGCCTAACGGATCATCCCTAAAACTATCTTTCTTCCTGTTATTCCCCCTTTGAGAACCTATAGTTGCTGTTTCTGTCACATAAAGTTCTTAAGCCAGGCAAAATAGCGCAGGAGGTCAGGGCAAAACAACCTAAGGCTGCCAGGGGTGGTGGCACAAGCATGGATTACATGCTCCAGTAATTAGGAGGCTGAGGCAGGAAGATCCTGCAAGTTCAGGGTCAGCCTTGGCTACATAGTGATTCATGGCCAGTCTGAAATACATAGCGAAACTCTTGTCTCAAAAAAACAAAACAGACAAAATTAAGCTATTTTAGGGCCAGGATTTAGGTCAGTGGCACCGTACCTGCCTAGCAAGTGCAAGGTCCCCAAGTTTGAGACCCAGTCCCCCCCAAAAAAAAGTTATTTTACTTAATTCAAAAGATATTTATTGAGCACCTTTCTATGTACACAGCACTATGCTAGGGTCTCTAGTGAGTAAATTTCATAATCAGTTAAACTTATTTTTAAAATACCAATTGTGTTAGTACTATGAAGAAAATTAACAAAGGGCTATAACCAAAATACATACATACATACATACATACATACATACATACATACATAAATACATACATAACAGCAAGTCTGTATTTTAGATAAATGTTTAAGGAAGAGAACATTTAAATGTTTGGTCTAAAGATGTAGAGGACCACCCATCAGGGTAGCAGAGGATGAAGGTTCCAGGCAGAAGAACAGTCTAGTAACAGGCCAGCTAAATGAACAGCAGAGGGCACCAGTGATAGGCTAGAGAGGAAAGAGTGCTACATCATGGATTCTGGGACTGTGTTCTAGGTACAGATTTTTTATCAAAATATGTATTTGTATCAAACTGTGCTGAAGGTTTATAACCAGGTGTGGTGCAATCGATTTGTTATACTTGTGAAAATTAAGTGAGATGATGCAGTGCTTCCAAATTATCACATTTCTAGCCATGATGACTGTAGACAGCATTTAGGCAAAGATTTTCCATTTCGGTAAATTTATTTTTTTAAATAATGAAAAATAACTATCACACCAAGCTCTTTATTTTACCAACATTTTTGCTTAAGACAAAATTAAATTTAAATCTAAGTCAACGTACTGTAAAGCATTAAATATAAATAATTCTGACAAAAAATATGAAGGCAATAGACAAATGTCCAAAAATGTGCAAGTATACATAAAAGACCAGGCAAGGCAAGCTTAACAAATATCAACTAAGTATTTACTAAAGCAATTTCTTTTTTAACGAATTAGCAAAAAATTACAAGACATTTAAAAAGGCCTATTCAAAGCCAAACTGCAATTTAACAAAATGTAACACTGGGAAAGATACTGGGTCTAAGCACCAGATACTTCGCTCAAGAAAAATTCCACCTTAGGGGCTGGGTGTGCAACTCACTGGTAGAGTGCCTGCCTGCCTAGAAGGTATGAGCCTCTGGGTGCCAACCCCAGTGGTGTGGCGGGGTGGCGGGGGGACCCACACACATGAGGTATGATCAAAATATACAGTGAATGTTTAATTTTTTAAGGAGAGAAATTATTACAGTAAAAGACACTACCATTAATTTCCCCTCAAAATACTCACCCTAGCTTCATACACACTTATCCCAGCATTCTTGCCACTTTCTGAAGCAGTTCTGGAAATTATCCTTTGTTAGTACTGTTTCTATCTATCCCCAGTTGTAGTGTAAGTAGACTTTGTCAAAACCCATACTCCTCAAAATCCTCCAGAGTTCCAAGCATCAACTAACCAACCATGGTAGCAAGAAATAAACTGGTCTTTGCAGTATCAGCTTCCACCATGTCTGACAGGGTAAAAGTTTAACGTCCAAGTCTTCAGGGACTTCGGTACTCTCAGAAAATCAATATCCATTACCATCTATCCTCTAAAACTCAAGTGACCCTTTACCACAAAACTGCTCTTCTCTCTGAAATACAACAGTACAGTATTATATTCTTCTCTTACGGACAGCACATATATAATAAGTATAAAGGTACCTATCAGTTTTCTGTAATTTATAAATTTACACAGGGAGTACAGGTGGAATCTTAACAGACCAACCCAAAGGACTCTAGCAGTCTTCATATCTGTTGAGAAGATTTTTCTAAAATAAGAGGTAAATGGGCTGGAGATTTAGCTCAGTGGTTCCAGCACCTGCCTTGCAAGCACAAGGATCTGAGTGTGATCCCCAGCACCAAAAAAGAAAAAGGTAAAAAGGGGCAAGTTTTCTAATTTTAGGAGTCACACCATTCTGTTGTAAAGTACTATGTGATTTTCACCTCTGGGACTATCGTCAGTCTAGATGCGTCCACACAGATTTGGCTCAAAACTTATCTTTCCTCTGAAGCACATGATTATTATTCTAAAATCTCACACAAGAAATAAATGAGCAGCTTCTAATCCACAAGTATGAGAAATGTTCATTCCTTGCCCTCCTCACAGAGAACAGGTAACAGCCGAAAGCATTTGGTTTTATAAAAAGTGCTAAAATGGGGAAATGAAGACCAAGACCAAAGAACATGGGAAGTACACACTTTTTGATGCTTCAATTTTGAAGAGAGTAATAAATTCTGATAATTTCAATAATTTTCATCTGTTCTCAGACAGGATTTATCTGGAAATAAACATGAATTTGCAGAAACACTATAGTACACGAATGGGTTACATACCCTTTAATCTTTTTATCTCACGATAGTCCTTTCTCAATGTTTAAGATGTTCATGGATTAACTCAACAAACATTTGACACCTAGTACTACATACTACAAAATTAGACATCATGGGAGGCAAAAAAAAGAAAAGTAAGGCAAAGTCCCTGCCTTCTAGGAAATGACAGTCAGGTCTGGAGTGTTGGTGGTTACTTATGTGACAATGTTAATGGTTATTTCAGTGATAAGAGGATCTATGAGGAGGGACAAAAAGCAGTCAAATGGGAGGAGTCAGGAAAAGTTTAACAGAGAAGGGAGCCATCCAGTAGGGAGAATCAGAGGCATATCCCAAGGGTGAACATCACATTCAAAGGCAGACACATGAATCATGGCCCTTCAGTCTTTCTAATTCATAGAACATCAGCATTTTTATTATGTGCAGGCACATTAGAAATGTACAATCTCAAAAAAAAATAAAATAAAAAGGGGAAAAATACAAATGCACAACCTCAGTCTCCTGACTAATGCTGCTCATTACAATTTGAGAAGCCCTGCTGCAAAGTCCTCAGAGTAGTTTGGTCCTGTTCTAACACAGGAAGCCTAGGAACACTAAGAAGTAAAGCTCCAGAGTCATCTCCAGCATAAAGTACCCACGCTAGCATCTAGACCTTACCCTGGAACCAGCAGAAGCTACCTCAGTCAGGGCTTAACCACAAATAGGAAAATGACATGATCAAGTTACCAGGGTTACTAAGGATGATGAGGGGTGAAGGAGAGGGTCCTGATTCCAGATGAAGTAGATCTCACAGGATTTAATCATCTGTGCAATCAGTAAATGAAGGAGCAGTGCGATATGAATGAGAAATCTAGCATAAAGATCCCAAGGTTACTTCTGGGAAACAGTGACATTCCCAAAAACTAGAACACAGAGTGAACACATTTGGGGGGAAAGTTGAGTCCAAATTGAGATATACTGAATATGATCTTATCTGAGCCAGGGGAGACAGCTAGGAGACAGTGCATACCATGAGAGTAAACAATGTTATCATCAGAAAGATATGTAGGGGCTATTGCCCTGAAAATAAAGAGGCCACTCCCAAGGAAAATGAAAAAAGCGATATAAAACATAAAACGATCAAGGGCAAAACCCCAAAGACATGACATTTAACATGTGAACATGAGAAAAAGAAGCAACAAAGTGAGAATTCTAATAAGGAAAGAAAATCAAGAGTGATACCATCAGTGCCAAGAAAAGGGTCACAAGAAGGGGAAATTAGGAGGCAGAGTAATACATTAGAGGTTTAAAAAAGTAGGTACGATGTCCTTTGTAAAGTAAATAAACACATTTCACACACACACATATATATATATAAATGATTAAATGGATATAAGTATATCAATTGTTCTGTAAGAATCAGGGTCCTTTTTAGTTTTTTTTCCTCCCCTGTATATTTTTTTTTTTTTTTTTTTTTTTTTTTTTAA